>NW_027555958.1:453387134-453902134 GCF_003287225.1 Phascolarctos cinereus
AAAATCAACAAGCAATTTTCCTGGGATGCGAATCCTCATGTCAGCAGCTGGATGAAAATATTAGGGAAATTCTTTAACCAGCACCAGGATGTTTAACCAGGGTGTCTCTCATCTCAATCCAATCTCCCCATTACCAGCCATTCTAATGTAATGGTGTGCGTTTTAACGCCTCTTTCTAAGGGCCAGGAGGGCTATATCTCTCCTCAGGGTCCTAGGGCACTCTGAGGTGTTGAAGGGTCACCTGTTCTCTAATACCATTGGCTTGAGCTTCCATTGACTGCGTTCCCCCATTTGTCATGAACCAGTGACTAGCAAACCCCAGGTCCATTTAACCACTTAACACTGATTAAAAGCAATATTTGCTTCAAAGTTATAGCAAAAACAAATGTAAAAGCATTTTCCCCAATACCTCTAGGGTATACTCTTTTATTTTGTTTTGCTTTTGTGTTTTTTGAGGCGATTGGAGTTAAGTTACTTGTTCAGGGTCAGCCAATTAAAACGAAGGAGTGCCTGTGTGAGGAATATGGAGGAGGCCAGTGTAAGGTGTGAGAAGACTGGAAGGTAAGAGGGAGCTAGGCCAGGTTGTGAAGTTTTAAATGATAAACAGGATTCAATCCTGGAAGTGACAGGGAACCACCAGAGTTCATTGAATAAGGTTGGTGACACGGTCAGATTTGCGGTCTAGGAAGATGAATTTGACAGCTGAGTGGAAAGCGAACTGGAGTGGGGAGAGATTTGTGGCAGGTAGACCCGACAGCAGGCGATTGCCACAGTCTGGGTATAGGACCATAAGGAACCGCACCAGCGTGTTTGCAGCACTAGAAGAGAGAAGGGGGCATATATGCAAGATGATATGAAGATAAAATCAACATTACTTGGCAACAGACTGGATGTGGAGGTGACAGTGGGAGTCAAGGAGGACACCTCCGCTGTGGGGTGACTGAAAGAACAGCGGCGGCCTCAAAAGTAATAGAGAGGCTTAAAAGTGAAGAGAGTTTGGGGGAAAAGATAAGTTAAATTTTGGGTGTGTTGAGTTAAAGGTGTCTATGGGACATCCATTTTGAGATGTCCACAAAGCAGTCGGAGATGCAAGTCTGGAGGTTAGGAGAAAGGTTAAGGGTGGTTAAGCAGTTCTGAGAATGAGCAACATGGAAATGAAAACGGAAGTCATGAGAGCTGATGAGATCGTCAAGTGAAACAGTGTAGAGGGAGAAGAGAAGAAGGCACAGGAAAGAGCCCTGTGGGACACCCACGGTTAGGGGTGCGAGCTGGATAGAACCAGCCAAGACTCATTCAGACAGGCTGAAGAAGAACCAAGACAGAACGGCGCCACGGCAACCTAGAGAAGAGTTTTAGAAGAGGATGACTGACAATGTCAGAGGCTTCAAGAAGGTCAAGAAGGATGAGGCTTTCACATCGGCAATCGAGAGGTCACTGGTAACTTTGGAGAGAGAAGTTTCAGCAGGATGAACAATGAGGCTGGAAGTCAGACTGTAGAGAGCTGGGAAGAGAGTGAGAGGAAAGGAAGTGGCTTAATGCACAACAGTGAGTCCCAGCACAGAAGGGAGAAGAGATGGAGGACAACAGCTAGTATGGGGGACAGATCAACTGAGGCCTTTTGGAAGATGTGGGAGACAGAGGCATGTCCACAGACAATAGTTAAGCAGCCAGTCGACAAGCCATGATTAAAGATGAATGAGAGTAGGAATGATGACAGAGGGGGGAAATCTGCCGGAGAAGACAGGACGGAATGGGATCACTTTGAAGTCGAGGAGCTAGCATTGGCAAAGGGCCACCTCTTCATGGGAGACAGGGTTCAAGGAGGAAATAGCAGCAGAAGGTTTCTGGGTGATGCAAGACGGAGAGAAGAGAAGAGGGAGCTCAGCAAATGGTCTCAATTCAGGGGGGCATAATATAATGCTCGGCTGATAGGATGGGGGGGGAACCATGAGAGGTCTGAAGAGGGACAGAAAGGTTTGGAAGAGCCGACATGGTGAATGGAGTGGTGAGTTAATTAAGAAGGAATGGAATGATTGCCTTGCCCTCGTGAGGACCCATTTGAAGTTACATAACATAAATTTGTAGTGGACCTAGTCAGCACAGTTTCATGATTTTTTTTTTTTGCTTTTTGGTGAGGCAATCAGGGTTAAGTGACTTGCCCAGGGTCACACAGCTAGTAAGTGTCATGTGTCCAAGACTGAATTTGACCTCAGGTCCTCCTGATTCCAAGGCCAGAGCTCTATCCACTGTACCACCTAGCTATCCCTTCATGATTTTCTCCAATTCACAGCAAAAAGTGATATTGTTGCCAGATGTTTTGACCACCTTTAGACTGAGATCATGAAGGCCAGTCCCAGTCACCCCTAACTCCTTGGGGTATCAATGCTACGCTGCCTGCCAAACCAGACCTACATTCCAACTCCCAGATTCCTGTGACTGCTCCCAACCCAGACTGGAGACTTTACCACCTTCACCTAGAATGGAAAAGAACAAATGAAAAGGCTGAAGGGGCCTCATGTGACCCCAGGGGCAGGAGAGAGGCCCCTTTCCCCTTCCCACAATGTGTACAGCACGGCTCTCACCCGATGCCCACGTGACAGTGCAGCTGAAGATGAGGAGGGAAGAAGCTGGCCACAGTCTTCTTTTGGAGAGATGCAACACTTCCAGCTACCCAGCCAATCAAGACAGGCTCTGCCCAACCACGTGGTTTGCCAGGGGGTGCTGGCTGCAGAATGTCCCTGCACATTACATGATGCCTCCAAGACACTTCCCTGCCTTTTTCCTTCCTTTCCTTTCCCATCACACTTCTCTCAGAACTATCATTCACTTGGAGACGCTCTGCATGTGAACTAGACCCCTATTGCACCAGAAAGAAATTAGCACCATGGTTGGACATTTATTCCACACACGGCAGAGAATTCCTACCTTGCTCAAGGCAGTGGAGTAAAGAACCTGAGAGTCACCGTCCTCCAGCTTATGGAATAAGGAATACACAGGTAACTCCCACTCAAGGCAGATGATCACAAGAGCCTTGAGGATGCTATGAAGTCTTTCAGGAGGGGAGGAGCACATTCAATCAAAAGAATCAGGGAAGTCTTCACGTAGAATATAGCTGGGCCTTGGAGGATGGTCAAAGTTTCAAAAAGTGGGCTGGGGGCAGGAAGGCGTATAAGGGAAGAGTCAACGAATACCCTACATATAATGAACATCATGGTTAAAGGTGTAGAGAGGAAAAAAAAGGCCAGGGCACCTGATTGCCCATAACACAGAATATGTGAGCAAGAATACTGTACAATAAGGCTGAAAGGGTGGGTTGCGACCAAATCATGGAGAGCCTTGGCCAGGGCACTGAACTGACCATGGGCAACCCACTTAGTTCTAGTTAACATTTATACAAATCCTTAAGGTTTGCAAAGCACTTTAGAAATATATCTAATTTTTCTTCACAACAACCATGGGAGGTACCGATAATTATGATCCCTATCTTGCAGGTGAGGAAAATGAGGCAACTAGGACATGTGTAAGGCCAGATTTGAATCCAGCACTTCCTGGATTCAGTCCAGGAACTCTAGGTCCAGTACTCTACCCACTGAGCTACCCAGCTGCCTCATCAGTAAAATGGTTCCTCATTTGTAAAATGAGGATAATAGCATCTAGTTTAGGAGCCTAGACTTTATTCAATAGGCAGCAGGGGAAAATCAAATACTTTGGAACAGGGAACCACAATCTCATTTTCAGAGTTTAAAGGTCAGGGCAAAAGTATCAGGCTATTTTAAATCAAGTACCAGGAACACCAAAGTCCTCAATTAACTGATAAGAAGCATTCTTTTAAGTGCCCACTGTATGCCTGACCTTACACTGAGTGCTGAGGGTACAAAGGCAAAAATGAAGCGGACCCCTGCCCTCCAGGAGTTTACATTGTGTTGAGGGAGACAACATGTACATATATAAATAGTTTAAGTGTGCAGGTGTTCAGGGAAGACTAGTATTTCTGATGTGAGGGCTGCCAAGCTCTTCTCAGGGGATACCTTTGGTGTCCATCTGCCATCTGTGGCTCCAAGAAGCTGTAGCATGTGCAGTGGCCACAGACTGGCTAAATCAGGTTTGAAGGTAACCAAAGACTCTCAGACCCATTGGTGAGTTAGCAGGGTGCCTACCCCAAGCATGTGAAGACTTCCCTGGAAGAATAGGTAGATGCAAACATTTTGTTCCAACAAGCCATGAAGGCAGCAGAAGCAGGCGCTATGGAGTGCCTAGAGCTTGGTCAGACATTGAAGATGCCAAGGCTGTCCACTACACCCAGAGCCTTCAGCAGTCAGCTTGACTTTTGTCTTGCCATTGGACTTCGATGACTCTGGGAGAGTGAGGCAGATGACTTCATGTAACTCTGCCTTACTTAAATCCAATTTATGTGCAAGTCAGAAGACATCACCCATACCACTTTGATATTTTTACCTACCTCAAAGTCTCATGGCAAGTGTCACAACCCTGCACACAGGTGGTTCAGACTGTAGGTTCATCTTCTCACTGGACTGAAGCAGCAGTGGGATTGGGCAGCCCTCCAGGCGTCTCAGCAGCCTTTTTGAAGGACTTCACTGCTGACCTCCTGGAGCGAGGAAAGGGCCAGAAAAGGTGCCCGAACAACTCCGTTTCACCTAACCTAACCTCGTCTGCTTACTGAAGCAGGTGGGGATCCTATCCTGTGGTCAAAACACAAAAAATGTAAAAACTTTTGCAAATATGATTCCACTCACCATCAGTACCTGGAATGCACACATGCTCATGGACAACAAGAAATCCAACAAACAAATAGCTCTTTTTGCCAAAGAACTCAGCAGGTATTGCATCCACATAGCAGCACTGAGTGAAACAAGGTTGGCAAAAGGCCAGCTTACCAAAGTTAGAGGGGCCCTAGTGAAGGGGAACACCATGAAACAGGTATAGATTTTGCAATCAGATGTAATCTAGTCAACAAGCTTGTATGCCTCCCAAAAGCAGTGAATGACAGGTTCACGGCAACACAATTGCCACTTGCAGGAAAGCACCATGTCACAATCATCAGTGCGTATGCTCCCACCGCAACAAATCCTGGTGAGGTCAAAGAAAAATTTTATGAAGGCCTGGAGGCCCTGATCATCAACGTGCTAAAAGAGTGCAAGCTTATAATTCTGGGTGACTTTAACATCAAAGCAGGCACACACCACCAGCCACGGCAGGGAGTCACTGGGAGGAAGGGAGTCTGAAACAGTAATGACAACAGCCTCTTACTACTGAAGACTTGTGGGTCTCATGACCTCATCACTAACACTTACTTGCATTGACCTGAATGCAATAAAACTTCACGGATGCACCCTTGCAGCAAACGTTGGCATTTCATACAGCGTCATTGTAAGAAGAGACAGACAGGATGTGAGAGTGACAAGGTGATACGTGGCACACAGTGCTGGACGGATCACAGACTTAGCCTCTCCAAGCTAAACATTTGTATTCAGCAAAAGCTGTGGCTGCAAGGCAAGGCAACTACCAGAAGACAATGTCAAATAGAGCATGAACTGTTCACTGCTAACTTGGAGGGAAAGTGAAGCCAACACAATTAAGCAAGAGTGGAGCAGAAAAGGAGTAGGCAGATTTCAGAGATTTGGTGTACAGCACTGCATTTACTCATCTGGGCCAGAACGCTTGAAAACATCAAGATTGGTTTGATTAAAATGATGGTATGTGACCTTGGGCAGGTCACTTAACCCCGACTGCCTCACCAAAAAGCAAAAAAAAAACCCAAAATGATGGGGAAATTCAAAAGCTGCTAAATGAAAAACAAGAACTCCATAGGGTTTACCGGCAGGATAACTCATTCATCTCTAAACAGGCAGTGTTTAATTCTATCAAAAGTAAAGTAAAAGAGAGATACAGAATTCTTGGCTCAGGAAGAAGGCAGACGAAATTTGGTTTTATGCTGATAGTAACAACCCAAATCACTTTTATATGCCCTGCAGTCTATTTATAGGCCAAAGACCTACGGTGCATCTCAACTACTCAGTGCTGATGGAGACATATTGATTAGTGATAAGGACATGATCCTAGAGAGATGGGCTGAACACTTCTATAGTGTTCTCAATAGATCATCATTGACACTAAAGCCACTGACCCTAGGTTGAAGTCAATCCCTCTCTAGCTGAACTTGCAACCAAGGGAGAGGTTTTGGGTACCACTAGGCTCCTCTTGTATGGCAAAGCATATTCTATTCCAGCTAAAGTTTATCAAGTAGGGGATCACTGCTCATACAAAAGCAGACTGAAATCTACTGGGTTACCTAGTAAGAGGTTAGCCCCAGTAGATCAAAGATGCCTCCATTGTCCAGCTCTATAAAGGAAAAGAACACCGGTTGTCCTGTGACAATCACAGGCTCTCTCTCTTAGTCATTACCAACTCAAGATTCTTGCCAAAGTCCTCCTTAATAGGCTGATCCTTCACCTAGAAGATGATCATCTACCAGAGACCCAGTATGGCTTCAGAAAGAGCTGAGGGATGGCCAACAGGTTGTTTGCCGCTCAATAACTCCAGGAGAAATGCCAGGGACAGAACATAGGTCTGTACGCAACGTTTGTCCATTTGGCAAGGCCTCTGACACTGTTAGTCACTAGGGCCTCTTGGAGGTCACGAATTTAGTTGTCCAGAGTTCATCGGTATTGCAGGCCGGTTTCACAACAGCATGCTTACGTGGGTTCTGGATAATGGACGATGTTTGCTCCTATGCTGTTTAGCACGATATTTTCAGCAATGTTTTTAGATACCTTCATTGAGAACAAAAAACAGCATCGAGGTCAGCTACTGCACTGACAGTAGATTATTTAACTTGAAAAGGCTACAAGCCAAGACTAAAGTGGAGGGAGAGATGGTGTGTAACTTTTTGTGTGCAGATGACTGTGTACTCAGCGCAGCCTCTGAAGCTGGGATACAACAGAGTGTGAATCAATTCTCTGCAGCTTGTGCTAATTTGGGCCTCATTGTTATGTATCTATGACACCTGGACAGAACACCAGCTTCATACCAGGAACTGAATCGCTTCCATTTTAATTGTCTTAAGAAGATTCTGAAGATCACCTGGAAAGATAAGGCACCAGACACTAAGGTCCTTTCTAGAGCCGGACTGCCAAGCATTTAAACCCTATTATAAAGAGTGCAACTCCAAAAGGTTGGCCACATTGTTCGAATGCTAACTGCGTATTTGCCTAAAAGACATTTTTATAGAGAACTCACACAAGGCAAGGGCTCAAGGAAGGTCAGAAGAAAGCGATACAAGGACACTCTCAAGGTCTCTGTGAAGGACTTTGGAATCGATTGTGAGACATGGGAGACGCTGACAAAGGACCACCCAGCATGGCGTGCCCACATCAAAGAAGGTGCTGTGTTCAATGAGCAAAGCAGAATGGAAGTAGCTCAAAGGAAATGTAAGATGTACCAGTTTAGAGCCAGCTCCACTCCAAATGTCCACGTGGACTCTTTGTGCCCGACCTCTGGCAGAGCATTCCAAGCTCATATTGGATCAGCCACAGCTGGACACACTGTACCTTGACCCCAATGAAGTGATGTCATTTTGGTCCTCTTCAAGCACAAAGGTCAATAACCACATAACAGGATGTGGAAAACATTTCATTTCTCCACAGTCACTATAATGCTCTCTAAAGTTAGCTTAGCTTTCTTGAATTTGATGGCTACAAAGTGCTTTCCAAGCACAGAAGATAAAAACTATGATTTCCCATTTTATAAAGGAGGAGATATTTTAGCACTGAGGCCCAGGGAGACTTCTGTGACTTGCCCATGGTCACTACAATGGCTTACACACTGTAAATTAAAACACCACAGAAAGGCACCTATGTTCAGAATAACTACAGTGATCAATATTGATCCGGCATGGATGCTCAATGTAGCAGGCACAGACACAGTTGCTCTCTTGCTATACTGGCTGATTTTCCTTGACTGTTGTTTCTCTGCTATGAAGGAGGATGAGTAATTGGGAGTGGGGTGTATAATAAGAAATTACTGTGATGGAAAAAAAAACCACAGATATCCCAAAAAAATAATGTTTTAAAAGTACGTCATTGTTTTCCTTCATTATAAAAGAGTTAGGGGAGTGGGGAAAGTTTCCACAAATAACTGTGATGTAAAGGCAAAAGGCAGCAATAAAACGCACTTTTCAATTTTCAGAAATGAAAGAAAAAGAACAGAAGGTGCTAAAAATAATCAATAATCATTAACATAACCTGTGGGTCCTTTAAACACAGGATCTTTGTCCACTGAGAGGCAGCACAGCAAACAGCACCAAACACCAACTGCATATCATGACAAACACCTCTCCAAGCCTCAGTTTCCTCATTTGCAAAATAGAGATAACACTTGCATTGCTCACCTCACAGTTATTTCAAAGAAAGTGTTTTTGTGAACTTTATAGTGCTATATAAATGTGAATTATTATTATCATTGTTATTATTATTATTATGACCAAGTACAACCTCCAGGAGCATGGAGGAGTGAGAGAACTACCCACAGAGCCAGGGAAGCCCTGGGTTCAAGTCCTGCCTCTACTGGCTATGTGAACTTGGATAAATCACTTAACCTCTTAGTGCTCTAGGAAATTTTCTAAGTTGCAGAGAAGCTGCTGACCTGCATACATAGAGCAAGTTTTCTCACCTGGGAATTCTCTACAGCAATGAAAGCATAAGTCCAATCTCCATCCCAATCCCTTATAACCTCCACAAAGTCTGCCACCATGCCTGGGTTCTTGAAGGCTATACCAGCAATGTTCAAGATCTGGTAGGTTCTACTTTGCTTCAAAAATTTTGAGTATGGTTCCAGTAACGTACTGAGTCTGCTTTCCAAGGACCAGGGAGGTTCATCACCAGTAGGCCCATCCCCAGCCCTTGGAGATGAATTCTTTGGTTATAGAGTGGCATGACTCTATATATATATATATATATATATATATATATATATATATATATATATATATATAATATATATATATATTATATATAAGGCCCTAGGCTATGTGTGCCCTTGGACCCTGACACCCATCTTTTGTTTCTAGGGTGATGGTGGCAAAGTTCTGGCAATGAGAGCAGAGAGTGCAAGGGACCACACAGTTTTTAGACTGCCCATAAATACTAACTTAGCAATGCTAAGCACTGGGATACAAACAGAAAAGGGTTGTAGTCCCTGCCCTCAGGAAGCTTACAAACTGATAGGGAGGAGAGTTTTGGTCTGAGAAGTCATAGGCATAGTGAGCGAAGCCATGGGACAGTCTACTGACACTCTTTCCAGAGGCCATAATAGTGTTGTTTTAACCACTTTTAGAGAGCAAGAGGTTGGGGGGAGGAGAGAATTAACACCTTACAGAAAAATGGAGGTAAGGGAAACGGAAGCATGATTGGGTGTCCAGGGCCAGCTAGCTATAATGGTCTCTCACCAATCAGAACGGCTCAGTCCTAGGGCAGAAGATCCAACGTTGGATGGCTGATCTCTTCCAGCTGAATCAACCAGTCCATCAGCAAGCATTTATTAAGCACTTACTACGTGCCAGGCACTGTGCTACGTGCTGAATGGCTCACAGGTTCTCCTTGGAGAAGCAAAGGAGTTGCCTGGTCAAGTTCATGGAGATGGTTTTATCGTGAGTTCAGAGGCCACAAAAAACATTTCACAGGACATCTGGTCATTTCAAGTGGCAATGCTCGTGATAGGTTTTTGCACAAAGATCATAATAAAAATAATCTCACAGCTTATGGGTCAACAGCTGTTGCAGGGGATGAGAACATAAAGTCCATGAAGAACTTAATAAGACCCTCCAAATTAAATTTAATAATCTTCAAGGAAAAAGTAGGCATGAGGATAATGGAAAAAGAATATCAAATGGGATAATGTGGACAGCACTTGTAAACCATAAAGTGTTAAACGAATGCTAGTTGTTATTATTTTAGAACCCATGCTTCAGGAATAATGAACAAGAGACAAAAAGGGTTATACGTGTACACTGAAGCCTGGCAACTATATACGGTACTACCAATACTTTCTCCAATGACAGTGGAGAGGGACTGGATGTGGCCAGAGCACAACATTGTTCTGGGTCCAGATCTGTGACTATATCAGGTTATAGAACTCCCTCCAGCCATGCAGATCAGCAATTCATCCATAACTTTTAATCTTGGAGCATTTTCTGGGGCACCGAGAGGTTAGATAATTCACCTGTGATCACACAGGGATATGTGTTGGCCAAAGCTGTTTGCCACCACCAATGAAGATTTGCGGAGAGAAATGTAAATGGAGGAGTTCCCTAAAGGAGGTGAGATCCTCCAGATGCTTCTGCTTGTGGCTTACATTCAATCAATTGCATCAAGCCCCAGAACACTATGTAGCCTACTGAATTAAATCCAGAACCATTCAAAAAAATCTATCTACACAATAAAAACCAAGTGAAAGAAAAATGCCTATTGTTCAGACTATACCATGCAGTTGGATGGACAAGTCACAGAGCTGGTTCATCAGGACACATACCTAGGACAGACTTTGTGGATATTCAGGTAGCTGGCCCAGAGAGCTGAAAAGGAGGAAGTATGTGGGCCTTCTGATGACCCCAAGTTTCTCTCTGACACAAAGGTCTACTTTTGGACAATATTCTTCTTGAGTTTCCATACAGCAACTAGGTGTGCTAGTAGAGCACAAGACTTGGAGTCAGGAAGACCTAAGTTCAAATCTTGCCTCAGATACTAACTTGGCAAGTCATTCAACATCTCTGGGCCTCGGTTTCCTCATCTGTAAAATGAGGGGATGGACTTGATGACCTCCAAGGTCCCTTTCATCATTAAATCTATGATCTTGTAGGTCATGAAATACCACAGTCTCCAAAGAATACCCAAAGGGCAACTGAGAAGTGATGGTGGTTCTAAGGAGACCAAAATACATTACCCACAAATAATTATGCAGGAAGAGCAGCATAAATGATATTAGAGAAACATAAGACTGGAAAAAGACGGGTCAGTCATGAGGCAACATCAAGGGATAATTAGTGGACAGCCCATGCACTCCACTGGTATCCATGCAAGGCCAAGAGAACTAGAAGAAGGCTCTAGTACATTGGTTGTACTCTCCAACTCTCCACGGTGAACTCGTAAGAGGACATGAATTGATGTCCCACAATTGGGCAGCTGCTATTTCCATTGTCACAGGGAGCCGCCTACATCAGTGAGATCACGGGGCCATCCAAGAACACTTGTGTATTACAGAAATACTATTAGAAGAAGTATGTCAAGATCAATATTGTCAGTAGAAATGACAACCAAACATGGAGTGAAATTGCAGTTCCATGAAAGGGTGACTCCCCAGGTCTCCTTGGAGAGGCAAACAAAACTGGCAGATCTGGTTTCATCACATGTTCTAAGGCAATAAGAAATACAACACGGGACACCTGGCTGTCACGCCTTACATTGCTTTTAATGAGCATAAGCAAAAAGACCAAAGAGAACCATGACTTGCGCTTCAACATTTGTGGCAGAGGATGAAGAGGCGGAGGAATTTTAGGACCATGCAAGGCCCTCCGAGTTAAGTCACATGAACCTTGACAGGCCGTGACTACAGTGTGAAGGCAGACTCAGAGGACACTTTAGCTTTAAGAAATGAAAAAGGCCCAAGGTTTGTAAACCATTAAGTAGCCTGCTGCCCACATGACACAACTACTTTGAGAGTCAAAAGGTACTGGACAGAACACAAAAAATGAAATTTGCTTCATCTTATCAGACTGCCTATCCTATTATCAAACCTATCTCTCCTATTTTCATGCAGGATGCCCTTAATGCACTGCATATGGTGTGCTTTCTTGGCTGTGAATATCGTGGGTTTTTTTTTAAAGGGCATCAGTAGAACTTTCAAAGATAAAATGAGGAGGGTTTTGTTGCAGATTGAAACTCAGGGCCCTTGAAAACATTGCCTAATATCCCAAACGCAACCAGCCTACTGTCTTCCTTCAAACGAGCTCTGGACCCAACTAGTTCACGTCCCTCCAGGATGTGCATTCTGAGAACCAGCTCTCAAGACTGTCTCTCCAACTACATATTTTGGATCAGACCTATGATTTCACTAGTATAGGGAACTTCCAGGGAGGAAAAATCCCTCTACCGATGCAGATTAACACCCATTACACAACTTAGCATCAGAGAATTGTCTGGGGTTACCAAGAGGTTAAGTGACTTGCCCAATGTGTCAGAGATGGAGCTCAAAGCCATGGCTTCCTAACAACAAAGCTAGTTCTCTATGCACAATTCCACTGGGTTTTTCTTGTACGGACTTTCTTTTCCCCAAATCCACCCATCTTCCAAGCTTACTTCTTTCTGTCATAGGGACTACCATCCTCTCACTCACCAACATGCTCATCAGATGCCGAACCTTGCCATTTCTACGTGTTATCTTCTCTCCCCTCACAGCCACTACTCCAGTTCACAGCCTCATCACCTCTCACCCAGGTCCTGGAATAGCTTCCTAATTGGTCTCCCTGCCTCAAAACTCTTCCCTCCCAAATCCATCCTCCCCACACAGGGGCCAAAATGTCAAGTCTGACCCCATCACCAAAAGTTCAGGGGTTCTTTACTGCTTTAGGATTAAGCATATACTCCTGTTTGGCTTTTAAAGCCCTTTACAAGCTGGCCCCACACTACCTTTCCAACTCTGTTACACACTTCTCCCTTCCCACACACTACCTTGCCAAACTGGCTGACACAGCCCTCCATCTCCCACTTTCCAGACTTTGTACTGTCTGTCCCCATGCCCAGGGTACACTACCTCCTCACCTCCTGGAATTTGTTTCCTTTAAAGCCCAACTCTAATGCTGCCTTCTACATAAAGCCTTCCCCCACCCCTAGATTACCCTGTGCTAGTTCTAAGTGGCTCCCTCTTTAGAAGGGAAGCTCCTTGAAGGAAGGGACTGGTGTACTTCTCTAATCCCAGTGTCCAGCACACGGCAGGAACTTTAAAAATGTTTCATCTCAGCCTTGGTGCAAAGACCACAGGGTCATGCAAAGAGGAACATCTGGAGAAGCCCGACCGTCACAGTGTAACAGGTCTGTGCGCTATGGCACCTTCCGGTGGAAGCAGGGAGGTCCGCCAAATTCAGGCCATCCTCCTTAATAGGACACACACAGTGCTCCTCCTGGCCTACACTGGAGGGGTAGCAGGGACTCTGTGACCAAGCACACTGCACAAAAGGAGACCATACGCCAAGGCACTGGAAAGGACAGCAAAAGCAAAGAGGGCAAATTATTTTTTTTTTAAACTAGGAAGGATCAAAAAATATTCTACTTGTAAGCTAATCAGAATTGTCTGAATCTCAGAATCTGAGTGAGGGGGGATCTCTATGGTCATCTGCTCCAGCCTCCCTCCCCAGGCAAAAATCTTCTCAGCAGCACTCTTGGTGCTCAGCCACCGCTCAGCTTCTACCTGAACACATCCAGAGATGAGAGTTCGCCAGCTTTCAGGGAGGCAAGTTCCACAGGGGGCCACCACTAAGTGTGAGATCGTTCCATGCACTGGCCTGGAACTCTCCATCCCAGGAACTTCCACCACTGCTCCTACTTCTGTCTTGGATCACATGGAATAAATCTGAGTGATTATATAATTGAATAGAAACAAATTTAAAATAATTCATTGTAAAAGTCACCTTTTTTTCCCTGCTAGATCAAAAAAAACTAGATAGCATCGAACAAGTTTAAATATAGAGGACAAGAAAGGGAAAAAAGAATCTTTCTTCCTGTTGCCAGTCTAAGAGCTATCCCTTGCCTACCACAGAAAGCAAAGGGTTTTTTGTCCAAACGATCCCCTTACCACCTACACCAAATTAAGGCTAATGGGTATAAAATGAACTTAGCCAGAAAAATTCTTATTTCATTATGGTTTTAATTGTGAACTTCACATTATGTGACTTATGAATTTTTAAATCCCTTCTTTTGTTGGTCTTGTCACCAATGGACTCTGACAATGAAAGATCTGGACATGAGAACGTGGTAGTCTCAGAAGAAACGGGCAAATAGCATCTACTCAAGAAGAGAGGAAAGCCTGATTCAGTGTTAACCTCTTCCCCAGTTCAAATGGAGGGGAAAAGCCCACAAAGATTTAAGAAACAATGAGTTCAAAACAAAAGTCAATAAAAACACTTTCTGAATTAATAAGAAAAAGTGAGGTTTTTTTTATTAATATGCCTTCTGAATTAACTTTCATAATACAAAAGTTTTTAACACGCATTTCCCTGTTTTGAATGCATTGACTTGAGCTTCTCTCTGCTCTTGGGACAGAATCTGCTGATTGGTAACATGCAAATGGTACAATTTGCCATGTGAACTTTTAGACAATCAGAGAGAGCTCCCCTCCACGTATGGCAACTGCAAGGCAGGTGGGAACAGAAATAATCTGTAACCACTGTGCTCCACTGCCCCCTAGTGCTAAACCAAGGGCTTACCAGAAAAACAGAAGAAACGTTTTTAAAAATGCGCCTCCCCTTAACTCCCACCTACAGTCTAGTTTTAAATAATAAATCAATAATATATTAAATTAATTTATTCACAAGGCAATTTCAAAGGTTCAGTTCAAACATTACAATCTTTTGCTTTGGAACATTTCATGGATTTCTCTACACACCCAATAATCGAGGATGTGGACATTTAAGACAAATGGGCAATTTGGAACATCAGGTTCACTTAATGTCAGCCAGTGTGATCTCTCCAGGGAAGTATGGGCCAGGACATCTTTTGGCCTTATTCTCAAACCTGCACGACAATGATAGGGAACTCTTTGGACTCACATTACTTCTGATCATTAATATTTTCCACAAAAATCATTCTCGGAGATAAAAAACAATTAGAGCTACAATGATTGACAGACATCAGAAGACAGATGGGCACAAAGAAGGCTCACTCTTAGGGAATGATGAGCACCTTACAATTTTCAAGTTCACACAAAGAAAACTTCCCTCAAATGAAACCATACAAACCCAGGCACACAAGTGGACTTGGACAGACCAGGACAGGCGGACGGACACAGACGTGGACATGGACACATGGGGAGGGAGACAGACACACACACACACACACACACACACACACACACACACATTCCCTGGGCCCCCTTGGTTACTTCTCTCTCTACCTCCCACCTCTCTGTGGCTCTCCAGTCCCTCCACTTTGGGGGAGCTGGTTAGAACCCAGCTCCCATGATATATGTATTGATTTAGACATTTTAAAGAAAATAAATTATCTCACAGGCACCCCAAACTACAGCACCTGGTACAAGTAACACCAGCAACCGATGCACTGTAGGCTTTTCCTGTTCCCACGGTTCATGGCCAAAGATGTACCCGTGTGAAAGAGGCCATGCATTTCCAAAGGAGGAAGGAAGGAGTCTGATCGCCTCACACCCCAAACTCCACGGGCTGGATGCTTTTCTGCTGTTCTCTGTGGAGCTGCTGGGCCCTGCTCTTGAGAGCCTCAGCCTTAGCATCGTCCTTAGAGACCCCATCTCCCAGTTTATACATGCGGCTGGCATTTGCACAGGCCCAGAAGTGACCCAAGTCGCAGGCTTTCAGAGAGTATTTCAAAGCCAGGTCCATGTCCTTGGGGATGCTTGGGGATCCCTGGAGGTACATGGCACTGAGATTGAAGCAGCTAGGAGCATAGTTGCCATCGCAAGCCCTTTTATAGTAGTCTCGGGCTCGTACCAGGTCAGGCTTATCGTCACTGATGCGCCCGTCCTGGGTCAGCAGTCCAACATTGTGACAAGCATTTATTGACTTCTTCCCAGGTTTCTCACAAGCCTTTAAAAAACAGTCATAGGCATTTTTCAAGTTTTGGGTTAATCCACCTGTAGGCAGAGAGGAAAAAAGAAATGTATGTCAGGTCAGCATTTTAATATTTGGAGCAAAAACCTGCTGGCAAAACTCTAGAAGAAAACAGTCAATTACAGAAAGAGTTTAGTTTTTAGCCCATGAAGCATCCTTCTCCTAATGTGACTGGGCCATAACATTCACTTGAGATGAGGACTGGAAAAATAATTCTGCTATATACAATTAAAAGTCTGGCTGAGCCAGACAAGCCCAGCTGGGAAAGTGGGCAGGGGGTGCTGGAGAGGACAGTAAGTAGGACTGAGAACTCAGAGAATTATGGGAAGATATGTATTAACTGATACTGAGTGAAAGAAGAACCAGGAGTCCACAAGAAGATCAAGGCAAACAGCACTGCAAGCCCAGAATTCTGATCACATCTATAACCTATCATTAACTTCAGAGCGCTGAGTGATTGTGAAGCAAGCTGCCAACCACACAGCAAAGAAACGGTGGACTCTATGCAGGCATGAGGTGACATAGGCATTTTCAGACATAGCCAACATACAGGTTTGTTTTGCTTAACTATATTTTTTGCTACAAGGGAGGGTTCTATGAGGGGAGGACAGATCATTGGGAATGACAGGGATGTTAAAAAAAAGACATCCAAAAGATATTTTATAATTTAAGAGATTGAAGACTCCTGGGTGGAGATGAATTCCTGTGTCTAGATAGATAGAGGCAGCTGAGTCTCATGATCAAGTCACATTCTCAGCAGGAGGAGCTGAAGACTTTTAGCCCATTTTCTCAACAGATAAAATCCACTCACTCGTGAACCGTTAACCAATCAGGATTGATTTTTGCCTGTCAGGGACACTCCTTTTCCAAAGGTATTTAAGCATTCAGGGATCTCCTGGGTTTTGTCTTTGGTTAGGGAGAGAGACCACTGACCATCAATTTACTGATTATTTGCTAGCCTAATTAACAAACTGATTATCAATTACCCAGAAAAAAAAAAAAAAGACTGAAGACCTCACTAGTCTCCTGAGGTGTAAAGCATCCTCAAGGGAAAGCATCCTACCAACTACTAAAAACCAAATCTAAAGACAAATAAATCCTGGCGCCTGGTGCCAATAACAGGGGCTAAACACCCTCATGTAAGTCATAAAGTGCAAAATAGTAGAATTACACTTGTTTTGAAATGCACAAAATTATGTAATGAAAAAAAGCCAATTTAAGAGCAGGAATCACAGCAGCAGCACTTGGTCAAGAAAGCTGAAAGGGAGCTCTGAGGCCATCAGGTCTGATCACTTCATCTAAAAGAGGAGGAAGGTGGAGGAGGCCCGGGCACGTGAGGTCGCCGACTGTACGGGTCAGAGCCAAGACTAGGCATGTTATTAAAAAGGAAAAAAGCTACCTAAAAATCATCATGTCAAATCGCCAAAAAAGTAGAAATGATCTATAGGAGAATGGCTGAAGGAGCTGTTATGTTAACAGAATATTACCAAGCCATAAAGTCACATATATGAATGTAAATAAGTACAAATGACTTCTGATGACAGAGTAGGTACAGATATACAAGAACACACACAATCAATAAATATTTATTAAGCACCTACTATGTACCAGGCAACCTAAGCACAGAGGACACAAAAAGAGGCAAAAGACAGTCCTTGCCTTCAGCTCACAATCTAATGGTGGAGATGACAGGCAAACAATTAGGTACAAACAAGCTCTGAAGAGGATAAACAGCAATAATTAACAGAGGGAAAGCACTAGAATTAAGAGGCGTTAGGAAAGGCTTCCTGTGGATGGTGAGATTTAAGCTGGGACCTGAAGAAAGCTAGGGAGGTCAGTAGGTGGAAATGATGAGAGAACATTCCAGGCCTGGGGGACAACCAGTGAAAATGCCGACAGCAGAGAGATGGAGGGCCTTAATCACGGAGCAGCCAGGAAGCCAGTGCCACTAGATCACAGAGTATATGGGGAGGGGGCAGGAGAACAGGAGAGGGCCAGGTCACAAAAGACTCTGAATGCCAAACAGAGGATTTTGCATTTGATCCTGGAGTTACTGAATAGAGCTACAGGAGTTTTTTGAGTAGTGAGATGATATGGTCAGTCCTGAGCTTTAAGAAAATCACTTTGTTGACTGAATGGAGGACGAGCTGAAGCAGGGAGAGACTTGAGGCAGGGAAACTCACTAGCAGCTATTACAATAATCCAGGCATGAGGTGACAAGGGTCTGCACTAGAGTGGTGGCAGCATCAGAGAAGAGAAAGGGATGCTCTGGAGAGAGGTTGCAAAAGTGAAATCTACAGGCTTTGGCAACAGCTTGAATTTGGGGAGGTGAGAGATAATGAAGAGTTGAGGATCAAAGCCAGTAAGTTCAGTTTTTGATATGCTGATTTTAAGGGACAGTTACTGACAACCTCTGTAAAGGGACACAGTGAAAGCCACCAAGAGGACCAAGACCCAGTTTCAGCCACTGCAGAACTTACAGTCCGGCTGGAGACAAAACATCCACATAGAGTCAGAGCCCCTTCTTACCTTTGCCTGTGGCATAATACGCCCCCAGTTTGTAGCAGCTGTCACTGTGGTGGTAGTCTTCACAATTAAACTTCAGCACCCTGGCTGCCTCGTCAAAGTTCTTCTGGATCCCTTCTAGATAATCCACCAGCCTGAAGCAACCTAGGGCAGAAACCAAAAAGCAAATGTCAGTCATCACTGCCTGGGCTGGCTTTGAGGGAGTTAGTGCTGCTGGCCTAGAGATGTCCCAAGAAAGCCAAGACCTAGTTCATTCGTGTCCTTTCAGCTCCCCAGGCCAGTCCTTTGATTTTTAAGTTAACAACAGAAATAATTTACTAGCTAGCACTGATACAGCCCCTTAAAGTTTGCTAAGTTATCTTAGTTTCCATGTTATCTCCTTTGATCCTCACAACAACCCTGAGAGGTAGGTACTGTTATTTATTCCCACTTTACAGATAAGGAAACTGAGAGTAGGAGAGATGAAGTGTCTGACCCAGGGTCATACAACTAGTCTTCATCTGAAGAAGAAATCCAACCCCAGTGCTCCTGACTTCATGTCCAATGTTCTACCCACTGCATCACCTAGAAAAGTCATAACTTCCAACACCAGGGTCTCCAGCTGGTTTATAGAAACATTAGATTTTAAAAATGAAGGGGACCTTAAAGAATGTCTGCATTTTAGCAACAAGGTCATTGGAGCCCTGAGATGTCAAATGATTTGCCCAGGGTCATGCAGAGTTCACCAAAGCCCATGGCCTCAAACCTGGGTCTTGTGGACCCCAGACCAGTACTCTTCCAGCACACCACCCTTCTATGTCTTCCAAGGGCTCAAGACCCACCTCCAGGTCTACAGTGATCTCTCTTTCCCCTTCCTGTCTGGAGCAACCACTGGGTACTTGGTAGAAAGCTAGAGGGTAAAGAGGGTCGTCACTCTATCCCTGTGTCCAGCTCCTCTATGCACCTTTATTTATGGTGCTGATCTCAACAGTAGAGATCAAATTTAGGAAAACTATTTCATGCTATGAAATTTTAAAATCATAAAAATCCAGATAAAAAGAAAAGATTCTCACCACACTGGGGTTCAGACTCCAGTCCACTACTCAACACACATTTCCCAAGGACAACCAGAGCAGTGTGGCAGAAAGAACACGAAACTCAAGAGACAGGAATTCTGGTGGGCTAGAATCCTGGTTCCAAATTTATGAGCTCTACCACCTTCACCTCTTGGAGTTTCTATTTCTCTTTCTGTACAATGGAGGTGATCATATTTGACTTAACATCACAGGGTGGTTGTGAGGAAAACATTTTCTAAACCTTAGAAAAGTGAACTGCCAGGAAGACTAAATCCAAAATCTGGCCCAGCTTTACTAGAAGACTTCTTTACTACTAAGAAGATGAGACTGTAACAAGTCACCCAAACATGAGGATTCTCTAAGACAAAATTTCCACCTCAACTACAGTACCAGGTAACCAAACCAAGGAACACGTTTTCTTGGCTCAGATACACCGAGAAAACTGAAGACTTTCTGGAGCAGATGTAAGAAAAGAACTGTAGGGGCTCAGGACAAAAAAAAAAACCCATCTCCTCAAAACGGCCCCTGTCCTCAAGAAGTTTACATTGTACTGAGGTGAAACAACATCTACATAGAAAAGTATCTCTGTGAGGAGAGGGGAATGAGCCCGAACAATTAAGAGAAATGTGAAAGATCATACATGGATTGCGCCTTGAAAGAAACTAGGGATTTTAAGAGGCAGAAGTGCAGAAAGAGCAGAGGAAGAGGAGAGGGAGAGAAAGAGAGGGAGAGATAGGGAGAGAAAAGAGGGAAAGAGGGGGAAGGAAAGAGGGGGAGAGAGAGAGAAAGTAGATGGAGATAACCTCAAAAGGGATGGGGGTTGTACAGACAGGGAGAAAATGGGATTCTGGCTTATATTAACTACTCAGAAATATAGTAGAAGGAATTCTTTTCAGTGTAAGTGTCTACTATGTATTCAGTACTAGGGACACAAAGACAAAATCATAAACTGTCTTGAGTCCTAAAGAGCATATATTTGGGGATGGAAGGGGTTAGAGTACACAAAGAAGCAAATTCAAAACATAAACAAGGGAGAGGCAGCTCAGCTTGGGAAAGTGGATGAGGAGCTGTCCTAGAGTTAGGAAAACCTGGGTTCAGTTCCATGTCTGACACAAATTGGCGGTAATCTTACTAAAGTGCATGTCAGACAGCACCATTCGCCTATTCAACAAATTCCAGTGACTCCTTATCACCTCTAAGATCAAATGTAAACCCACTATCTATCATTCAAAGTCTTTCATAATCTGCCACACACACAGACACACACACCCCTCCTTCACCTTTACAGTCTTATATCCTGCTCCTCTCCACCTACTCTCTGATTCAGTGACACTGTCCAACTTGCTCCCCATCTCCAGACTCTGGACGTTTTCTCTGGCTGTGCCCCCTGTTTGGAAAGCCCTCCCTCCTCATCTCTGCTTCCTGGCTTCCTTCAAGATCTAGCCAAAGCCCTACCCTCTATAGGATGTCTTCACTATAGGGCTTTCCCCTCTCTTAATTATTTCCTATTTATCCTAATTATCCTGTACAGGGGTGGGGAACCCGGGGCCTCAAGGCCACAGCTGACCTTCTAGGTCCTCAAGTGCAGCCCCTGGACTGAATCCAAACTTCACAGAACAAATCCCCTTAAAGGATTTGTTAGTAAAACTTGGACTCAGTCAAAAGGCCGCACCCAAGGACCTATGGCCCCACGCGGCCATGAGGCTGCAGGTTCCCCACCCCGATCCAGTACACAGCTCGTGGGTACAAGGTTATTCAAACTGCGTCTCCACTAGATTGTGAGCTCCCTGAGGGCAGCCACCCTCTTTGGCTTTGTAGTCCCAGTGTCTGGCACATAAGCAAGTGCTTAATAAACGCACCGATTACGAGTGACCCTAAAGCACTCTGCAAAGGATGACTGCTGTTATGACTAATATTTAACCCTGGGGATAACAAGGAGCCACTGGAATGACATACTGGGCAGGGAGGTGACAGGACTGGGCCTGCGCCTTAGGTCAGTTTGACATTTGAGGGGAAAAGGGGCTGGAGCGGGAGAGACCCAGGACCACCCGCCAAGGGGCGGTGGTCCCCCATGATCCAGGTGGGGAGCGGAAGGTGATGGAAGGGCAGACAGGAGGTGGGGAGGCGGGGTGGGAAAAAGGACTGGGGCTGATGGAGGGCCGGGGGAAGGGGCCCGAGGAGAAGGCTCAGGCTGAGGGAGGGGGGCCGGGAGAGAGAGCTGAGGCTGAGGAGAGGGACCGGGGGAAGGAGCCGAGGAAGGAGGGAGGAGGAGAAGGAAGCTGAGACTGACGGAGGGAGGGGGGCAGGAAGAGGGGGCCCGAGGAAGGCGGAGGAGGAGGCCGGGGGAAGGGGACTAGGAGAAAGGACTGGGGCTGATGGAGGGCCGGGACAGGGGGCCCGAGGAAGGCGGGGGGAGGAGGAGGTCGGGGGAGAAGGTCGCCTCGGGCCTGGCCTCTCCTCCCGCTCCACAGCCCCCGGCTCAGATCCCTGGGCCGAGTCCCGTCTCGCCTTCCCCGCGCCCGACTCACCGTCCGGGTCTTTCTCCTTGTAGCACTGGTAGTGACACTCCACCTTCATGTTCTCAAGGAAAGAGGCCACCTGCTCCTCATCCTCAAAATCCACCAGACCCGCCATGACCGCCGCCGCTCCGCCGCGCCTGCGCCGCCCCGTTAGCCAATCAGAGCGCGCGCCGCTGAGGCCACGTGACCCGGACTGAGGACGTGCACCTACTGAGGCTGCGCGCGCGGAGTGGAGTGGGCGGGGGGAGGAAGAGAGGGGAAGGGGAAGGAGAGGGGGATGGGACGGAAAAGGAGGTGAGGGGAAAGGGAGGAAGGGAGGGAAGGAGAACCGAGGAAAGGAGAAGAGGAAGAGTGGAAGGGAGCAGGAAGGAGGGAGGAGAAAGGAGAGACCGAGCATTATTGAGCACCTGCTTGGCCCCAGATCGGTGCTGAGCGAATTTGCTCCGGTCCTCTGCGGCTCGCAGTAACCAACCTTTATATCGCTCTCAGAGCTCTCTACTTGTAGGCTTTCTCACACCAACACCAAGGAAACTGAGGCACAGACAGGTTAAGTGACTTGGCCAAGGCAAATAGGTAATTGAGCTGGGATCTAAACCCAGATACTGTGACTAGAGATCTAATGGCCCGAGTTGGGGGGGGGGGTTTTTGTTGTTTTTTTTGTTTTGGGGGTTTTTTTGAGGGTAGGGGAAACAGGGGCCTTTTTGTAGGCAATAGAGATCTAATGAGCGAAGGAAGGAGAAAGGAAGAACTTGGATCCAGAGCTGGAAGGAACCTCACAGAGGTCCCAAACATTAGTCAGTAAGCGCCTACTGTATACTAGGCACCGTAGTAAGCCCTGGGGATACAATGAAAAGCAAAAACATGGTCCAGCTGTGGAGGAGCCCATGAAGTGCACACAGTATTAATTGGGGATAATCGACAGGGGGAAGACGAGCGATGAGGACGATCCGGAGAGGCTTAGCTGGGACTTGAAGGAAGCCGGCAGGCTGCTGCCATAGTCCAGCGCTCCCTGGAGTGGGGCAGGGCCAGAGAAGAGGAGGAGCACACAGACAAGAGGTGTAACCAGGGTCAAATTGGCAGATCTTGGCAACAGATTGGATATGGGGGTGAGAGAGTCAGGAGTCAAGGATGACACCTAGTTTGCCAGCCTGGGTGACTAGAAGGATGGGTAATAGGAAAGTTTGGAAGGGGGGAGGTTTTTTTTGTTTTTTGGGTTTTTTTGGTGGGGGAGAGAATGAGTTCCATTTCAGTACAAGATATGTATAAGATGTCGATGGAACATCCAGTTGGAATTGCCAGTCTAGAAATTAAGAGTGTCAGGACCCCTATGCCAGGACCACGCCTCTCTTTTCTTACTATTAGGAGACACCTTGTCTTCCAGAGCTAAAGCCTAACCAGAAAGCTGTGCCCTGAGCTTGGCATAACGAGTCCTTTGTGCTCCCCCACTAAATGAGCTCTGCTGCAGCTAAATCACAGAATTGGCTCCAACCAGCCCCTGGTGATCCCTGAGCTAGGCCAAGGACCTGCAGGAGCCACACATTCTGGTTATGAAGCCCTACTGTGAATAGACTTTTTGTCTCTAGGCAAATTTGTCCTGTTGCTGTTACACCTCACTGCGTGGTTCTTTGTCTAGCCACCACTATACGAACCAAGGCTTAGCCTCGAAGCCAGGAGACCCCGAGGCCCTACAGGAGACTCTGGCATGTGTTTCTAGTTTTCCTTCTCCAACGAAATAAAGGCTTTCTGCCTGTAACCTCTGTGGCTGTTTGGTCAGGGCTAACAGTTGGTGTATAACCTCTGTGAGCTCTTCGGTATTTTCAGAATTAACAAGAGAAAATTTAGGGCTGGATAAGTAGATCCAAGAATCTGCAGCATGGTGATGATAATTGAAACCATGCAAGCTAATGAGATCACAAGAGAAATAGTATAAACAGAAAAGAGGGCCCAGGACAGAGCCTTGGGGGACACTCACTGTTAGCAGGCATGACTGGACCCTGATAAGGAGCATCAGATAGGTAGGAGGAGAAGCAGGATAGGGTAGGGACCCGGAAAATTAGAAATAAGAGTGATCAACAAAGTCCAAAGCTTCAGAAAAGTAGAAAAGGATGAAGATCAGGAAAAGGACATTAGATCTGGCGTTTAAGAGATCACTGGCCATTTTGGAGAGAGCAGTTCCAGTTGAATGATGAGGTCAGAAGCCAGACTGCAGAGAGGTGAGGGGGGAGGGAGAGAGAGAGAAAAGAAGGAGGAGGAGGTGAAGGCAGCTATTATAGACAGCCTTCTCAAGAAGCTTAGGGGAAAAATGATACAGGATAATGATGTAGAGGGATGGAAGGATTAAGTGAGGTGGGTTTTTTTTGAGGGTGGGGGAGACATGGGCATTTTTATAGGCAATAGAGAAGCAACCCAAAGACAAAGAGAGGTTGAAGGTAAACAAGGAAGTAGCATCTGGGCCACTCTTCCCCCCAAGCGACCTTTTGGGGTCTGGGAAGGGAAGGTATTTTGCCCTATTTGTATACATACGTGCCTCCCACAATAGGCTATAAATTCCTTGAGGGCTGGAACTGTCTCATTTTTGTCTGTGTCCCCAGTACATGTTTAGGCTACTTGTTGTTATTCAGTCGTTTTTCAGTCATGGCTGACTGTCCGTGACCCAACTTGGGGTTTTCTTGGCAGAGCTACTGGAGTGGTTTGCCATTTCCTTCTCCAGCTCATTTGACAGATGAGGAAACTGAGGCAAACAGGTTAAGGTGAATTGCCCAGAGTCACACAGCTAGTGAGTGTCTGAGGCTGGATTTGAACTCTGGAAGATGAATCTTCCTGACTCCAGGCGTGGCGCTCTATCTACTGTGCCACCTAGCTGCCCTAGCTAAGGTATAATATGTCTTTAATAAACAAGTTATCCAAAACACTGTCTAGACCGCCTGAGGAGGTGGTGAGCTCCCACTGGAGATGTTTAAACAGAAGCCGGATGTCACTTGTCTGGAATGTCATAGGGGAAGATCTCTTTCGGGTATGAATTTGACTAGGTAAATGCTTGCTGAAGTCCTTCCAACGGTCCAACTGGGATTCTGTGATTCATCAAATGTTGCACAAACCTCACCTGTTCTGCCATTTCCCACCTGCCTCCTCTGTGTCATCTCTGAAAAAGCTCCTGTCTTTGAAGGCCATTCTCACAGCATCTGTGGAAGAGCAGTGGGGTCTGGTGGAAGGGGCACCGGCCTGAGTACTCAGGAAACCTGGGGTTGGATTTTGGCTCCATCCCTTACTCAGCATGTGACTGTGGGTAGGTCACCTGTCTTCTGTAGCCTTGACTTCCCTGTATGATATGGAAAGAGCACTGGATTCAGACTCAGAAGATCTGGGTTCAAATCCCCACTTGGCCACTCACTACCTGTGCGACGTAGGTCAAGCTACTTAACTTCTTGGGTGGGGTTTGGACAGGATGACTGCTAAGGTTCTTCTAGGTTGAAATCTCTGATCCCCCTAATCCAGGAAATATTTTGTAAACTGCACAGCAGGCATTATTTCCATTTTTGTTTAATCCGCTCTCCCGATAACACCTAGTAAAGCTGTCTTGCATATAGTAGACGCTCAATAAACGCTGAGCATAGGCTTGAGTGAGCTGCTGTAGAACTATTACTGATCTCTCTCACCTGTTAAATCCAATGGCCTCATTCTTCATCCTCATTGTCATTCAGTCGTGTCCAACTCTCCATGACCCTGTTTGGGGTTTTCGGCAGAGATACGAGAGTGGCTTGCCATTTCCTTTTCCAGCTCATCTTACAGATGAGGAAACTGAGGCAAACAGGGTGAAGTGACTTGCCCAGGGTCACACAGCCAGTCTGAGGCTGGATTTGAACTCAGGAAGATGAGTCTTCCTAACTCCAGGCCAGCTGCCTCTCATCCTTGTTACCTTCTGACACTGTGAATAATCCCCTTCTAGTGATTCCTCTCTGGATTTTTGTACACTGCTCTGCCTGCTTTTCCTCCTTCTCGTTCTCCATGTCTGACTCATCATCTGCCTCCTTTCTTCAAGGCTCTGTCTTGGGTTCCTCTGTCTCTTATTTCTGTCTCCATTCACCTTGGAAATCTCATCAGCCTCCCTGGCTTAACTAGTAGGCAACTCCCAAATCTCGGGCTTTGAGAAACTGGGGAGCGCTGGAGCAGGGCAGCCAGGATGAGGGGCCTCAGATCTATGCCTCGTGAGGAGAGGTTGAAGGAACTAGAGGTGATGAGGCTGGAGAAGAGAAGACTTGGTGGGAATAAGATAGCCACCTTCCAGTATCTACCTACAGCCCTGGAAGAGGGATCAGCCCTCATCTGCTTAACCCCAGAGGGCAGAACCAGGAGCAGGGCAGGAAAGCTGAAAAGAGACTGATTTAGACTCAATGTCCAGAAGTCCTTCCTAACAGTGAGAGCCGTCCCAAAGTGGAATGGGTGGCCTTAGAAGGTGGGGGGCTCCCCTTCCTTTGAAGCCTCCAAACAGAGGCTGGACAGCTACATACAAAATGTATCATCGGGAGATCCCTTTGGTTAGTGGCCTGAGCTGAGGCCCTTTGTGGCTCAGAGACCCTGGGATTCTGAGTTTTCCCCCTGGCTTCCCCGCGACTTCCCTCTCTGCCTGTTTCTTCACCGCTCAGATGGAGGTAATAATTCCTGCCACAGGATCACGGAGAGGACCGAGACCCAAATGACCTCTCAGCTTGGTGCTATCAGTGGCTGTATTTTGATAGAATTCTCAGAAGTCTGCAAAGAGCTCATTTAAACAAACCAATGAGCTACAGGCTAATCAATAGACATGTTAATCACCATGAGGTGATGAAGCAGGTCTTGTGCTGTGCTCTAGGAATAAATACCAAGAAAAAGCCAAACGTGGGAGCTTACATTTGACTGGAAGAAGCAGCATGCACATAACTAGGTATGTACGAGATACCTACAGAGTAAATAGAAGGTTACCTCAGAGGGAAGCTCTTCCTGAAGAAGGTGGCTTTTGATCGAATCTCAGAGAAAACCAGAAATTCTGAGTGGCAGAGGGGAAGAGGAAGGGCATTCCAAGCACTGGGGATAGCCAATGTAAAGGCTCACAGGCAGGAGATGAAGTACCATGTGGAGGCCAGTGTATGGAAGGCCAGAAGACTGGAAAGAAAGGAAGGGCTTTAAAAGCTAAACAGAAGAGTTTATAGGATAGAGGAAGCCCCTAGAGTTTATCGTGTAGAGTGTTATTATTGTCTCTTTTACAGGAGAGGAAACTGAGGCTTAGAAAAATTAAGTCACTTGTCCAGTCACTGTGTCTAAGGAGGGATTCAAACCCAGGCTCTAGTAACTGCAAGGTCAGCCCTCTGGCCGCTGCATGTGATTGATGAGAAGTCTACTGGATTAGAAGACAAACAGGTCTTGGTTACCCTCCTAGTTTTGCCACTAACAAGCTGTGTGACTCTAGGCAAATCACTCAACTTCTCTGGGCTTCTCTTTCCTCACCTACAAAATTCCAGGTTTGGACTAGTCCAGCGGTTCTCAAACTTTTCCACAGTGGTAGAAGTCTTCACTTTCAACAAAACTGTGGCAGAACATTGATAGGAAAATGCCCTAAAAATATTTCTAGTGCCTATTGACTAACAATATAATGTTCGTTTAAAATAAACACGTGACTTAGGGGGTTCCTGACAGCACAATTTGAGAACATGGGACTAGACCGCAGGTCCTTGCAGCTTTAGCAATGAAGTGGATTCCGTGCTTGAGAGAGGTAGTATGAACACAAGATGGCGACAGGGAGTTAGGAAAGCGATGTTCCCAAGGGAGGATTCTCTTTTCTTGTAGCATTGAACATTTTTTTGAAATAATTTAAAAATCATAAAGTCTTTATCAGAAACAATAAAATTAAGGTGAAAGAATCAGAAATACTTAACCTGAAAAAAGAAATAAAAGTTTCTTAAATTGCATAAATCAAATTAAATTGACATAAAAATGAGGGGGGCATGACCCTAGCTCTGGCAATTCACTTACCTTCTCTGGGCCTCAGTTTCCTCTATTGTAAAATGAGGAAGTTGGATTAGATGCCCTCTGGGGTCCTTTCTAGCTGTGAATCTATGATGCTATTATGGTTGTCTTCAGATACTCAAAGGCCTGTTGTAAAGAGGCCTATCTTCTTCTGCTTGGCCCCAGAGGACAAACTAGGACCAATTCATAAATATCATGGGAAGAGAGATTTTAGGTCAATACCAGAAAGGGCTTTCTAACAATGAAAGCTGTGCTACAAGGGTGAGGTTTCCTTTGGGAGTTAGTGAGCTCCCTTACATTAAAAGTATTCAAGCAGAACCTACATCAAGCCCAGACAAGTGTAGCATAGAAGGGATTTCTGCACCAGCTGAAAGATTGAACCAGATGCCTTCTGAGGTCCCCTCCTCTGTTCCTCTCCCAGCTATGCTCCTGCCTCTCCAGAGTTTGCTGCCATGACTGGGCTATTTCTTATCCAGGGATTTCTTTCAGTGCCCAGAGCCTTCTCACCGCAGAACAACATCCCTCCACTATGCTAGCTCCCTTCTCCCATTGCTGAGTTCCTCGGGAAGGGGAAGGAGCAGGAGTCTGTTTTGTGGATGGGCCTAGGCCCCTCCCATCTGTGCTTCTGATTCTCCTCCCCTCTACTCCCAAGTAGGACCTTCTCATCCCTCCCCTTTTCAACTCCATTTTACATATTGTCTGCCCTCTATAGATTCTACAATCCAGTCATACTCTTTTGTTCCTGACACATGATGCCCATTTCCACATCTTTGCATTATGTGTTACCTGGGCCTGGAATACTCTCCCTCTCCACCTGCCTCTCCCTTTCCTTGGCTTTCTTCTAATCTCAGATCAAACACAACCTTCAGAAGCAAGAGGTATTTCCTAGTCTGTGCCACCAGGCTGCTAGTACCTTCCCCTCAACAATTATCTTAAATCTACTCTGTATTATTTCGTGATATTGTTGTTCAGTTGTTTTTTGGTTGTGTCCAACTTTTCATGACCCCATTTAGTTTTTTCTTGACAAAAACACTGGAGTAGTTTGCCCTTTCCACCTCCATTTTATGGATGAGGAAACTCAGGTAAAAAAGGGTTAAGTGACTTGTCCAGGGTCACACAGCTAGTAAGTGTCAAAGGCCAAATTTGAACTCAGATCCTCCTGACTCCAGGGCAGGCACTCCATCCACTAAACCATCTACCTTATTTATGTGTATGTTATCTCCCATTTTAGAATGTGGGCTGTTGAGAGGCAGGAATTGTATTTTTGTCTTTATGTAGCAGCCCCTCTGGGCTCATTCTCCCAAACCAGAGGGCAGTGGGCTACTTCTTCCTTCAGGTTTCCAGGGGCACCCCTGAGGATTTGGGATAGTTTCCTAGAACTATTAATCTTCAGCTCCCATCTGGTCTGTTTCTCCACCTCCCTTGCTTATCAATTAGTTAGCCAGAATTAATTAGTTTAGAAATGGGTATTTACTGAAGTGTTACAGTAAAAAAGAGTTGGTTAAAAAAAAAATCTGGGCCATCCTATCTCACCAGTATAGACAGAGGCTAGGGAGAAGTGGGCTGATTCAGCTGAAGCATCTGGGCTTGTTCACACCTAGTCTCAACCTCTGATTGCTTCTGCCTCTCCATCACAGACCTGATGAAGGTAGCCGCTTAGAGCATCCTGTTTTATTCACTGAAGCTGAGGACTGTGGGATGCCACTCTTCCATTTGTGATCCCAAGCTTAGCACATTGCCTAGTTGATGAGTCCAAACCCTACATTCTTCCCAGGACTGTACCATACTGCTTTTGCCTCTGCCTCATCTGCGAGGCAGGGAAAGGGAAGGATGGCATAGGGTTAAGGTTCAGGGGAGGTAAGACAGAGGTCCTGACCTATGTTCAAGAAGGGAAGCCAAGGAGCCTTGACCAGCCCGGCTTCTGCCCGGGGCCAAAGGGCCACATCCTTCCTGGGAAGAGAGCCAGTATAAACTGCAAAGCCAGGCTGGGTTTGCACCAGGGTATCACAAATCAAGGGATTGACAATGCCAAGGAAAACCAGTCCTGGAACATATTCGGGACAGAGGGTCAGTGCTAAATCAGGAGAGCAAAGGGCAATGCCAAGGAACTGCCAGTTGGTCTGGCCCAACCTGTCTTTTCTTTGGCTTCTTATGGCAGCTGCTGATATTTACTGCCATCTCCCCCACATCAGCTCCTTTGGTACCGATGAGCTGGTGCAAGTAGCCCTGTCATACCCTCGATTTCTGGAAAAAGGCTTGGACTAGAGGGAAGGAACTGGCTGGAGGCAGAGGCAGACCAGTGCTGGCATACGGAGGATTTCTGAGGCCTGTTCCCCCGAAAGACTAAGTCTCCTTCAGTCTCCTCAGGCTTCCCAGGGGATGCCCCCAATCCAGAGAGGGAACATTCAAGGTTTCTTTTTCCTGTTCAGACCATGCCACCTCCACCCCTGCCTTCAGTCCCATTGGCAGCTTGGACTGCACCCTTAGAATCAAAGTGGGCTTTCCCCTTGTCTCAATTCCCTGGTTGCTTTCAGCCAACTAGAGGTATAACTGACAGACCTCTTTCATTTTTAGAAAGCATCCCCTTATTGGCCACTGACTCAGTGGATCTTTAAAAAGGGAGTGACTCCAGCCCTGGATCTCTCTCCTTTTCTCTTTCTGGCTGCAGATCATTTCAGCACTGTTTCAAGCTACTTTCTGTGAGAGGGAGAAGAGGAAAGCTCCCCTTGTCCACCATCCCAGGTGCCACGTGGCTATAGGCAGGCACACACACACACACACACACACACACACACACACACACACGCATACATATGTATGTGTATATTTATTGACTTTATATTTGCCATTCAATTGTTTTAAATTTTTAGTTGCAGATTCTATCCCTACCCCCAGCCATTGAGAAGGCAAGAAATACAAAACCTGTTACAAATATGTACAGGCAATTCTTTTTACATAAATTCCCATTGCAAATTCAACTTTAAGTAAAGAATTCTGAAAGAAATCTATGTTCCCCAAAAACACCTATGTTAACTTTATTATACAGTGCTATGTTCTTTTTCTTCCTTCCCGTCCCTTAATTCAGCCCTGGGGCCTTCCATCCCCCCCACCAAAAAAAAAGCAAAACCCCACAACCCTTAAAAAACCCCTTCAAGTGAAGCAGAAGAACAGATGCTAGGAGACACCCTGGAGAGAGGAGACCCTTGTCTGGTCTGCATACCCACCCACGTGTCTGGCACTGCCTATCTGTCTTCTCTCTGTCTCTGCTCAGCTACCTCGTGTCTGTCCCTGGTCCTATGTGCCATCTGTCCTCTCCTGTTTGTATCCAGTATGACCTAATGTGTCTACCCAGGTATGCCCACCCACTCCCTCCGCTGGCATGTAGCCTCCTTCCTGCCTGCCTCCCTCTCTCCCCCATCTCAGTGGGCAAATTTACATTATGAAAAAAAAATCCACTGTAGATAGAGGTCTGCAGGATAATCCACTTACATAAAGTGGGAATTGTCCGTATAGTCATGCAAAACAAATTTCCTAATTAGTTATGTTCTGAAGAGGGGGAAAAAAGAAAAAAAAAGATATGCACTCTGAGCTCTTTATCTGGAGGTGTTTCATCATGAGTTCTTTGGAACTGTGGTGTGTCATTTTGATCAGAGATAGTAAGTCATTCACAGTATCATTTTACAATATTGCTGTTACTATGTAAATTGTTCTTCCAGGTTTTTCTGAAACCATCCCCTTCATCATTTCTTACAGCACAATAGTATTCCATCACATGGGACCCGTTTCCAGCGTCCTGATCTCTATCTGGCCTCTGGACCCACATGGCTCTGGAGGAGAAAGTGAGGCTGGTGACTGCACAGCCCTGCCTCACTTAAATCCGATTCCCTTGCATGGCGTGGCATCATCTTGCTGATGTCATGCTCCTCTTCGAGAACAAAGAACAACATTCCGTCATATTCACATACCTTAACTTGTTCAGCCATTCCCCAGTTAATGGGCATCTCCTCAGTATCCAGCTCCTTGTGACCACAGAAAGAGCTAAGATCAATTCTGGTACATATTCTTTTGATCTCTTTGGGGTATAGACCGAGGAGCAGTATTGCTGGGTCAAAGGGTGTACACAGTTTACTAGCTTTTGGGGCGTAGTTCCAAATTGCTCTCCAGAATAGTTGGACCAGTTCACAGCTCCAACAGTACAATTTGCTGTTTTTGTCTTTTAGTCATTTTCTTAAGTCTTGTCCGACTCTTTATGACCTCTTTGTGGGATTTTCTTAGCAAAGATACTGGAATAAGTTGCCATTTCCTTCTCCAGCTCATTTTATAGATGAGAAAACTAAGGCAGAGTTAAGTGACTTGCCCAGGGTTGCATAGCTAGTAAGTGTCTGAGGGCAGATTTGAACTCAGGTCTTCCAGACTCCAGACCTGGTGCCCTATTCACTGCACCGCCTAGCTGCCCCATAAAGATGTAACTTTTGTTGTGTGTTTTTCAGTCATTTCCAACTCTTCATGACCCCATTTACTTATCTAAGGAGCATGGGTCAGAGGCCCTATTTAAATCAGTCATGGGGTCATAGGTTGAGAGCTGGAAGGATCCCTAGAGGTCATCTAGTGCAACCCTATCATTTTACAAAAGAGGAAACTGAGGCCCACAGAGGTTAAGTGACTGGGCCAACATCATCTGGGTAGGATGCGGGTTGTTGTTGTTATTGTTGTTTCTCCTTAGTTTTCGAAGAGGACCAGTGACGTCACGGGTGAGGCAGTTTCATAAAGTCGTCAGCCTCCCTGTCTTCCGGAGCCTTCCAGGTCCAGCGGCCCAGGATGCTGTGGATGGCCTTGGTGTCTTCCCCGTCTGACTAAGCTCCACATGCTCCCCAGCGCCTGCTTCGGCCACCTTCAGGGCCTTTGGAGCAAATGGTTCTTATCCATCCATTCTGCCGGAGGAAGTCTTCACGTGCTTGGGGTAGACACCCCCCTAACTCACCAGCATCTTTGAGACCCATCAGTCTCAGTCACGCTCAGCTTGGTTTGGCTGAGGTCTCCCAGGGTGTGGCATTGCTCATGCTGCAGCTTCTTGGAGCCACCCTGGAGGTGAGAGTTGGGTGGATCAGGTGGACACCAGAGGTGGATGAGCAGCCCTCACACCAGGGGTGCTACTCTTCCCTGAGCACCCCATACACCCCAGGGTGCGTCTACTTACCTAGTGGAGCCTGGCTTCAAACCCAGGTGCTTTGGTACAACTATTTCCCCCATTTTACAGATGAGGAAACTGTGGCTGATAAAGATTAAGTGATTTGCTCAGGTTCAGTCAGTCACCCTGACCAAAAGCAGTCACATAGTTAGTATCTCAGGCAGTATCTGAGGTCAGGTTTTCTTCTCCCCAAGTCCAGGGCCCTGTCCACTATGCCACCAGGCCTGGGAGTCAGGAAGATTTAGTTTCAAAGCCTGCCTCTGCTACCTTACTGGCCCTGTGACCATAGACAATCCACTTAACTTCTCTGGTCTTTGATTTACTATAAAATGTAAAAGGGTGGAGCCCTATTCCACTCTCTAAGACTTATCTACTCAATCATCAATAGGATAAAATCAGTCTGGCTTGACATCACAGACGTTTGACATATTGACCCCCTTCCCAGTCAGTAAAAGGAATGCAGTGAACCATTTCACTTTCTTCTATGGACAGTTTTGGGGGCAGGAGATGAATTAGTGCTGCAAACTGCCTGTAAGAGATTTGCCTTGTATAGAAATAGTAACAGTAACAGCAGCAGCAGGAATAGCTGAGGGCTGACCAGAGCAATCCAAGATGACAGCACCTGAAATGATTGCCTTGGATGATTCGCCGAAGTTCAGAGGTAGAAAGATCCTTGGAAGTCATCTGGTCCAGCCCACACCTGCGTCCCTGACTGGTGTTCCTCCAGGCTCTGATTACAGCCCTTCAGGGAGGTCGAAGCTACAGCTACCGAAGGCAGCCCATTCCAAAGCTCTCTCTTGGCAGTAGGAAGAGGGATTTCCCTCCCCAGGCTGTCTGCTGTCAGTATTGAGTGGAACTAGTAAAAGCAAGCCTGCTCACACCACCTAAGCAAGAAAACCCGCATTAATTTAGACCATAAATGGCAGGTTAGAGTTGGAATGGCTCTTAGAATAGGGAATGTCAGGGCTGGGAGGGGCCTGAGAACAGGGAATATCAGGGCTGGGAGGGGCCTTAGAACAGAAATTGTCAGAGCTGAGAGGAGTCTTAAAACACAGGATGTCAGAGCTGGGAGGCGCCTGAGAACAGGAGATGTCAGAACTGGGGGGAGCCTTAGAACAGGGAATGTCAGGGCTGGGAGGGACCTGAGAACAGGGAATGTCCAGGCTGGGGGGGGCCTTAGAACAGAGGAAGTCGGGGCTGGGAGGGGACATAGAACAGGGAATGTCAGGGCTGGGAGGGGCCTTAGAACAGGGAGTGTCAGGGCTGGGAGGTGACATAGAACAGGGGATGTCAGAGCTGGGAGGGGCCTTAGAACAGGGAGTGTCAGGGCTGGGAGGTGACATAGAACAGGGAATGTCAGAGCTGGGAGGGGCCTTAGAACAGGGAGTGTCAGGGCTGGGAGGTGACATAGAACAGGGGATGTCAGAGCTGGGAGGGGCCTTAGAACAGGGAGTGTCAGGGCTGGGAGGGGACATAGAACAGGGAGTGTCAGGGCTGGGAGGGGCCTGAGAAGCCATCCAACACCTTCATCCCACAGAGGATGACATGTAGAAGTAAACAAATGTTTTGCATGAGAACCTCACAAGCAAATATTGAGGCTGTCAGAGGAGCTCAGGCCCTGCCCAGATTGCTCCAGCATTAACAGCAAGGATTCCAAACTCACGTAGCTGCCGTGGCACCTACTGACTGGTCCTTTGTGCCAAAGGAATGTGATGAAGTTGGAAGCACTCTGTCTAGGCATCAGGAGATCTGGATTCAAGTTCTGACTCTGACAGCAACATGCTGTGTGATGTTGGTTGCGATGCTTCACTTCTCTGGTCTTATTTTCCCCTTATGAAAAATGAGAGGGTTCAACCTGATGATATCTAAGGCCCTTCCAGCTCTAACATTCTATGGTTCTAGAGGCAGCTAGGTGGTACGGTGAATAGAGCTCTGGGCCTAGAATTGGGAAGGCCTGAGTTCAAATCCAGCCTCAGATACTTACTAGCTCTCTGACCCTGGGCAAGTCACTTTGCCTCTGACTCAGTTTCCTCAGCTGTAAAGTGAGAATAATAATAGCACCTATCTCCCAGGGTTGTTGTGAGAATCAAATGAGGTGATATTTGTAAAGTGCTTTGCCAGCTTTAAAGCACCCCCAAATGCTTCCTGTTGGCTAGCCTGTTTAGAACCTATAGGCTCCCTAAAGTCAGAAGCTAGACCTTTATCTTTTTTATGGCCTCTTTCCTGCCCTTCCCTGAGGATGCTTCATATTCTGCAGATAGGAGGCCCTAGATCAGGGTATTGTGACATCTTTGTGGAGAAGTGAGAACATCCACTCCCATTATTGCCATTCACCCTGACCAGGGGTCATCTCAGCACAAACAGGGAAGCTGGAGGACTCAGCCAAGCTCTAAGGTCAAGGACAGACACAGGGCTCAGGTTTCTTGCTAAGTGATCTCAGGTCTAAGCAAAGACTTTGTGGCTGCTGAAGCAGCTAATGGGATCTGAAGCTGCATCCACTGTGGAGAGCAAAGGAGGGGCCAGTCCTGCTGCCCTCACCCCTGGACAGCCTCAAGGTCCAGTTCTGGGCACTACAGTTTAGCATAAGGAAGTTCAAACAAGGGCTTTGCTGACTGGCAATACCTGAAATGGGCAGGAATGTGTTTGGGGGGTGGGGAGGGGTGCAGGTGGGGCAGGAAGATGCACTATTGACTCTGCTCCCTGGCTTAGCTTTGTCTCTATAGCCTACCTATCCCATCTCACTTCATCTATTTGGGAAAGCAGAAGGGGTTTGGAGTTGAGAAACTGGGAGTCCCTAGAACCCAGGAGTTCTGGCACTTTGTTGGTATATTGGGAATACAGCCTCTAGTGTAAAGGTTTTGTCAAATTCAAATAGAAACAGGGCCATGAAACTATACCTAAGGATACCTACCAGACTCATAGTGACTTAGAAATCCACATATTAACATTATCTATGTTTTATTATATTTTTATTTATTTTGTTAACTATTTCCCAACTTTTTATTTTATATTTAATAATATTATTACTTTATGGAGCAGCTAGGTAGCACCTCAGGTGGACCTGAGATCAAATCTGGCCTCAGATACATAACACTTACTAGCTATGTGACCCTGGGCAAGTCACTTAACTCCACTGCCTAACCAAAAAAAAAAATATATATATATATATATGTATTTTAAAATTATTATTATTATTATTACTTTATATTTTAATCTGATTTGGCTGCACTTGGGAATGTTGTGGGCTTCATGCTACCCTGCTGCTGTGTTTTTGAAACCTCTGGTCTAAGGGAATGCCTACCCTAAGCTAGAGAGAAGTATTTATTCAAAGAGGCTTGATCCTTGGTGACCAGGAAATGGAGTTCAAAGAGAGACTTAAGCCCAAAAGCACTAACTGGGGCAACTATTTAGCTTAAAGCTTGCTCCTAAAGTGAAAAGAACTAAGTGGTTGGGTTTTTTCCCCTAGATACATAGTGGGTCATGTGGTAACGTGTTAAGGGCTGTTGCTCTGGAATAAACATGGAAAGCCTCTAGACTTTAAAAGGGCATGACAGAGCCTACTCTTCCCCTGAGGAACAGGTAGTACGCCAGCTAAGAGCTCTAGCTAAAGCCAGAAGCTGCAAATAGAAAGACTCTCCACAACCACATGTCCATTGGAACAGTACCTGACAGTGGTTGGCAGATGGAATATTCTCAGTGGAATCATGTCTGGCAGAAACCAAGCATTCAGTGGGACCGTGTCCAACAGAAGCTACACCTCCAGTGGAGTGCCAGTACAACCATATTAACTGCTAAAAGAAACCATGAAAATGACTAGATCAGAGAATCATGAGACAACGTATAGGAACTGATGCAGAATGAAGGAAGCAGAACCAGGAAAACAACATAAGCATGGTAAAGGTTGCATTGGAAGTCTTATACCAGGGATTGTGGGCTAGGGGTCCCTTGGAAACTTACAGAGCCTCCAGGGACATGTGTGACTCAGCAATGAAGAACTTGAACTTTGAGATTTAAAAAACAAACAAACAAGCAACCTTCTTTTTATCCACTGAGCCAGAAGAGCTAATTCTGTGTATCTTTAGTAGGAAGTGACTCGTCCTCAGTTGTCCTCTTCTCTTCCAGTTCGGGATCATATCAAGATTCTCCTTTCCTCTCCAGCCATGGGGAAGGCATAGAGGGAAGGACAGCACTACAGATGCTGGCCACGGGGCAGCTTAGAGCTAGAGCTCAGCAGGGGGAGTTTGAGCCTGGGCCTCTGGCTGCCTCTCCTTTGTGTTTCTTTGCCTGATCCTATATCGGTCAGTCAGTCAACAAAAATTTAGGACGTAATAATAATCTTGAGGTGGACTTGGAAGCAGTTATTTGTGAGTCTGAGAGGTGCAGAGGTTCCGGGTCCTCAGACAATGAAGGCTTCAGTTTAGAAGGAATCTCCAAGAACACTCTGGTGAAGGAAGTGACTCTGCATTGAGGGGATTTGTGTTTTGTTGTTGTCTGTCCTTCATGTGCAAAGATAACCGGGACGTCACTAATGTCTTGACTTGCAAGTGAATTGAATTTTGTCAGGGCAGAGCCGCACAAAGTCATCAGCCTCGCTCTCTCTTCCAGAGTCACCAAAGTCCAGTGGCAAAACAAGAATCAGACCAATCGGCCCAGGATGCGCTGGGTGACCTTGGTGTCTTCAGTGTCTGACCAAGCTCCAGGCACTCCAGAGCGCCTGCTTCAGCCACCTTCATGGCCATTGGAATGTTCAAATTGTTCTCATTTGCCCATCCCAAGGGGGGGACATCTTCATGAGCTAGGTAGACATCCCCCTAACTCACCAAGGAGTTTGAGGCCTGACTACCCTCAACCCACTTTTAGCCAAGCCAGTTTTACCGGGATGTGTCCACTCTACTTGCTAAACTCTAGTATCATGCTTTGTGATGGTGATACTCTGCCCTGAACAGCCACTGAGCAAGAAGAGACAGTAAGTCTTTAAAGGGAGATTGCTTCCTCATGTCAAAGCACCGACCCTTCATCACAATTGTCCCTGGAGGTCCCTAGGCATTCCTAGGGGAGAGCTGGTGCATACTCCATTGGGCAAGCTCCAATTCAATCCCTGCTAAAAACGCAATGCCTTCAATAACGTGCGTGGAAAGACCAGATATAACACAAATGAAACCGAATGCTGTGTAATTAATAATCGTCATAGTTCACATTCTGTTTCTTGTTGCTCAGTTGTTTCAGACTCTTCATGACCCCATTTAGGGTTTTCTTGGCAAAGATACTACAGCAGTTTGCCATTTCCTTCTTTGTCACATTACATAGCACCTACTAAGTGTCGGGCACTGTATTAATTGCATTAGTTTTTAAAATTTATTTTATTAATTTATTTTGATTTATCAACAATCATTTCCATATGCTTTTGAGTTTAAAATTTTTTTCCCTCTTTCCTCCCCACCACCCTCCCCAAGATGGCACACAATCTGATATAGGCTATACATTTACATTCCTATTAAACATATTTTTTTAAGGCAATTAGGGTTAAGTGACTTGCCCAGGGTCACACAGCTAGTAAGTGTCAAGTGTTTGGTCTGAGGTCAGATTTGAACTCAGGTCCTCCTGACTTCAGGGCCAGCGCTCTATCCACTGCGCCACCTAGCTGCCCCTACATATTTTCACATTAGTGATGTTGTAAGTAAAAATTAAAACCAATAGGAGGAACCATCAGAAAGATGAAACAAAACTCAACTGAAGGTAAAAATAAGTGAGAGCGATTTGACTTCCATAGTTCTTTCTTTGGATGTGGACAGCATTTCCATTCCGAGGCCTCTGGAGATGTCTTAGATCCTTGTATTGCTGAGAAGGGTTAAGTTTATCATTAGACATCGCACAACGTGGCTGTTATTGTGTACAGAGTCCTCTTGGTTCTGCTCACTTCACTCAGCATCAGACCATACAAGTCTTTCCAGGTTTTTCTGAAGTCAGCCTGTTCATCATTTCTTATAGCACAATAGTATTCCATTACATTCATGTACCACAACTTGCTCAGCCATTCCCCAAATGATGGGCATCCTCTCAGTTTCCAATTCTTTGCCGCCACAAAAAGAGCCGCTATGTATATTTTTGTACATGTGGGTCCTTTTCCCATTTGTATGATCTCTTTGGGATATAGCCCTAGAAGAGCTATTGCTGGGTCAAAGGGCATGCATATTTTTATGGGCATAGTTCCAAATTGTTCTCCAAAATGGTTGGGTCAGTTCACAACTCCACCAACAATGCATTAGTGTTCCAATTTTCCCACATCTTCTCCAACATTTATCATTTTCCTGTTTTGTCATGTAATTGCTTTAGTTTTATCCCACTTGATCCTTACAACAGCTGGGAGGTAGATACTATTATTATCCCCATTTTATAGTTGGGAAACTGAGGCAGGCAGAGGTTAAGTGATCTACCTAGGGTCACGAAGCTAGTAAATGTCTGAGGCTGGATTTGAACTCAGTCTTCTGACACCAGGACCAGCATGCTTTACGCTGTGCCACCTAACTGCTTGACTTTCAGACAAGAAATGAGACAATGTGTCTCCTTTCCTCTCTGTGGTGTTTAGGGGCTATAGGTGTCAAATATTGCCTATGCTCTCAGATTAGGTTCACGTGTTGATTAATTTTACTGAACTACATTTTTTTCTTTTTCTTTTCTATTGTTTGTTACGAAGGATGGGTAGGGAAAGGAGGAAACAAATACATATATATGTGGGAATGTATATACCCACATATATTCAGAATTGAAGGGGGTTTAAAACAGAAAGATAGCAATATGTTTTTAAAAGGTCACAGTTTCATAAACGATGCTTCTTCATTCTTTGTATATTAAAATGTTTGTTCTTTACACATTCAATTGGGTATGGAAATCTGTCTTACCCTACAGGAAAATAGGGGGAGAAGGGGACAAGAGAGCAGGGTGGTGATAGAGAGGAGGGCAGACTGGGAAAGGGGGTAATCAGAAGTAAATACTTCTGAGGAGGGACAGGGTCAAAAGAAAGAATAGAATAGATGGGAGGGCAGGATAGGATTAAGGGAAATAGAGTTAGTTTTTCACAACATGTCTACTAAGGAAGTGTTTTGCATAACTGCACATGTACAACCTATATTGAATTGCTTGCCTTTTCAATGAGGGTGGGTGGGGAGGGAGGAAGGGAGAAAATTTGGAACTCAAAGTTTTAAACACACATGTTTTTAAAGAAAAATGTTCGTGTTGATTTTTTTTAAGGCAATTGGGGTTAAGTGACTTGCCCAGGGTCACACAGTGTCAAGTGTTTGGTCTGAGGTCAGATTTGAACTCAGGTCCTCCTGACTTCAAGACCAGTGCTCTATCCACTGCGCCACTCCTGACTCTTCTTGTCAGTTATCTATTCTTGATCATCCCAGAAAACTGAGCCTTCCCCTCCCCAGCCATCTTCCTTCTACTGATATGTGTATTGTAACCACTCTATCTGCTGCACCACCTAGCGGCCCCTCTTGATGATTACTAAGTTTATCATTTAAAAAGTATTAAAAATGCAGGGTTGGGAGGGAAAGAGGGAGACAATTCAGAATTCAAAATGTAACAAAAATAAATAAAATAAATATTTTTTAAAAAAGTAATAAAAAATGAAAGTACATGCCTCATTCAAAATAACAGAATGAATCAAGGGAAGAGGCAACATCACCGTATGCAAGGTGTCCCCAAAGTCTTAGTGCATACCCACCGCTATCCATGACCTATCTTTCCGGGCTCCTTGAACATTACTTCTTCCCCAGCGCCCTGCGATCCAGTCCCGCTTGACCTTCATTCTATTCTTACAACCAGTCCATCTCTCTCCATGTCTTCATACTAGCTGTGCCCTCCTCACATCTGCCTCCTCGAGTCTCTTTTTTCCTTCCTGAGCACGTTGGCCTGACCTCGGGAATCACAAGCTGGAAGCCTCATAGAGTCCCTCTCTTCTGGTAAGATACAGTTCCAGCACGATGTCTGCATGAAGCCATTCCTGATCCCTACACCTGCTACTAGTGCCATTAATTCCCTTGGATTAACCACTTTGTATTTATCGGCATTTATTCACTTGATGTTTATGCTGCATATATTTGTATAGGTCCTTCTCTCTCCCCCTAGAATGTAAGCTCTTTGCGAGTAACAATTGTTTCATTCATTCTTTGTGCTTGTGTCCCAAGCACATAGTAAATGTACTGGGCCTGGAGTCAAGAAGACTTGAGTTCCAATCCAGCCTCAGACACTTACGAGCTGTGTGACCCTGGGCAAGTGCCTTGATCTGTTTGCCTCAATTTCCTCATTTGTAAAAGGGCAATAATAGCAACCTTCCTCCTAGGGTTGTTGTGGGGATCAAATGAGATAATATCTACAAAGTACTTAGCACAATACCTGGCACATATTAGGTGCTTAATAAATGTCTGTTTCCTCCCTTCAATAATATATCCCTGTTGATTGATTCATTAATTAATGCTCAGTTATTCTGCACCAATAGAAATCTAGGTAAACAATGTAGTGTTAGCAAAAACATTTAACTGAAACTGAATAGCGGATGAAAAGGCAAACATTAGAAACATTCTCAGGTAGTGACTCCCTAAATGATGGCACTTCTCTCCCCTCTTCTCCAGAAGTTAATCTTGACTTTCAATCTTTACTGATTCTGTATCCCCTACCAAGTTGTCAGGGACCCAGTGTCCTCCCCTAGACTCTTTCCCCCCCCCCCCCCGTCTTCTCACAGTGATGGAAATCCCCTCGTTGGGGGCCCAGGATCAGGAGGGAGCTGCCATCAAGCCCAACTTGTGAAAGTCAAACGGGGCAGGGATGTGTTGGTTCAACTGCACATTGGGAAGGGAAGTCTTCTCCCACAGATACCAAAATATCCCCAGCAGCAGCACTCATGGTAGCAAAGAACAGGAAATCAAGTAAATGACATCGACTGGGGGACTGGCTGGACAAATTGTGATCCATGAGCAGGATGCAATGCGGTTAAGACGTGATAAATGTGACGAATGCAGAGAAACGCGCAAAGAGCTACGTGAACTAACAGAGGGGAGCCAACAGAGCCGAGGAAACAAGATACACAACGAGCACAACAATGAAAATGGAAAAAGCAACCACCAAAACACACCTGGATACTGCAGCATTACAGAGGACAGGTTACGGCTCCCAGAGAGAGATCGAAGGAGACGGCCCACCTCCGCCGAGAGCAGAGGCAAGAGGACCGCCACGCGTGAAGCGCAGGCGCATTTTCAGGCTTTTTACATGTATTGAGCAGTCTTGCGGATTTTCTTCTCTTCCTTTCCTCTCTCTCTCTTTTTTTTGTGTGTGTTATTTGTTATATGGGATGACTCTGAGGCGGGAAGGGAAGGGATACTGGGGGATGTTTAGTGATAAAACAAACAACATCGACAAAGATATTTTTAAAAGAATGAATAGTGCAGCATTACAAAGAACAAACATGGCCCCAAAGAAGAAATACAAGGAGGTGTATCCCTTCGTTCCTTTGAAGAGGTGGGGAATGAAAGTCCACGAGTAGGGAATATTGCTACAGTTTCATGTATTGATCAGTTTTGCTGATATTTTTCCTCTTCCTCTTTTTCTTTTTTTTCTTAATGTTCTTTGCTATATAGGATGGCTCTCTGGAGAGGAAGCAGGGGGAAAGAAAATGGGAGAAATTTAGATTAAAAAAAACCCAATAAATTTCTTTTAAATTTTCTTTAAAAAGAAGTACAGGTTTCTAGACCCTACTATGCTTATGTCAAGCCTAAATTTGCCTGTTTACATTTTCCTCTTATTTATTGTTCTGCACTCTGCCACATGACAATCTCTTTTTGGAACGTTTTATGTTTTTCCCAATTACATGTAAAAACAATTTTTAATATTCGTTTTTTAAAATTTTGAGTTCTAAATTCTTTCTCTCCCTTCCCTCCTCCCTTCCGATATAGGTTATATATGTGCAATCCACATGACAGTCTTCAAGCAGCAGTAGTGATGATGAGGAGGAGGATAATAATAATTATATTTTTATAGCATTTAGAGCAAAGCACTTTACAAATATTTCATTTGATCTTCACAACAGGGAGGGAGGTGCTATAATTATCCCCATTTTTTTTTTTTGCAGTTGGGAACAACCGAGGCAGGCAGAGTTAGTGATTTGCTCAGGGTCACACAGTAAGTAGGTGTCTGAGGCTGGATTTGAACTCAGGTCTTGCTGACTCTAGGTCAGAGTACTCTATCCACTACCATCCAGTCATCTCAGGTTCTAGGGGGAAGCTCTCCCAAGTCTCATAATCTCTTCTACAGACAAAATATACCCAGTTCCATCTTGAGATCCTTTCTCCTTGGTAGCCATCCCTCTCTGGGCATGCCCCAACTTACCAGTACCCTAAGGGGTGACGCCCAGAACTGAACACAGGACTGCTGACCAGGGCAGAGGATGGCAGAACTAATCCTGTACTTTCTTTCCTTTTTTTGTAAATAGTATTTTATTTTTTTCCAATTACATGTAAAAATAGTTTTCAACATTCATTTTTTATAGGATTTTGAGTTCCAAATTTTTCTCCTTCCCCTCAGCCTTCTCCAAGACAACAAGCAATCTGATATAGCTTATACCTATGCAATCATGTAAACATATTTCCACATTAGTCACGTTGTGAAAGAAGAAACAGAACAAAAGGGGAAAACCACAAAAGACAAAAACACAGTGAAAATAGTCTGTCTGCTTTGATCCGCATTCAGACTCCACAGTTCTTTCTCTGGAGGTGGATAGCATTTTCCATCCTCAGTCTTTTGGAATTGTCTTGGATCCCTGTATTGCTGAGAAGAGCTAAGTCTATCAAACTCGATTGTTGAACAATGTTGTTGTTACTATGTACAATGTTCTCCTAGTTCTGCTCACTTCACTCAGCATCAGTTCATCTAAGTCTTTCCAGGTTTCTATGAAGTCTGCCTGCTCATTATTTCTTATAGCATATTAGTACTCCATTCATTACATTCATGTACCACAACTTGTTCATCCATTCCCCAATTGATGGGCATCCCCTCAAATTCCAATTCTTTGCCACCAGAAAAGAGCTGCTATAAATATTTTTGTACAGGTGGGTCCTTTTCCCATTTTTATAATGTCTTTGGGATATATCCCTAGGGGTGGTATTGCTGCATCACTAATCCTATACTTTCAAGATAGGCTCCATCAGCCTCCTTTTTGCTCTTGTAGTGGGGACTTCTATAAATATGCTAAACATCCCTTGCATCAATAGTCTCTCTAGAAACCCACACCCTGAGATCTCTGGTCCAGTAAAGCAGACTCTCCTCAATCCAGGGAGCGGCCAGCTGTTCTTTTGGGCTCACTCAGCAAATTGTTTTTCCTTATTAAGTTGTGAAAGAGGAGGAAGCGGTAGCATTTATTTTTTAAGGAAGTTATATTCATTAACTCATACAGTTAATAATAGATGGCCTAACTTCCCTCCCCACATTTCCCCGGAACAGAATAATAATCTTTTAAAAGATGCAAGAGCCCTTTTTGTGGAAAACATTATCCAAGACTTCTGCTGAAATGCCCAACTCTGCTCTCTCTTTACCACTCCCTTCCCTACCTCCTTCTCCTTTCTGCCTTATAGAAACAGACTTTCTGAATGCCAGAGACCCTAGAGCAGTGGTGTCAAATTTGTACAGACACTGGAGATCTTGCAGCAGCATATAGACCTAGAAAACCACATATTAATATTATCTAGGTTATATTGTAGTTTTTGGAGGGCAGCTAGTGGCACAGTAGATAGAGAGCCAGGCCTGGAGTCTGTAGGACCTGAGTTCAAATTCAGCCTCAGACATTTACTAGCTATATGACCCTGGGCAAGTCATTTAAGCTTTTTTCCCTCCCTTTCCTCATCTGTAAAATGAACTGGAAAAGGAAATGGCAAACCACTCCAGTATGTTTGCCAAGAAAACCCCAAATGGCGTCATGAAGAGTCAGACATGACTGAACAACAAAAATTGCGCTTTTATTTATTTTATTAAATATTTCTGAATTACATTTTAATCTGGGAGTTTTATGGGCTACCTGTTTGACCCCTCTGCTCTAGAGGTCCTCTTTGCCAGGGGTCATTCAGCCTCTTCTTAAATTTCTCCCCTGACAGAGAACCCTCCAACCTCCCAGGCCATACTCTCCATTGTCAGCTCCAGGTTTTTTTTTTTAATTTTTATTTTTAAAATTTTTTTTCCACATGCTTTTGAGTTGAAATTTTTTCTCCCTTTTTCTCCCCCCCACCCTCCCCAAGACGGCGCACAATCTGACATAGGCTTTATATTTACATACCCATTAAACATATTTTCACATTAGTGAAGTTGTAAGTACAAATTAAAACCGATAGGAGGAACCATCAGAAAGATGAAACAAAACTCAACTGAAGGTAAAAATAAGTGAGAGCGATTCGACTTCCATAGTTCTTTCTTTGGATGTGGACAGCATTTTCCATCCCAAGGCCTCCGGAGATGTCTTAGATCCTCGTAATGCTGAGAAGGGTTCCATTTAACAATATTAGTCATCGCATAACATGGCTGTTATTGTGTACAACGTTCTGCTGGTTCTGCTCACTTCACTCAGCATCAGACCATACAAGTCTTTCCAGGTTTTTCTGAAGTCTGCCTGCTCATCATTTCTTATAGCACAACAGTATTCCATTACATTCATATACCACAGCTTGTTCAGCCATTCCCCAACTGATGGGCATCCCCTCAATTTCCGATTCTTGGCCACCACAAAAAGAGCTGCTGTGAATACTTTTGTCCACGTGGGTCCTTTCCCCATTTGTATGCTCTCTCTGGGACACAGCCCTAGAAGGGCTATTGCTGGGTCAAAGGGCAGGCACATTTGTGTAGCCCTCTGGGCTCAGCTCCAGTTTTTAAGAAGTTTCTTTTTCAGTTCCCTGCACACAGTAGGCACTTAATAGATGATTGTTGAATGATTGCTCGATTGAGCAGATAGCTGTATATAATTTCAATTTGCATTGTGATGAGGATATTGATCGAACATATAGCTATATATGTACATGTTGTCTCCTCCAATAAAATGGAAGCTCCTGGTGTGTAGATTGTCTTACGTCTGCCTCTGTATCCCCAGCAGCAGCACAGTGCCGGGCACATAGTAGGTGCTTAATAAATAAATGCTTGTTGATTGATTGCTGATAGTGAGCTAAAATCTGTTCCTCATCAGTCCTTTTTCTGACCTCTGGGGCCAAGCAGGACGAAGCTGATCCCTCTTATACATGTGCATCTTGCAGAGATTCAAAGACAATTATCCTATGTCCCCTGACTCTTCTTCTTTTTTTTTTTTTAATGCAATTGGGGTTAAGTGACTTGCCCGGGGTCACACAGATAGTAAGTACCAAGTGTTTGGTCTGAGGCCAGATTTGAACTCAGGTCCTCCTGACTTCAGGGCTGGTGCTCTATCCACTGCACCACTCCTGACTCTTCTTGACAGTTATCTATCCTGGATCATTCCAGACAACTGAGCCTTCCCCTCCCAAGTGATCTTCCTTCTACTGATATATGTATTATATAGACCTTAGTACTTCGTCTTTCACAAGCCCTTATTGGGTGAGCAGCAGCAAGAGTTAATTAGCTTTTAGAAAAGAGTATTTTCTAAGGTGGCACAAAACATTCCCCCAAATGGGGAGTCCACTGTCCCCTAGCACTTACAAGGTCCCTTGAGAAGAGTTGAGGGCTTGTTAGGGTAACTCAGACCCTTCTGGTTGTTCCCTTTCATGGAGTCCTCATGAAGCTACACCCCCAAGGAGCAGCTTTCTGCTGGGCTCTGAGTGCTGGGGCTTTTGCGGTCCTGAAGCTGCCTTCTTCAGCATGTATAGAGTTCTGGGGAGACCCACAGCTGCAACTGGGGGCTCCCCATTGACCACACAGATTGTTGCAACTGCTCCCGCTTTTGTGCGCATTCCCGGTGCCTGACGCAGTCCCTGTCACACAGTGGATACTTAATAAATGCTTCATTGCCCTCCTGGCCATCAGAGCCTCCCAGCTCAGGCTCTGGTGAGAGCTGGCCCCAGCTAGGCTAATCCCAACATCTGCCATGCCACCTGGTTCCGGTCCTACCCGCCTTTTCCACCTCTTGCTTTGGAAAAAGGAATCAAATCGGCCCTACTACAACAACAAACATTTACTAAGTGCCAGGGATGCAAAGAAAGGCAAAAATAGCGAGTGGATTTATTGCTCTATGACTCCACTCTGGGACTTCCCACTTCCCTGGTCACTGCTCCCCACAGGTTTGTCCTTCCTTATTAGAACTGAGGTCCCCTGACGCCAGGGTCTGGCTTGCTTGTGCATTTATATATAGCACAGTGACTGATAGAAGGAAGCATTTAATAAGTGGGGTTTTATTCATTCATATATTGATGTTCTATTACATTTACACTTTCTCATTCATGCTACTGCTGCTGCTGCTGCTGGTGTTGAGGTCTGATGCTAGAGCTCAGGGTCAGTCCCAGTGAGGCTTCTCCTGTTGGTACTCATACCAGCCCCGAGGACTTCCTGCATACATTCAGCATGTGAGTCTTTAGCCTTCTAATGCTGGAGATTCAAGACCCCAGAAGACTCATTCATCCAGTGACAAAAGCCACAGCCCGCCTGTGCACCAAGATACAGGACTTTTCACAGTTAGCTATGGAGAAGACTATCCCCCTACTCCTGTCCCCCTGGATTGGGAGAAGCTCCAGTCTAGCCCCCTAGCTGGACCCTTGCAGCCCACTATCTCAAGCAGTAAGAAAATCAGCTTCATTACAGCTTAGAATTCAAATCAAGAAAAGGCTTCATTCTGTACAATGACAAGGCAGAGAAAAGCATCAGCTGTAGCTTAGGGGAATGTGGCTCTCCAGGGCAAATAGCCTTCTGAATACGAGCCATTTCCCATTGGTATTTATAGAATACAGAAAACACATAGTCATGTTGGGTTGACAACTGGTCAGCTGCTGACCTTGGGGCCATGGGAGGGAGAAGAGAGTGTTCATCTGTTGTTGGCCTCAGAGGTCCAAAACAGGTGGACTCTGTTTGTCTTTGGATTGTACTTGCACCAGAATTGGGGTAAGGGAAGGCAAAAACGTAAGCATTAGATATAACTGACTGCGTGCAAACTAAAGGCTTATTCTAAAATGGCATTCTTCATGTCAAGAAAGGAGAAACCTAATTCTACCTGGTCTTTCACCATAGTTGGGAATAAGATTGTGAGAGGAGGCAGCTAAAGGCAAGGGTTCCATTTGCTTTGTCTCACATGTCATTTGTTGATTAATCCTTTTTTTTTTTTTGGCTAGGCAATTGGGGTTAAGTGACTTGCCCAGGATCACACAGCTATTGAAGGTCAAGTATCTGAGGTCAGATTTGAACTCACGTCCTCCTGACCCCAGGGCTGGTACTGTATCTACTGTACCACCTAGCTGCCCCGAAAACTTTTTTTTTTCAGGCAGCTGGGTTAAGTGACTTGCCCAGGGTCACACAGCTAGTAACTGTCTGATTTGAACTCTTGACTCCAGGGCTAGTGTTCTAACCACTGCTCCAACTAGCTGCTGTGATTAATGCTTTCTTGTTAGCCTCATGCTAAATGAACCATTAGCAAATCATAAAGTAAATCATTCTTAGTCTCACTTCAGTATGAGGTCACATGTTAGATTCTGGCTGATCCAAAGAGGAGATTTAGTGAGTGGGGGCTCAGAGCATGGTGAGTAATTTTCAGCCTCAAACCAGGTAATTTCCCAGGGGAGCATTTTATACCCATTTTACAGAGGAGGAAAATACACTTTGAAAAGATTGAGTGACTTCTTCAGAGTCACCCAGTAAACAAGTATAAAAGTCCAGATTCAACCTCAGATTGTCCAGCACCCTTTTTGACTCCACCATGCTGACCCTCGTGTGATGTGGCTGCTGGTTCCTGCCTCTTCTCCTCTGGCTGTACCCCAGTTTGTACGTAGGAACATGTGGCTTCCAGGACTGCGCTCAATGGTCCGGATGGAGTCCCATTTCAGCAGAGGGGGGGTGGGACTATCTGTTACCTCACTAAGGACGTGAGATTTGTGCTCATGGAGTCTGAGATTCCATTAGCTGCTTCAGCAACCGCAAAGTCTTTGCCCAGACCTGAGATCATTTAGCAAGAAACCTGAGCCCTGTGTCTGTCCCTGACCTTAGAGCTGGGTCCTCCGGCTTCCTTTTTTGTGCTGAGATGACCCCTAGTCAGGGCATATGGAGATGATGATAATGGACAGAATGCAGTCAGTCCAGGGCCTCCTGTGTGCAGCGAGCTGTAACGAGGCACTCTAGGGGATAGGGGAATAGGCAAAGGCCAGTGCTTTTGCCCTTGGGGAGGTTTCAGTCTAGTTGGAGAATTTATTATAAAGACATGCAATAGTAACATGAGAATAATTACAAAGGGATGCTCTTCTTTCCATGTTGGGTTTTCAAAATCTTACCTGTCCCTCTAGGTCCTTACTCCTCCAGGCAGCCTCCCTGATCACCTTGGGCCAGAAGCTATGTGTCCTTTCATATGTGCCCCTCACAGAGCACTTAATTTGGCCCTCTCCAATGGATATATAATACTGCGTACTATAATTATCTGTGTTTGTGTCTCAGCCTCCTCTTAAAATGGGAGCTCCATGAGGGGGAAGGGATTGGATAATACCTAAACTTTCAGTAAGGGTATGCCCCTTTCAGACTCTGGAAAATTTGCAGAATATAAAGGGGAAGTAAAAAAGAGCAGAAATATAAGGGTTAGTCCCTTTTCAGACGTGAATGGATCATTCTACTAGCCATTTTGTATTTGTACTTAGGTGGCACAGTGGACAGACTCATCTTCCCAAGTTCAAATCTGGCCTCAGGCACTTCTTAGCTGTGTGACCCTGGACAAGTCACTTCACCCAGTTTGCCTCAGTTTCCTCATCTGTAAAACGAGCTGGAGAAGAAAATGGCAAACCACTCCAGTATCTCTGCCAAGAAAACCCCAAATAGGGTCACGAAGAGTGAGACACGGCTGAAATGGCTGCACAACGACAGGGTTGAGGCCATCTCGGGTGTGAATAGGAGTGGAATCGGCAAATGTTTAGCAACTAGCTCTCCAAGAAAAAAAAAATACATGTCACACTTTTAGATTTAATCTGTGCTATTAACATTTTCCCTCCTTATTTCTAGACAATCAGCAAAATGACAAACCAAGCCCAGATTTGTAGCATTTGCTGTTTTCCCAAGGTGTAAATGCTCATAATGAAAATTTAACAACCTATTTTCTGAGTCTGAATTCACTCTAGCATACTCCTGGGTGTGATTTAATCATTCTACCCCTAGTAAAGCATTAGAGGCTTTCAGTAATTCTGTGGTGGGTGAAAGATGAAATAACTGAGGAAATAAATGTTCAAGCTTGCAAGCATATGGATTTATTAAGCAATGCATGCCAATTGCCTAAAAATCAGGACCAAGCCTGCTCAACTTGGCACCGGACCCTGAATATAGGAGGAGACAGAGTTTCATGCTTTAAGAACAATTAAATAAATCCAATTAACTAAAAGAAAACAATTGATTAAGATACAAAATCAAGTGATCTGATTTCTAATTGGAGGAAAGATTAGGGACTTTCCAGGACGGGAGGGGGGAGAGTGAACAGTTGCAGTTCCCTGATATTAGAAAAAGAAGTGTCCTCCCCCACAAAGTGTCTATACAATCAGAGGAATGTGGAAATGACTAATTGATCAGCATGGGGCCAGTTTTCAGATAAGACATGTGTTACTTGAGATGGATAATTGTGAGAAAACTCTTTGAATCAATCTTCGGATCTGACTGGGTTTCTATTCGGCATAACCAACATCCTTAGTTAAAGGGTCTCAAAGCAGCAGGTAGAGGTGATCCAGCTTCCCAGACACACAGGGCTAGGTTCAAACGATGCGATAAAGTTTTCTCGAAATTCTCATAAATGAATAAAGTTTTCTTACAAGACAGAAATTGGATAGATTCCTTTTGAAAAGGAAACTGAGGGGCAGCTAGGTGGGGCAGTGGATAGAGCACCAGCCCTGAAGTCAGGAGGACCTGAGTTCAAATCCGGCCTCAGACCAAACACTTGACACTTACTAGCTGTGTGACCCAGGGCAAGTTACTTAACCCCAATTGCCTAAAAATAAAAAAAAAAATTAAAAATTAAAAAAGAAAAAGAAAAGGAAACTGAACTAGCTCCAGGGTTGAGTCACAAGGTGGAGTCAGTGTTGTTCACTCAATCTCCCTAATTAACCACTTGCTGGTCTAATTTTCTCAATTCTTTTGCATACACAAAGGTCAGGTAAGGCAATAAACTTGACCCTGGGACATGGATTGTCTCACCACCTTTTCCCAGCCATTTATCTGCATGGACCAAAAGGAGAAAAAGGAGTTAAAAAAAACCAAACTGGTGAACCTTGAACCCCAGAGATTTTTGGTGATTAATGGGCAAATGGCCATTGCCTGGGTATGCCTTAGCTTGCAGAAAAGATAATTTAGGATTTTGTACCAAATGGTCACGACAAGTTAGGGTGTCGTCTCTCACCAAAGGGACTCAGCCAGGTAGATAACTGGTTGATGGAGTGGATGAAGTGCTGGAACCAGAGTCAAGAAGGCCTGAGTTCAAATCTAGCCTCAGTCTTTGGGCAGCTTGGTGGTATAGTAGATAGAATGCTGGGTCTGGAGTCAGGAAAACTCATCTTCCTGAATTCAAATCCAGCCTCAGACACTTATTAGGTGTGTGACCCTGGGCAAGTCATTTAACCCTGTTTACCTCAATTTCCTCATTGACAAAACAACTTGGAGAAGGAAATGGCAAACCACTCCAGTCTCTTTTCAAAGAAAACCCCAAATGGGGTAGCAAAGAATGAGACATAACTGAAAAATGACTGAACAACAACTCACATCTTGACTAGCTATGTGACCCTGGGCAAGTCACTTAACTGCTGTCTGACTCAGTTTCCTTACCTGTAAAGTGAGGATAATAATAGCATCTACCTCCCAGAGTTGTTGTGAGGATCAAATGATGTTTTGCAAACCTTGACATGTTAAATACATGCTAGTTATTATTGTTGTTATACAGCCCTTGAATCCATCAGGAAGGGCCATTAAAAGGGAAGCCTTCTTCTACCTCCTGACTAGAAGGTAAAAAAAATCTCAAAGTTGAGGCAAGCCTTCTACCAATTCTGCAAGAAAGGTCTCCTCTCCTTCTGAAAGAGCATGGCCGTAACCCAGTTGAGGATTGCAACTGTTTCTAAAGTGGAAGGTGGAGGTAGTGGTGATGATCACCAAGCCAGGGAATCTATCGGGAGATTCTCAGAAGCTAGAAAGGACACTGAGGTGGTGTAGTACCTGGAGGTGGGAGTATTCCTTGAAAATGTGCGTTGTTACCATTGTGACTTTCCCCATGGACCCGATGTGGATTTATGGGAGAGTGCACCCCAGATTAAGGGTGGGATGCTTTTATAACCACTGTTCCTGCTATGCCATTGGAGTAAATACTTTTACTAAGAGCTAATTAGCAGAAATTAAGGGGGTTCTCATCAATCGGGCAATTCCTGAAAATATTGTGGTAGATAATTGTGATGGAATACCAGAAATGATGAGTGGGATGGTTTCAGAATAACCTGGAGAGACACACAATGATTCAAAGTAAAATGAGCAGAACCACGAGACCCTTGTACACGGTAACAGCAATATCACAAAGGATCAACTGTGAATGACTTAGATATTCTCAGCACTACTGATCCAAGTCACTTCCAAAGGACTCAGGATGAAGAATGCTATCCACCTCCAGAGAAAGAACTAATGGCGTCTGAATGCAGATTGAAGCAGACTATTTTTCACTTTCTTTATTTTTTTTATGGGTTTTTCCTTGGCCTGTGTCTTCTTTCACTTCATGACTAATATGGAACTATGTTTTGCATCATTGCACATGTATAACATATGTATATATATATATATATATATATATATATATATATATATATATCAATATATCAAACTGCCTACTGTCTCAGAGAGGGGGAAGTGGAGGGAGGGAAAGAATTTGGAACTCAACATTTTTGAAAATGAATGTGAAAAATTGTCTTTATGTGTAATTGGGGGAAAATGAAAATTTTTTAAAAGATAATTAGGGCTACTCACAAATAAACATTTATTTGTTGTTGTTTTGTTCTGTCTGACTCTTCATTACCCCATTTGGTATTTTCATGGCAAAGATATGGAGTGGTTCGCCATTTCCTTCTCCAGCTCATTTTACAGATGAGGAAACTGAGGCAAATGGGGTTAAGTGACTTGCCCAGGTTCACACAGCTAGTAAGTGTCTGAGGCCAGATATGAATTCACGAAAATGAGTCTTCTTTACCCCGGGCCTGGCACTCTATCCACTGCACCACCTAGCTGCCCTAAACATTTATGAAGTGCCTACTACTTTCCAGGCTCTGTGCTAAGCACTGGGAATACAAATAGCAAGAAGATAGTCCTTTCCCTCAAGAAGCTTACAATCTAACAGACAAAAGGAAGCTGTAAAGCTTTCCTAGTTTTCTTCCTTATCTGACTTCTCCTCCGGCTCCTTTGCTGTTTGCTCTTCCAGGTCACACCCTCCACCCTCAGCTGTCCCATAGGGTTCTGAACTGGGCCCTCTTTTCTTCTCTTCTCCATGAATACTCCTTCACTTGGTGATCTCAGCAGCTGCCGTGGATTCCATGATCATCTCTACACTGATGATTCTCAGATTGACCCCTCTTGCCCCAGTCTCTCTTGCTGACCTCAAATCTCCAACCTCCAACTACCTTCCAGATGTCTCTAGATATACCAGATGTCCAGTAGAAATCTTGCAGAACTCATTATGTTTCTCCCTAAACTATGCCCCCTCCTACCTTCCTTATTCCTATAGAGACAGCACCACCCTACCAATCCCTAAGGCTCACAACCTAGGAGTCATCCTGGATTCCTTGTTCACTCTCACTCCCACATCCAAGCTGTCGCCAAGGCATGTCTATTTCAGCTTTGAAACGTGTCCAGGATACACCCCTTCTCTCCTCTAATACTGGCACCCATCTAGTGTGGGTCCTCGTCATCTCTCAGCTGGGCCATCACAAGAGCCTGCTGGTAGGTCTGCCTGCCTCAAGTCTCTCTTTGCCCCAGCGCATCCTCGACTTAGGCATCAGTCTTTTCCCCAAAGCTTAGATCTGACCATATCTCCTCTCTCTGTCCAGTAAACTTCAGTGGCTCTCTTTGCCTCCAGGAATAAATACAAAATACTTTGGCATTCAAAGCCCTTCATATCCTAGCCCTCTTCTGCCTTTACAACCTTCTTACATCTTACTCTTCAAAATGTTCTCTTCGTTCCAGTGACAGCAACCTGGCTGTTCCTCAAATAAGATCCTCCATCTCTCTGCTCTGGGCATTTTCTCTGGGTCCCCAATTCATGGAATGTTCTCTTCCCCCAACTAATGACTTCCCTGGCTTCGTCTTCTTCAAGAAGCCTTCCAGTGTCTTCTCTCTATTAATTATTTACTATTTATCCTGCATATAGCTTTGCTTTGTACATATTTATTTGCTTATCATCTCCTCATTAGATTGTAAGCTCCTTGAGGGTAGGAGCTATCCTTTGCCCCTTTTTGTATCCCTAGCACTTAGCATGGTACCTGGCACATAGCAGGTGCTTAACTAATGTTGATTGATTGATTAATGAGTGAGAGTGAAGAGGTGGAGGTGACTCCAAAATGGAAAACCCGGTTGACTGAAAGAATGGCTGAATGCTTTTCGCAAAAATGGGGAAGTTAGGTTTTGGAGGAAAAGGTATTAGCTTTAGAACCTGAGAATCATCTGCATAGGGATGATAATTGAACTCTTGGGAAATAATGAGATCCTCAAGAGAAGCAGCATGAAACAGAAGCAGAGTCGTGGCATGCAGCCACATTCAGGGAATGGAAAGTGGTTGGTGAGATGGACTGAGGAGGAGCAGCCAGGTGGAAGGAGCCAGGGCCAGCTCAGTCACAAAACCCAAATGGACCCAGAAGGAGGGAATATCCTGCCTATCTGTGTCCACACAACATATTTCCTCCTCTCCTCATCATGGTCAATCTATAAGCTCCTTAAGGACAAAGACTGTCTCATTCAATTTAACTCTGCATTTATTAAGTGCCAACTGTGGGCCAAGCCCTGTGTTCAGTGATGGGGAGAGAAAGAAAAACAAAGCGTTCCCTTGTGCCAGGAAGCTTACATTCAGCTGGGGACGGGGTGGTGAGTACGAGGTGGGATCAGACAGATAATGTGGAGAGGGGCCCACTCCCCTCATCCCTAACAGTAACAGCCCGGCTGACTAACTGCCAATAGGCTGTTGTTCTCCTTGTGATTTGTCCTTTGTTTTCAAAGAGGACCAATGACATTACGTCTTGATTTATTCATGAATTGGATTTAAGTGAGGCAGAGTTACACTAAGTCGTCAACCTCGCTCTCCCTTCCCCCTGTCACTGAAGTTCAGTGGCAAGATAAAAGTCAAGATGACTGGCAATGGCCTGGGATGCAGTGGGTGACCTTGGCATCTTCAGTGTCTGCCCAAGCTTAAAGCACTCCACACCACCAGCTTCAGACGCCTTCACGGCCCATTGGAACAGATTGTTCTCATCCACCCATTCCACCAGGGGAAGTCTTCACATGCTTGGGGTAGACATCCCCTAACTCACCAACAGGTTTGAGGTTGCGCTTAACCTGTCCAGCCCGTCTGTTGAGATGGTTTTTTACCAGAATGTCGCTGATGCACATGCTGCAGCGTCCTGGAACCACAGGTGAGAGCTGGGCAAATCAGGTGGACCCCGGAGGTGGAAAGCAGCCCCAGAAGAAGGCTCGGCAAGCCCTCACAGCAGGGATGCTAGCCCTCCCTGGACACCCCATCCACAGATAGGTCCAGGGGCTTGGGAGCGTGGCACCCCCCAGACTACTGGTCCTGCTTTCAGCACAGCCGTCCTCTATGGAGGCTGCTTCTGTAGAGAAGGAACCAGCCACGTCTACCAGCTACCATATGTGGGGCTTACTTGAAGTCAGGCACCCCGTAGGCGGGATAAGAGGCAGCATGTACAGGCAGTTCAAACCACTCCTTGACCATCATCTCCACTGAGATCCTGACGGAGAAGACCAAGGACTCTGAACCCGAGGGGCTTGGGAAGAGCACTGCTTCCAACCCCGTGCCCTCTGCCATCCTCCTGGGAAGGAGGGACAGCTCCTGCAGGGGGCTGCAGCCACAGCTGCTGAAGACCCAGGGAGGAAAGTTCTGGCCACTAGATCCTTGGCAAAGTCAATTGGTTCAACGTCAGAAACCGCTATCATTTTATGGGCAGAAAAGACTTCAAAGAAGGAGCGTTAACAACTACGTGGCCCCTTCCCCGTAAGGACCCGGGACCTTCCCATCTGTCTGGCAGCTGAAATCTTCCCTGTGTGTTGTCTCCCCCATCAGAATGTGAGCCCTTGGACGCAGGGACTGTCTGACTTTTCTATTTGTCTCCCCAGCACTTAGCCCAGCGCTTTGAATGTAGTAAATGTTTAATAAATGTTTCATTCATTCAGATAAGTACCAAAGTCCAGCGCAGTATCGATGCTTAATAAATGTGAGCTGAATTTAGAGCCAGAGGCAGGCCTCAAGAGCGCTGGAGAGGACCTCGAAGAAGGCTTTTCAGAGGGACAGAAGTCAACGAGAACTTCATAGGAGTCAGAGGATGGGGGCGGGGGCGGAGGTGAGGCTGGGGTGGGAGAGCGATGTGTGAGTACGCTTATACCCTACCTGCATGACCTTGGGGGGAATGAAAAAGGGAGGAGCCAGGCTACAGAGGTGCCAAGATGGGGAATCCCACTTCCTGAAGTCATTCTAGTGACAAGCGTCCAGATGGTGCTGGGTGTGAGTGACTAATGCTTTGCCTATCCTTGGTGCTGTGGGAAAGGGGAGATTTATCTTGTCTCAGCTCCTGGCTGAACATCCACCGTCACCCCTACTGTGGGCTGGGTCACGGCCATCCTGCCTGCTCCTCTCTGTGTTTCTCGGGCCCTGGTTACTAATTATAGAATCACAGAATTCGTGTGGAGGGAGACGTCAGCATCTATCGAGTCTAACCTAGAAGTAATGGTTGTAGTATAATGATCATAATAATAGCGAGTGTGCCTACAGAGATGTATATGTTGCTTTTAGATTTGCAAACTGCTTCACAAACGTGATTTCATCTGATCCTCCCAACAACCCAAAGACTTAGATGCCTCTCCTGACTCTCTTGGGGAGCAATTCCCCCAAGATCATTCCCGTTCTGTCACCTCCAGGAGAAAGTTCCTTCTTCCTTACAGGAGAAACAAACAATCACCGGCTCTCCCTTCTTTCTCTATTCTATTATTATTTCCCAAGGACAAGGACCCCATCCCTTCTTTGACCCTCTTTTTGTTCCACAATAGTACACACACACACACCACACACACACACACACACACACACACAGAGGTACATACACACACACTCACAAACACATACACACATATACACACACACTCACACATACATACTCACAAACACACATGCGCGCGCGCGCGCACACACACACACACACACACACACACACACACACACACACACATTTTTATTATTCTTAGCTTCCTTGGCAGCCTCAGCTCAAACTGAACTTTGGATTCTCTCTTGCCATTTTTACAGAAGTGGACCACACTCTTCCACTCCTCTCCTACTGGGCCTTGCTCCCATCTTCTGCACGTTTCTTTTCCAAGTTCAAGTTGCTTGAGCATTACTCCTTTCTTTCTATCTCTGCTTTAGAGTGCCTGAGATGGAGAGAAGGGGGATAGGTCTCCCTTGCCTTCTGGCACCTAATATCTGTCCATATAGAGGTGTGGATTTGTATATATGCAAATCAATCCAGCAATTATCCCTCTGCTCCCTTGGCCACTCCCACTCATTAAATCCTTGGATCCGAGCTTCATTGATTTATGTCTGCCCAGGTAATGAATATATAAAGCTCTTAATCAGATTAAAGATAATAAAAGTGGAAATAGTACATGTAATATAGATCTAGGCTGTAGATTCAGTGCACATCTGGGCCCAACCCCTCCCAAGGGAGAGACCTCTCCCTGGAGCTGAGCAAAGACACATCTCTGGTGTCTGCCATAGCGAAGAAAAAGTATTCTCACTCCCACAAAGCACTGACTGGATGTTAGACGTCTTGGTTGTCTCTCTAAGGACAACAGGGACCTCAGTTCTGCCTTCCAGGCTTCTCATTGGCTTCTCCCCCACCTCCTTTCACTCTTATTCTTGTAGAACTATACCCCAATCCCCAACAGTACCTGGAAGAAAGTAGGTGCTTAATAAGTGTATCTGACCTATCCTCCTTAGATCCTGGACCTGCCAGAACTGAAATAGGGTACTGATCAATATTCCCTATACTACAACTCTCCACACAAAATTTGCTTGTCATAAATTTAACCCTGGTAGTCAGTCAACAAACATTGATTAAGCACTTATGGTGTACCAGGCATTGTGTTACATGCTGGGGATACAAAGAAAGGCACAAACATAGTGCCTTACCCTCAAAAGGGGAAAGGTGGATTGGGCACCATTCCCTTCCCTTCCTAAATTTATCATCACCACAATCCACAACCTCTGGGCAAATGCACCCTGTGCATGCCCATCATATTTGTGGTGATGATGAGTTTAGAAAGGGGAGAGAGGAGATATATATCTACCTATCTATCTACAGCTATATCTCCTCTCTCCCCTTTCTAAACTATCTACATCTAATCTGCAGAGAGAGAGAGTCTGAGAGGTGATTGTGCTAGTGAAAGGAGGGCCAGCTTTGATGGACTCATCAACGTCTAACTGCCTGTTGTCTTTGTCCTTCTGGAAGGCCCCTGTGAGCCAAGACTTACTGCTGATTCACCTTTGCAGGAGTGTGCTGGTAAATGTTTAACAACCAGATCTGGGGTAGAGGGGCATCTACTTAACACACTTTTAAGTTTAATTAATTGGTATTATTAACACTTTCTCTATCACTTTTTAAAGTCTAGACTCTAGGCAATCAACAAAATGATAAATCAAGCCCTGATTTGTAGCATTTGCCAGTTTCTGATTTAGGTGGCTCGGTGGCTAAAGCACTGGGCCTAGAGTCAGGAAGACCTGGGTTCAAATTTAGCCTCAGATACTTACTAGCTGTGTGACCCTGGGCAAGTCACTTAACCTCTGTTTGCCTTGATCCACTGGTGAAGGAAATGGCCAACCACTCCAGGATCTTTGCCATGAAAACCTCATGGACTATATTGTTGTTCGATGGCACACAGGGTCATGTGGAGTTGGACACAGCTAAACAACAACAATAACAATAAGCCATGTAAACGCCCACACTGAAAACTTACCAATCATCCGTGCTTGTGTTCCCAGCAGCCCCTGGCACAGGACTTTCCACATAGTCCCGCCATAGCTAAATTTCATCAGCTTTTTCTTGGTTCTCAGGTCCTCACCCGGCTTGGACGTGGGCAGCTTTTGGACCTTCTCCCCAGCTCCCACCAGCTTCAAGAGTCTCCTCCCTTTGGTCCTTAGGGATTTCTGTCCTGGTTCTCCTGCTTACCTTTTCAGGTTCTTTTCCTGGATCTAATAATAATAATAGTGATCATTATTGCATTTATATAGCTTTCAATATTTGCAAAACACTTTACTTATGTTTTCTCATGTGGGTAGGTGCTGTTATCACCCCCATTTTCCAGATGAGGAAACTGAGGCTGAAGAAGGTTGTGTGCTTTGCCCAAGGTCAAACAATAGTAAGTGTCTGAGGCAGGATCTGAAGCCGGGTCTTCCTGACTCCAAGTCCAGTCGTACCCTTGCACCTCTGTCTTGAGTCTTCTTCCCTTGCATGCCCTTTCTAGACTGTCTTCCTTGTCCATCTCATTGCTCTGAAGGGTTCAAGGAGCGTCTTTATACAAATGACTCCCAAACTTACAAAGCCAACTCAAATCTCTCTTCTCAATTCAAATGGCTTATCTGCACATTTCCATCCAGATGTCCCATGAGCAGCTCAAACTCAATGTATCCGAATCGAAACTTATAATTTCTCCTCTAAAACCATCACTCTTCCCACTTCCTCTTTTTTTTTCTGTCAAGGGAACCACCAGTCTCTTAGCCACCCAAGTTTATTACCCAACCCCGAGGTTATTCCTGATTCTTTCTCCCCCTTACTGCCATATCCATTCAATTGCCAAGGACTGGTGGTTCTACTCCCATGAGGTGCTCCTCCTATCTGCTCCCTTTACTCCCATTCTAATTTGGGCACCATTTGCCTGTTGTCTGGACTATTTCCATAAATTCCTAATTGATCTTCCTGCTTCCAATTTCTCTACTCTCCAACTGATCTTCCACATAGCTGCCAAAGTCATTTTCCTAAGGCGCAGGTCTAGCTGTGTCATTCCTCTGCTCAAAAGCTTTGGTGATTCTCAATTACCTCCAGGTTCAAATGCAAATTAATGAGCCTAGCATTCATGGCCCTCCACAATCTGACTCCTGCCTACACTCCTCATTTTATTTTATATTCTTCTCCTTCATGCCAAACTAGACTATTTGTCATTCCTTGAACTCAAAATGGCGCCTCCTGCCTTCATACATTTGTTGTTGCTGGGTTTTTGTTTTTGGCTAGGTAATGGGGTTAAGTGAGTTTCCCAGGGTCACACAGCTAGTAAATGGCAGGTGTCTGAGGCTGGATCTGAACTCAGGTCCTCCTGACTGCAGGGCCCATGTTCTATCCACTGTACCACCTAACTGCCCCTGTTCCATACATTTGTATGAGCTATTTTCCATGTCTGGAATACATTCTCTCCTCATCTTCACCTTTCAGAATCCATATCTTCTTCTGAGGCTCAGCTCCTCTCTGATCTTTTCCCTGATGCTCCAAATTGTTAGTGTTCTTTCTTCCTCCTCAAATTACCTTGTTTTATTCATGTTTTATCCCCCCCCCCATTCATTTACTCATTCATTCAACAAGCTTTTATTAAACTCTGACTTTTTGTTAGGCACTGTTCAAGGCACTGGGGGATACAAAGACAAACCTGAAATAATCTTTGCTTTCAAGGAAGTTACACTCTATTAAGGGAGAAAAATGGATATAATTATATACAAAATGTAGATAAAATAAATCCAGTGCTCTGTAACTTCTATCTTTCATTCTAGTTCTGAGAAAAACCGACTTTTTGCCTCAAACAGAACAAATTTTATCTCATCTGCCAAAAGTCCTTTCAAAGATTTCAACAGAGCAATCAGGTCTTCCCAAGTCCCTTCTTTTCCAGGGAAAACAAAATGGGAGTATAACGGCCCTCCTGTTTATTCAAATGATTCTCATATGTGTTATGGGACCTGAAAGAAAAACTCAGAAATGGTTGCTAATCAACAGACTTTTTTACATGAAATGCAAAGGTGATGGACAGTCGGGGGAGGGGTGAGGAAGGGGGAATCTAGGTGCAAACTCAGATTTTCCTAATGTTATTTACTCATTTCAGTCATGTCCAACTCTTTGCAACCTTATTTGGGTTTTCTTGGCAAAGACACTGGAGTGGTTTGCCATTTCCTTCTCCAGCTCATTTTACAAATGAGGAAACTGAGACAAACAACAGAAAGTAACTTGCCCAGGGTCACACAGCTAGTAAGTGTCTGAGGCTGAATTTGAACTCAGGTCTTCCTGATTCCAGGCTCAGTGCCCTATCAACTGTGCAACTTAGCTGCCTATAAGGCTTCTTGTATGCAGAAAAACAACAAAATGAAAGGAAATGCTTATTATACGCTAACCAGCTACATTCACAAGGTATAGGGATTCATGGCAGTGCAGAAAAGCAAACCCACAATTAATAAGCATCTGCTTTGACAAGGTACAGGTGATATATGGTACAGGCAGTTAACTATAGAAAGAAATATGTGTTCAAACAGGATATAGGACCTAAAGAGCTTTTCAAAGACTGTGTATGTTAGAGTTGGAGGCAGCTAAGTGGTGAAGAGAATAGAGCAGTGGGTTTGGAATCAGGAAGTCCTGAGTACAAATCCAGCCTCAAAAACTTCCTAGCTGTGTGATCTTTTTTTTTTTCTCAATTAATTTATTTTGATTTATCAACAATCACTTCCATAAGCTTTTGAGTTTTAATTTTTCTCCCCCTCCCTCCCTGCCTCCCTTCCCACCTCCCTCCCCAAGACGGCTCACAATCTGATATAGGCTCTACATATACATTCCTATTAAATATATTTTCACATTAGTCATGTTGTAAGGAAGAATTAGAACCAATAGGAGGAACCACAAGAAAAAGGAAACAAAACAAAACAAAACAAAAAAACAGCAAACAGTATGCTTCCATCTGCATTCAAACTCCATAGCTCTTTCTCTGCATGTGGATAGCATTTTCCTTCATGAGACTTTTGGAGATGTCTTACATCCTTGCATTGCTGAGAAGGACTAAGTCTATCAAAGTTAGTCATTGCAAAACATGGCCGTTACTGTGCACAACGTTCTCCTGTTTCTGCTCATTTCACTCAGCATCAGTCCATACGAGTCTTTCCAGGTTTTTCTGAAGTCTGGCTGCTCATCATTTCTTATAGCACAATAGTATTCCATAACATTCATATACCACAACTTGTTCAACCATTCCCCAATTGATGGGCATTCCCTCAATTTCCAATTCTTTGCCACCACAGAAAGAGTTACTATAAATATTTCTGTCCATGTCGGTCCTTTTCCCATTTGTATGATCTCTTTGGGATACAGCCCTAGAAGTGCTATTGCTGGGTCAAAGGGTATGCACAATTTTATAGCCCTTGGGCATAGTTCCAAATTGTTCTGCAAAATGGTTGGATCATTTCATAACTCCACCAACAATGCATTAGTGTTCCAATTTTCCCACATCTTCCCCAACATTTATCATTTTCCTGTTTTGTCATGTTAGCCAATCTGATAGGTGTGATGTGGTACCTCAGGGTTGTTTTGATTTGCATTTCTCTAATCAATAGTGATTCAGAGCACTTTTTCATATGACTATAGATGGCTTTAATTTCTTCATCTGAGAACTGCCTGTTCATATCCTTTGACCATCTATCAATTGGGGAATGACTTGTATTCTTATAAATTTGACTTAGTTCTCTACATATTTTAGAAATGAAGCCCTCTAACTGTGTGATCTTGGGCAAATCACTTAACCTCTCTTTGCCACTGGAGAAGGAAATGGCAAACCACTCCAGTATTTTTGCCAAGAAAATCCCATACGCAGAGGTACACGAGGGCATGGAGAGTCTGACAAGACTGAGTAACAACAGCAAAGTGTTAGGGTTTGTTTATTTGTTTTTCTTTTCCAGCTCACTTCAGCAGTCCTGTAATTGCTTAAAACCAAAATGGGAGTTACTTAGATTCCATTAAATCGCCATCAGTTAAATCAGTTAAACTCCATTTCATATGAAACCTTTTAGAGTCCCTCTCTATCTTCTTCTGAGTGTGTTCCAATTTTGTTAGTATTTTCCCCAGAACTGATTATCCAGACCTGAATACAACAGCCCAGCTGAGGTCTAACCAGGGTAGGGTACAACGGACCTCCCTAGAATCTCCTTCTTTACCTCCTAGCTTCTCATAATTAGACCCAAGATCATATATGATTTTTTTGCCTGCTGCCTTACACTGCTTAATCAAATGGAACTTGTGGCCCACTAAAACCTGCAGATCATTGTTCAGGGACTATAGGCTAGCTCCTCTTCTCTAGCCTCCTATTCCAATAGAATGTTCTTCTGAAGGGCAGGGACTTTCAGTTTGTTTTGCTCATGGGCCATGATGTGGGACAACAGATGAAGTCTTACCCTTCCCTGGGGCTGCTGAGCTCAAGGTTCGAACTGAGGTTTCTGAACTGTTCCTGAAATCAGCACTCATCAATCATTAGCCATCATCAGAGTGGTGTCAAAGTGTCAACAAGTCTCCAGCCAGGGTATGGGGCAGATGAATGGCAGATGCCCAGTTGGAGAAAATTCACTCTATGCTGGATAAAAAAGTCCTGTGGTACTAGAGGCTTCTGCTTGCCTGCACCACCACCACCACCACCAGCACCACACACACACACACACACACACACACACACACACACACACACACACACACACAAGGACATTTGACTCAGGGCCATAGAAACTCAGGATGGGAAGGGGCATCATCAGAGTGGAAAATCCACCCCAAACTGCCATACGGATTCTGCTTAAAGATCTCCTTATAGTCACTGAGTGGGTGCTGCTTCAGTCAAACTGAGACCTGTTAAAGACATCAGCTTGAAAAGGCCAAGGTCCCCTCACTGCATCCCAGACCATCTCCAGTCATCCTGATTCATATGTTGCCACTGGACCCAGATGGCTCTGGAGGAGAAAGTGAGGCTGGTGACTTAAATCCTCCCTCCCTACCTCCCTTGAATCCAATTCACTTTCGTGTCATGGTATCACCTCCCTGATGTCATGGTCCTCTTTTGAGAATGAAGGATAAACAGCAACAGTAAAGACCTCCAATGTGTGTGTATGGGGAAAGCGCACCATCTCTGGGACAGTTCTAACCATTAGGAAGTTTCTTCTGACAGTAAGTCTCAGATTGGCCTCTTTCTAGCTTCCTCCTATCATGCCTGGTTCTGTTCTCTGGGGCTGAGCAGAACCAAGGCGAATCCTTCTTTCCTAGCCCTTCAGACACTTAAAAACAGCTAGCATGTCCCCAAGTCTTCTCCAGGCTAAACATTCCTGGTTCCTTCACCCAGTTCTTATATGAGAATAACCATCTCAGCTGCCCTCTTCTGGACTCCCTCCAACTTATAATAACAGCTAACATTCAAATTGCAATTTAAGTATTGCAAAGTACTTTTAATTCTATTATCTCTTTTAATCCTCATAACAGCCCTGGGAGGTGAGTGCTATTATCATCCCCATTTTACAGATGAGGAAATTTGGGCAGACAGAGGTTAAGTGACTCACCCAAGGCCACACAACTTAGTAAATGTCTGAGGTAGGATTTGAACTCAGGAGTTCCTGATTACAAGGCCATCACTCTAGATACCAGACCACCTAGCTGTCCCTAAGCTGTCAGTGTTCTTCCCAAAATGTAGCAAAGCAGGGGCAGCTAGGTGGCACAGTGGATGGAGCATAGGCCCTGAAGTCAGTAGGACCTGAGTTCAAATCCGATCTCAGACCAAATACTTGACACTTACTAGCTATGTGACCCTGGGCAAGTCACTTAACCCCAATTGCCTAATAAAAATTAAAAAAAAAAACAAAACCAAAACCAAAAATGTAGCAAAGCTGAGCATAACGTTCTCAGTGTAATCTAACAAGGGCAGGCCTGGAACGACAGAACTATCCCTGCTTTGGTTCTGGGCACTGTGTGTCCATGCTCAGTAAAGTGCTTAGCACAGTACTTGGCACATACCAGGTAAATGCCTGTTCCCTTCCTCCACCCTCCCCTTCCCTACAATTGAGTTAGCTTGCTCGGTTGCCAAAACCTAATGTTGATTTATGTCAGGCTTAAAGTCCACTCATACCCTCAGCTCTATTTCTGACAAACAGCTGTCCAACAGAAGGGAGCAAGCTTTCGTTTCTTTCTTTAAAAGAAATCACTTTTCAGTTCAAGGATAAAATGCACACTCCTCGGTGGCATTTATATCCTTTCCCTTTCTGGATCCAGTCTTCTTTTCCAGGCTTGTTTCAAATTACAGTACTGCCCTCCGTGCATTTTATATTCCAGTGAGACTGACCTACTCCTACTCCATGATTTTCCTCCCTCTGTGACTTTGCAAAGGCGGTCCCTCATGCCTGCAATGTCCTCTCTCCTCATCGCTGTCTTAGAATCCTTAGCTTTTTTCAAAGGTCACCTCAGGTACCACTTTCTACTATGCATCTTTTCTGCTTTGTTCCAGAAGGCCAGGAGCCCTGGATGAAAGCTGCAAAAAGGCCAAATTTAGGGTTGAGGTTGGGGAAAAAAATTCCTAACAATTAGAAGTGTCCCAAAGTAAAACAGGCTGCTTCAAGAGGTGGTAGGCTCCTGCTTCCTAGAGATCTTCAAACAGAGAGTGGGGTGGAAGACCTGAATTCAGATTCAGCTTCAGACACTCACTTAGCTGTGTGACTTCGGGCAAATCACTTAACCTCCGTTTGCCTCAGTTTTCTCATCTGTAAAATGGGGATTTTTTTTGAGGATCAAATGAGATAATAATTGAAAAGTATTTAGCACAGTAGTAGCACATAGGACATAGTAGATGCTATATAGATGTTAGCTGCTATTATTGTTGCTGTTAACATCACCTGTTGGATATCTTATCGTGAAAATTCCTGTGGACTAGAGAGTCACCGAGGTCCCTTTTCAACTCTAAAATTCTGTTCTTCTGGGTTTCTGGTTCAGTGGCATGGACGTGGAGAGCTGTAATATAGGCATTTCCCATGTCCTTAATTTGGCTAAAGGTTATACTAAAGAGCAGATTGGTAAGTACAGTTGGGGGCTGATATATTCCATTTGGGGCTACCTGATGTTATGAGGAGACAAGGAAGGGGGGCAGCTAGGTGGCGCAGTGGCGCAGTGGATAGAGCACCGGCCCTGAAGTCAGGAGGACCTGAGTTCAAATCTGGCCTCAGACCAAACACTTGACACTTACTAGCTGTGTGACCCTGGGCAAGTCACTTAACCCCAATTGCTTAAAAAGAAAAAAAAACCCTAAAAAAAAAAGAGGAGACAAGGAAGGGCAGTTGAGCATAAAGAGAAGGAATACACACGGTTGTAGGGGCTTGGCTGAAGCTCTCCCTTTCCTTCTAGTGAATGGAATCCCAGAATTGAATGTCACATACCAGATTCGGTATAACCAGGGCAGACGATCAGGGAACTAGGCCCATCCTACTTCTGGGCACCCTGGGGCCCCCATGGGGCCCCCATGGGCTCTCCCCCATTGAAGGTCTTCAAGAAAGCTCAATGACCACTTATCAATTTTGGCGTGGTGAGGTCAGAAAGCATTTGTTAAGTGCTTGTTATGTGGGGTTTCTTTTGAGCATGAGTTCAACAGAGTGCCTATGTTCCTTCTAGCTGGAAAATTCTGAGCCTTCCCTCTAACTGCAAGTGTTTTGTCCCTCCCATGGGTAGATGGTATAGCGGTTAGAGTCAAAGGCTGGAATGTAGCTAGGCAAGAGGAAGAACTTGGCCTCTGGGCTTAGCTTTTGGCTTGCTCAGATTTGTTTGCATTTTGGAGACTCTTAAGGGAAAAAACCCCCACAAACAAACAACTTGGTGAGATTTCCTTGGCCAATCTTCTCTGAGATAGGTTTTGGGGCCCAGGATCCCCTTAAAGAAACCAAGCAGGGAATGACAAGGAATCTCTAAGTCAGAAGAGGTTTCCGACCGACTCAGCCCTTCCTGAACAGGAAGTCAAGGCACACATTTATAAATGGGCATGACACTATGGGGCAAAACTGTAGGCCATTGCAGATATGAGGGGGGCAAGTTAGGGTGAGGAGGTCAGATTGGTTAGAGAGATAGGAACAGTGGGAGATCAGCTATGGGCAAAACAGCAGGTCTGGACAGTTAAACAGCTGGAATTTAGACTGGATGTGGACAGATTTGGGGTTCCTGCAGGCTTGAGGGGTGCTGGCACCAGAATGGTAGTGGGGGGCTGTGGTTGAGGGGACTAGGAGGACTTTGTGAATGTTCTGGATGAGGGGGTGGGGGATCGTGCGGGGTATGCAGCAGGCGCAGGCCCCGGGAGACTGTAAGTGCCTAGAGGGGACACCCATTCCCTTGAGTCTGACTTCCCCCGGGCCAGTGACCCAGGCAGTGAGTGCAGACTCCAGCCCAGGGCCGGCTGATTGACAGCTCAGGCTGGGGGCCCGGCTCCTTTAAGGGCGGTGCTGGGGGCGGGGCTTCCCGCCGGAGTCTGCGCAGTGGCGGCGGCGGCGGCGGCGGCGGCGCGGCGGCGGCGGCGGCGGTGGGTTCACTTCCAGGTTCCGCCGAGGCTGAAGAAGCTGAGGGGGCTGAGGAGGCCGGGCCGGGCTGGGGCCGGGGCCGGGGCCGGTGCCGCCTCCCCGCGGAGCCGCCGCCGTCCGGAGCCTCCCGCAGGACCGCGACCAGCGTGGGCCCTGAGGACGAGGACGAGGGCGAGGGCGAGGCGAGGCCGGCGCAGCCATGGTGAGGAGCCCTGGCCGAGGCGGGGGGCGGCGGGGGCGGAGCGGCGGGGATCCGGCGGGCGGGCCGGCCCGACCGAGCCCGAGGCCCCCGCGAGGCCGACCCCGACCCCTGCCCCCCCATCGCCCTCTCTGCCCCTTCCCCCTTAGATGTCCCACGTCCAGCCCCCTCCCCTTGGCTTGCCCTCCTCTTCTCCCTGCCCCCTCCGTCCTCCTCCCTCCTGCTGCCCCCTGCCCCCTCGGTGCTCCCCTCCCCCTCGGTGTTCCCCTCCCCCTTGGTGCTCTCTCCCCCCCCCGCACCTGCCGCAGGCTTTTCCGCCGCCCCCTCCCCCCCGTGGCGCCCCTCCTTCCAGTCTGTCCAGCATTTCTGGAGCATCTTCCAGGGGCCCGGCAGGAGCTGGACACCGGGGTGTGGGGTGTCCAAGGACGGAAAAGGGAAGCTTCAGGTGTATGGGGGAGACCCGGACGGGGGCGGGAGAGGGGCCTGGCTCTGGAGCGGGAGGACCTGGGTTCCAGTCCCGACCCTGCCCCTTTCTGCACTCCTCGGTGACCTTGGGCTCTTCAGACCAGGGCCCGCCTGGGCCTCAGTGCCCTCGTCTGTAAGGTGCAGGGGCCGCACTCGGGTGCCTGCCGGCCCTGGGGCTGCGATCTGTGAGTGTGTGCCGAAGGCATGGCAGTTATGCTGGAGGGGAAGCCACGACGTAAGCCTGGGGACAATCCGGAAGGGGGGGGTCCTAAGAAGTGAAGTGAGGAGGGGCTGCCGACCGAAGGCCACTCGGGCGCCCCCCCCCCCCTTCTCCATTTCCTTCTTTTCTTCTGGGCTCAATCCCAACCCCCTCCTCCACCTCAATTTCCCAGGATCTCAGAGGCCATCTTAGACCAACTCCCTGGTCCCACTTTACAGACGAGGAAACTAAGGGAGGTCACAGAGATAGTGGTCACCCAGGTAATTAGGGACACAGCTTCACACTGGCCTGAGTTGTCAGAGGTAGACCCCACCAAGGGGGACCCCAAGCTTTTGACATGATAGCATGCCCAGGGGCAAAGGGCAGCCCTTGCCTGTATCATTGCAAGGAATGGTACAGCCCATGAGGGAGGCTGGGCTGAGCATGGAGCTGGACTTGAGCCAGAAAGACCTGGGTTCAAGTCCCACCGTTTAAGCCCTGCTCACATGAATTTGTCTGGGCTGCCCTCAGTCACCTTCAAGAAGCTGTTCTCAAGACAAGGGAATGGTTTCCTTTGAAGCATTGTTTGGTGTGGAGATGGTCGGCTTTGGACCTTAAAGAGTCTGTTTACAGGAGGAGGTCGATTTAAACTTTATCTTTATTCCATTAAAACCAACTGTTTGCTTTTAGGGCATAGTTTTTGCTTGTTTAGTTTAAGAATCGCTTGGGCATCTCTAGGGTCCAGAGCATTGGGCTGGACAACTAGGAACTGTGTGGGAGCTCTCGGGAGGGCAAAGGCAGCACAAAATTTGGGAAGGTCTGGTCTGGGAGTCTAGATTTGGGGCGTGGGAGGCAGTGGGGGGAACAAGGCCACTGGTGACTTTTGTTCAAAATAATACGGGTCAAATTCAGTAAGAGAGAACAAAGATGGTTGGACTAGAGTCCAGACTGGGAGTCTTGAGGAAATTTGGGAGGAAACAATCTGTTTCTATTGAAGGTCTATTTGTGAAGTTCTCCAAAGCCTGCTTATCCTAGAAACCTGTTCGTGGGTTGATTATTTTACTTACTGGATTTAGCTCAAGTTAGAGGTTACTTGACATTTGCATTGTGCCCAGTGCTGTTTCAGAATGCATTGATGCTTTAGCTTGGAAATAGCCCTAAATGTTTCTTTGCATAGGTGGACTGTCACCCATAGGCTGTTTGAAACCCTTAAATAATAGTCTAGAGCAGGCCAAAATCCCTAGCCCCGTTTTGGACAGAAAAGTCTTAAGCTAAACTGAGTCGTGAATCATGTTCTCCTGGGAGGTTCATCTTGAATTCCAGTCTGGTCCCCAATCTGATGGTATAGAAAGAACAAGATTACTCTGAGCTTGCCACTAACTTAACTATGTGACTGAGGTTGGGCTCCTTCACTGTAAAAGGGTTTGGGAAGGTTGGACTTGAGGCTCCCTAAGGCCCCTCCCTCTCAGCACTCTGGCTTTGGGGGGAGGTGTCATAGTTAACAGCCGTTTTTGGATTTATGTGGTTTATGAGATCTTTCCTTTGTAAGCCCTTTTGAGTTGAAAGGCCTTTGTAATCAATCAGTTGATCAGCAAGTATTTATTAAGCACCTACTATGTGCCAGGCCTATGAAGAGGAAAAATGGACCATACCCAGCTGTTAAGGAGTTGGCATTTCTGTAAAAAGTCTCTGGATGTGAGGCAGCTATAAAATAAGAGCATTAGAGAAGTTTCTTAATACGTCCTTAAATAGAATGGAAATTGGAGATGGCATGTCAGCTTCTTGTCAAAGAAGTAACAAACTGTCTTAAGAGAATTACATTGTTAAGTGTTTGCTGAATTTTTTCCTAAAGACGTTCTTTGATGCTGCTATTGTATACGTTAACATAGAATAAAGCACCAGTGCTTAGTGTTTATGTTAACAGAAACAGAGGGTAGGAAATACTCAAAAGAAGTGAACAGAGGCAGGTTTTTCTGAGTCTTGGATCTTGCCTAACACCTTGGAGGTGCTTAATGAGCAGCCACTGACCTAGGTGACGTAACGCCTCCCCATAGAGGCATCGAAGTCTAATGGAAGGAACCCAGGCCTTGCCTGTATGTGTGGCCCTGGTCGAGTCACCTAATTTCTTCGGACTGCCCCTCAGCTGTAAAAATGAGGACATGTCACGTGACTCTTAAGTTCTCTTCCAACCTCAAGAGCTGATATGCTTATGTTTAGCTTCTCACTGGCCCCATTCATTACTTTAAAATGGATTATTTGGGTCCATGAAACCTACCTTCCTATTAGCTATTTTACTTCAGGCCAGAGTTTGGAGGTTGTAGGATTGCCAGATAGCAGATTCATGACCTGGAGGTGGCAGAGCTGTCACTGCCAGGCCCAGCAGGAGCAGCTTTTGATTAATTGCTACCTAATTTGTGAGAGAGCCTCTGAGAATCTCACCCAAGTTCTAACCTATTTGCTTCTTAACTTTTAAAATCTGGTCTTCAGGGAGTTGAAGTCATGTCATTGAAAAGAACCCCACTTGTAGCTTTTCAGCTCTGTAGCTGATTTTGCTGTTGATGAGTTGTTTCAGCCTGTGTCTGACTCTGTGACCCCATTTGGGGTTTTCTTGGCAAAGATACTGGAGTGCTCTGCCATATCCTTCTCCAGCCCATTTTACAGATGAGGAAACTGAAGCAAACAGTGTTAAGTGACTTGCCCCGGGTCACGCAGCTTGTAAGCGTCTGAGGCCAAATTTGAACTCCGGTCTCCCTGAGGCCAGGCCCAGAGCTCTGTAGCCACTGTACCACCTAGCAGCTCTCCGTAGCTGGTAGACTGCTTTCCGTGGCGGTAGAGGGCTGTGTTCTAAAGAGTCTTATGAAGGTCTTGCAGCAGAGCTGCTACTTTAAAAGCGCATTGTAAATCATTCAGTGCTGACCCGGAGATATAGCAGACATGATCAATTTCTGATCTTTCAGGGGACTGATTGTGGTGTCTAGATTGTGAAAAAGCCAGGGCTAAAAGCCCCTCCTCGTGGGTTTGGCCACTGAGCTGCTGTTTAGTGTGGAGTGCGCAGGGAAGATGAAATGCAATTGATTTATTGATTGGGTTTTTCTTAAAATCGAATAATAATGTTGTATTTTACTTTGTAAACCTTAAAGTGCTATCTAGAAATGTCACCTATTATTAATTTCCTTTTGAAGATTAAACATTTAGCTTGATGGAGCAGATTTCATGCTGGACTTGAGCCAGAAAGACCCAGATCTAAGTCCCATTTGTGATCTTTGGATCTTTGAACCTTGGGTAATGTGCTCTCTAAGCCTGAGTGTTAAAGATGGGTTGTACACAAGGTGCAGTAAAGGAAGGAGCTTCCACACAGACAAAATACTAGGTCCTTCATCTGTTGATTTAGTTAAGGTCTAGGAGGGGACAAAGTTGAAGCTATTAGCCTGAAATGAATACTTTTATTACTTTATTTGTAGATTTTGCATCTCATATCATCTCACAACCCCGTATGTAGAAGGTACTTGAAAACACTGGACAGAGAGCCAGAGGCCCCTGGGGGCCTCAGTTTTCTCATCTCTAAAATAAATTTAGACCAGATAAGCACCAAAGTCCCTTCCTGCCCTAAAATCTTGGAGTCTATGTATTGCCCAGGATTCCTGTAGGACCCAAGGAAAGAATGCATGTGAAAGAGCTTTAGAACTGGGTGCCACCAAAATGTCAGGTAGCATTAGTATTGCCTTTATGTGCTTATGGAATTAATAAATAATTTATTGGCCTTTAACATTTGGCAGCACTTTTCAAAACTGTCATTTATTGTATTAGCTTATGGATTACTGAAATTTGGCAGTAGCAAGATACCACCTTTATCCCAATGCCTTAGCGTCTGTGGCAGGGCCCAGAGTTTCTCAATAAATGGTTGTTGTTGCTGAAACTTAGCTGTTAAGAGACTCCAAAGTCTAGACCAGTTCAACTCTTAGCCTCACAAAAAATGCCAGCTAATTGTGCTTCTTTCCACCAAGTGATGATGACAGCTTGATTTTTGTGCGCGGGCGCACCTCCCCCTCCCCCCCCACAGACATTTGTGTGGCCACCATTCCTTCTCGGGTCTTTGAAGTGTGAATGACATTTACCAGTTCAGTTGATCAGTTGATTGTATCACTCGATTAACTTGGATTTAATCTGACCTGACACTTACAAGGCACTATGTCCTTCATTGATACGCTTATGTTTAAATAGCTAAACCTCCCATCCCCATCTCCCTCATGGGGACCACCTTGTCTTGATTTTCTAATAATCCAACAGCAAATTAAAAAATGATTTGTTAATGATTTGCTTGGGTTAGGTACTTATGCTGATTAGTTACTGTGACCTGCCCTCCAAACGTTTGACAACCCGCTAAGATCTGTACACAAGACGCTATAACACATAGTGAAACTGACCAGTTGTAGAACAGGAAGAGACCTTGGAGATCATCTAACTGAACCCTTTGGGATCCAGGAGAGGTGGAGGGCTTTGAAGCTGAAGGAAGCTGAGCTTGGGTGAAGATGGTTTAGGGTGAATAGTTGTCCCTTTTGAAAAGGCTTCGAGCTCTGGAGTTAACTTTGGCCACTGAGTGGAAGTTGAGTAATAATATCAATTTACATTTCTCTAGCGTTTTACATAATCTCATTTGGCCCTCTGGCATCGCTTTAAGGGGGGAGGACAGGTTGTCTCTCCTTTTTACAAATGTTGCAATTGATTTACCTGGGGAGGTGGAGGTGATGTGACTGGCCCTTTGTTGCAGAATCTGCAGTTAGCTTCCAAGCAAAGACTTGGTTGGACCCAAGGGCCGTGAGCTCTAAATCTGATCCCTTCCTCCCCATTACCTCCATTCCCCTTCTTCTTCCTCCCCCAAGCTGATTTGTGGATGGTGCTTTGGCCGTTTGAACAAGAAAAGCACAATAAGCAAAAGGCACAGGCTGAAAGTGGAAACATTCTGTGTGAGCCTCCCTTGTTTCCTCCAGATGGGTTTGGGAACACTCTGCCCAGATTGCCTGTCCTGCTTCTTTTTTAGCCTTTCAGTGTTAGATTGCAGCTTGCTGCTTAGTTGCCTGTCCTGCTTCTTTTTTAGCCTTTCAGTGTTAGATTGCAGCTTGCTGCTTAGTATTTTGCGTGCTGGTCACTCCGGAGAGCATGCACAACCCGAAAACTTTATCGGTCACAGTGGGGGAGGCGGCAGTCTTTTAGAAACAAACAGCAAAACGTCCATGCATTATCTGTGTGACTGACTTAGTATGTTTAAATTCCCAATAAAGGCACCAGCAAAATTAGAAGTGCTCGTTTCTTCCATCTATACTGTGAATGTTAGCATGACTAGCGATCAAAAGATGCTTTATCATTACTTCTGACTTGACTGCATTTAAAACAAGACAAAACAAAACCAAAAACCACCTTGACTAGTTGGAATAGTCTTAAAATGTCCTAATGGCTATGAAAGCTGGGGTCACCTCCAAGAGAGACCTAGAAGCAAGTTTTAATATGCAGTAAAGTGTCTCAAATATTTTAACTAATTTTATTATATATCAAATATGGGCTCATGACAGATTTGTCTAGTTAAAAGCATAAATTGAAAAAGCATAGATTGCCCATGTGACACACTAATTGTGTGACCTCAGGCAAATCAGTTTCCCTCCCTGGACTTCGGTGTTTTCATCTGTAAAGGGGTCAGTATCAAAATAGGCCTCGATGATTTCTAAGGTTTTTTTAGGCCTAACAGTTTGTTATTCTGCAGCCTCAATACTGTAATTGCTATTCTGGGGTTGGCTTCTCTCTGGGGTCACTAAGTCATGGTCTCTTTAAAAGCTAGTGGGACATAAGCTGGGTGATCTCAAAGATCCAGCACGCCTGGCCAGGGACTCTGACAGGGAGACTCAAGCTGCCCATTGCTGGCTAGATTACTGAACTCTAGTCATCCATAATTTTTGGTAGCTACCTGTAAAGCAGGAGTTTTTAACTGGGACCATGAACTTGTTTTAAAAAATTCTTTGATAATTATCTTTCAGTATTACTGGTTTTCTTAGTAATTTTATTTTATGCATTTAAAAACGTGATTCTAGGGGGCAGCTAGGTGACACAGTGAATAGAGCTCTGGCCTTGAAGTCAGGAGGACCTGAGTTCAAATCCAGCCTCAGACACTTAACACTTACTAGCTGTGTGACCCTGGGCAAGTCACTTAACCCCAATTGCCTCACCAAAAAAAGGCAAAATAAATAAATAAAAACATGATTCTGAGAAGTGATTCCCTGGGCTTCATCAGGGTGTCCATGACACAGAAGAGATTTTAAGAACTCTTGGTACAGAGACTTTTTAACTGTAGCAAGTCAGATGTCTAACAAAGACCCCACTCAATGGAATTGATGAAAGATATTCACCAATTGCTTAATACCTAGTTACACTATTGGTTGATTGATAGGGAGAGGTAGCCAGGTAGCATAGGGGATAGGGAGCTGGAGCTGGAGTCAGAAAGAACAGAGTTCAAATTCTACCTCTGACATTTGCTCTGAGATCCTGGGCAAGTCACTTAACCCTGTCAGCCACAGTTTCCTGTGTGTGAACTGGGTATAATAACACCTCCAACAAGGCCCTTACATCTTTAAAGAAATCTTTTCTCCTGTCGGAGATCCAAGAAGATTTTTCAGTCAAGGAACTTAAAAACTGATCTCTTGTCCTTATTCTTGTTTTCACATGTGACTTATTTGAGCCAGTGAACTTTTTCAGTACATACATGGATTTCCAGAAAGGAGAGCAGAGGTTCCTGGGGCTCTTTGAGTCACTGAGTTTGGGCAGTGTTCCTGCCACTGTCAAAAAAGCCTGCTCTTTGTAATGCTGGTAATAGATGAGACTGGCCGATCCCAGAGGGCTTCTCCTGAGAGCTGTTAGCAGGGTACATGAGGGCATTATTAGAGGCCGTCGTTTTTCAGAGTGGAGAACCAGAGCTCTGAGAGTGACTTGCTCAAGGTCACTCAGTAAGGGAGGAGAAGGTAACACCCAGTCATTTTCACTCCACCAAACTGCCTCACAGTGGTCAGATTAAGAGAGAAGGTGGTTTTTTCCTATTTGACCTTTGAAATATAAAATGAAGAGTTCAAAGGTCTAGGCTTCAGAGCTTGTATGTAGAGCAAGCACTTGACAAACATTAAGCTACCTTCCTTTGTGGGGAGAGAGAAATTAGGGCAGCAGAAGAGGTGAACTCAGTTAATCTTTGGGTCTGATGTGTCAGAATATTGTTTATAGCAACTTATTTTTTATAGATAATAAAAATATCAGCTTATTCACAAACCAGCTTTTTTCTGATTAATTAAAACAAGTAGCCCAGATTTTCTGACCCTGGTAGATTCCAGCATCTGAGAGCCTGCTTGTCTTTGAGAGTTCAGGCACTATAAATATACAAAGGTCAGAAAGCAGTTTCCAGAGAGAGAATAAACTCGCTCTTTGGTAGGTTTTAAAAGGTGGAATGCCCATTAGGATCAATGGCTTAGAACTCTTCACAATGCTCTCACTTTCTACCAGGGGAAACCAAAGCCCTCTTTTCCTGTGTATGGAAGCTCCTTGTCCCTAAGGAAGCTTTTTTTCCTAGCTGAAGCATCACTTTCCCCAGTGGTATCTCCTTGAACACTGTCTGCCTCTATCTCAGTTACTCATGGTGAGACTTGGGGGTTGTTATCCCATCTGGCTCAGTCTTAAAAAAAAAATCTGTGCTTCTGTTGGGATGGGGAGCTCTGGAGGAGGAAACCCTTCTATCAAATCATAGTAACACACCATTTGGGCAACTTCAGAGAGTTACCTGGGTCACCAAGGGGTTAAAAGATTTACCCAGAATCACATGGCCTAAACACGTCAGATGAGACTTGAATCCCAAGTATTCCTGACTCCAGGCCCCTCTCCCTCTCTGTCTCTGTCTCTCTCTGTCTGTCTGTCTGTCTGTCTGTCTCTCTCTCTCTCTCTCTCTCTCTCTCTCTCTCTCTCTCTCTCTCTCTCTCGTGAGGCAGTCGGGTTCAGTGACTTGCCCAAGGTCACACAGCTAGTATGTGTCAAATCAGGCTGCCTCTCTTAATACCGTAGTAGTCTGGTCTTAGCTTTCCGTTCAGTAGCATCTGAAGGTTCCCAGATCATTTTCTTCATAACAACCCTGTGAGTTAGTGTGACTCATTGTCCATATTTTGCAGATGAAGACTCCGAGGCCCTGAGACATACAGCTGCAAAGTGTCCTAGCAAGGATGGGCATAGAGATTCCTCACTCCAGCTCTCATGTGCTCCCCCACACAGGGCAGGTCACCTTCCCCTCGGATGCGAGGGCACATCTGCCCTCTGGAGCTTTTCACAGGGAGACTTCCTGCAGCATAGTTTGAATGTTCAGGTGTCAGAGTTGTCTCTGAGCTGCCCCTAGAAATGGCCTTTTCCCCTGGATCATGCTGGAGACAAGAGGGTGGCACCTGGCTATTGGCAGTGATCTGGCTTGTACTGCACAGAAAACTGGAATCGCAGTGTGTCCCCAGTGCTCTGTGGCAAGGTGTCTTCCCCTCAGTGCCAGAAATAGCGATATTTTTGGCGTGGAGCATTGAAATGACCTCTGAGGCATGGTGCTCATACGAAAAAAGTAATAGTCAACGAGCATTTTTTTAAAGTGCCTACTATGTGCCAGGCACTGGGGAATCAAAGAAAGATAAAAGACAGCCCCTGCTTTCAAGGGGTTCCCAGTCTAATGGGTCTAAATATACATTGGCATGCATGTAGCAACTGCTTAATATGTTAAATGCCACCTGTGAGTTGTACCTAAGATACACTCTAACATCTTATGAGTCGTGGTGGGGGAGAGAGGTACAGTAGTTCAAGTGAAACTGTGTAACATTTGTTCAAGGCACTTCTCCTCTGGTCCTCAGTTCTCTCATCTGTGAAATGAAGGGGCTGAACTTGATGGACTCAAGTTCAGCTGCACCCCTCCCCCAGCCTTCTGTGGGAGCCCCTGTCTCCTCTAGGTCTCAGTTTCCTTATAAAATATGAGAAGTTTGAAATAGGTAATCATTCCTAGTGAAAACTGTTCAGTAGACTTTTAGTAGGGAAAGGTCACCATGAGTCAGCAACATCTCCCATTGGCATCTTCATCCCCCAGGTTCCCTTACCTATAGTGATCCTGAACATCTTACAGAATGCTTATGTAATTAAGCTCATCTGGTCCATCCCTTACCTGAGGTGTGAATTGCCTCTGCCACATCCCTGTCAGGGTCTTTGCCCAGCCTCTTTCCCTGGAGAGCTGACCCAGACTCAGGATAGTGAGGCATCCCTTAGACAGTTAAAGAGAGAGGAAGAAAACCCAGGGGAGGGCCACGAGTAAGTACCAGAAAATAAACGCAGAATGGTTCAGGGGAGAGAGTTTAAGATTGATTCTGGAAGAAAGGGAAAGCCATTAGAAGAACCCCAGGTGGCCTGAGAGATTCCCCTCCGTGGCCTTTGTCTTTAATTCACAGGGACACCCAACGTCACTTAGACATCTTGGGAATACCTCCCCTATACAAGGACCTGCTCTGGGCAAAGATGAATTGACATGATGGCGGCCACTTTCAAGGCATCATGGCAAAACAAAAATGGAGTTTTGGAAGGCACCTCAGTGGCGATGTAGTCTATGCCATACCAAAGGAATCCCTGATAGAACATGCTGACAGGTTCCCATTCTGGCTTTGCTTTGAAGACCTCCAAAGAGGGAAACCTACCACCTCCCAAGGCAGGCAGCCCATGACACGTTTGGACAGCTCTCCTGATTTCCAGTCTACGTTGGAATCTTTTCACCCCACCCTCATTGCTCCTGGTTCTGCCTTGGCCATACAGAACAAATTTAATCCCTTTTCCACATGAGAACCCTTCAGATACTTGAAGATAGCTCTCATATCTCATCCCTGCCCCCACCCTCAACTCCACCTCGTTCTCCAGGGTTACGTTACCTAAATGGAACCAGTTCCTGCCATTGCTGCTTACCTGACACAGACTTGGTTGCTCTCCAAATGGACATTTTCCAGCTTGTTAAGGTCTTTGTGAAAATGGGGTGACCAGACCTGAACACAGTAATCTGCATGAGGTCTGAGTAGAGGGACTTTGTTATTCCTAGAAGTTATGTCCTTCATAATACAACCCAAGAATCCATTAGATTTTTTTGACTGTCACATTGCCCTCATGATTCATGTTGAGCTTGTAGTCTACTAAGACCCCTAGATCATCTTCAGACAAATCGCTCTCTGATCGTGCCTCAACCATACTTGTAAGATTGATTTTTTTTTCTGTATCCAATTGTAACATTTTACATTAATATTCTCTTAGGAGAGAGAAGAGTTAAGCAGAAATTATAATTTACATTTCTCAAATATTCTCAGGTTTACAAACTGCATTTGAGGTCATAGTATAAGTGGCATTTTGTCCATTTTACAGATGAGGAAACTGAGTCTTATGCTGTGACTTAACCAGTGGTCACAGAGCCCTAGGATTTGAACTCTGACCCTCCTGACACCCAGTTCTAGGGTCCTTTTCCATGATACCATTGTGATACTTTATTATAATATAAATTATATTTTATAGATGTAACAATAATATGTAATCACATTGATGTGGTACTTTAAACTTTCCAAAGCCCTTTCTCCACATCAGCTTTGTGAAATGGATAGTGTCATTTTTATTTCTGAGAGGTTAGGCAACTTATCTTAGTCTTACTGCTAGGGTAAAATTCAAATGTAGAGCTCCTGATTTCCCTGGGCTTCTAATAAGAGTCAGGGTCTGCCCTCAGGCTAAATGCCAAGTAAGCTCCGCTCTTCCAACCCCTGCATCTCTAATCCTCCAGTGGCAGACATTTGCCATCCCGTGGTGCCCTGGGATTAGCTGGTGGCCCAAAAAGCTAAGAACAGAACTGCTGTTGGAGGGTTTCCCTGATTCACACTAGCATAATGCTTAGAATGCTGGTGGCCAACACATATCAGAAATGGACTGCTCAGCCTAAAGTAGCAGTTTCTACATGTGCATGGTGACTTAGAAAACTTCATATTAACATTGTATCTGTTTTATTGTATTTTTATTTAATTCTTTCCCAGTTACATTTTATTCTCTTTCCAGCTGCTCTCTGGAGAGTTGCTTCCTGTGTGTTTTGACATCTTTGACTTAGGACCATGGGTAAAAGGTGGGAGGGTGCCCTTAGAAATACTTTCTGTCCCTTGCCCCTTTTTATGGGAGCTATTAAAGGGCAAGATTTACAGATTGTCAGAGCCAGAAGGCCCCTTAGAGACAGAGAACTCTACTGAGGCCCCTCAGGAGGTCTCAGGTTGTACCTAGCTAGGCAGGCAGGCTGTGAGTGCTGCTGGGGGCTAGGGGCTCCTCACTGCTAGGCCAGGGCTCTAACCACTCTCCCACAGCTTACTCTTCTCCGGTTTCCTTTCCTTTTTTTAAATGATAGACCAATTAATTGAAAGGTTTATGTTCTACTTCATAAAGGAATTTGGCAGCCAAAAAAGTCAGCTAACAATAAGATGCTGTTTATTTAAAGCAGGGATTATTTGTAGAAATTGCCCAGGATTCTGTCTGTCATGTGGTATCTGTTGTGTTAGCCGTGACTTGAATTGTCCTTTTTTCTGGCTGGACAGATGATCCTATGTATTCATTTTTCCATTTCCGTTATTAGTCTCTGGTTGATTCCCCTTCTTTCTCCTTGAGGGTTGTTTCAAAGCTTCTCATCTCCAGACTCAGACTCACCATAGAGACAGGGGTCTGTGTCAGCAGTTGACATCAACACCCACTTTACTCTGATATTCGATCTTCTCCCTCAGAACCTTTTCCATACTTTCTTTTCTGTCTCAAAGGATTGCTGTGAGGGTCAAATCCTTTGTAAACCTGTCTTTTACCTTTCTTCAGTGCTTAGCACGTAGTAGATATTGACCATATCAGTTCTGCCTGTGGTGATGATGGTGATGATAATGGTGCAGTCTCAGAAGATAAAGGGGTATGGGGAAAGGGGTCGTCCTCTTCCTTGCCAAGACCAGATTGTCCACTTGTGACAGTCCCGTTGGCTTTCCTGTTCCTTTGAAAGTTTGTACCATCAGTCATTCTTTCCCCACCCTTTCTCCCTTTCTCTTCAGTGCTTTTTTTTTTTTACTATGTATTGGCTCTTATCACTATCCTTCTTCCACCTCCTTAATAATTGTGCCACCGTTCTGCCAAGCTGTTGGCCTGTATCTCTCCTTATTCAGGTGAAATTAGAAAAGAAGGGATAGCTCACTTATTCAGTATTTTACATGTTCTCTCGTTCTGTCCTCACATCCACCCTGAGAGGAAGGTGTTGCCGTTATATATTCCTGTAGATATAAATTTGGGGCTCCTGGAGTTTGAGGGACTTCCCCCTTCCCCCAGCTTCCTTGTTCCTGGTGATGGGGCTAGCATTCTCCCAGTTAGGCAGGATTTGGGTCTCAGAGTCGCCTTGGATTGGTCCTACTTTCTTCCTTGGTAGTCCCTCTCTCCATTTCAGGCGGCTGCTGAGTCTTGTTGATGGACCCACCCCAGTTCTTACCCACTTGCACAACTGCCTTTCTATTTTAGGTGCTGGACTGTTGTGCTTATCTGCTGTTTTTACAGTATCTCTGACTGCAAGTTTCAAATCAGAAGATCATCTAGTCTACTCCACTCTCCCTGAGATCTCAAGAGTCTTAGGGACTCATCCCATGGGTAGTAGGTGGCGGCGATTCTGACTTCATATCCAGTGGTCTGAGCTGGCTGTAACTGGTCTCCTTGCTTCTGTGTAGTCCATCTTCTTCTGCTGCAAAAATAATCTTCCTAATGTACATGTTACTCCACTGTTCAGAAACTTACAAAGTTCTTTATTTCTTAGACTAAAACACTGTTAGGGGGCTGCTGAACTTGTCATTAGGATTTCTGGTTAACAGCACAAACACCTTTGCCTGACATTCAAGGCCGTCCATAATTGGATTCCAGCCTCTCTTTCCTTCTTTATCTCCCATTTCTCACCTTCTCTAACTTTAGCCAAATTGAACTGTTACTTCTCCTTGAAGCCTTTCTTGATTTTCTTTCCCTCCATCTACCTGTTCTATTGTTCTGTTTCTTCTTTCTCTCCACTCCCTCCACCTTAGAATTGTAGCCCACAAAGACAGACCTTTGTTTTGGCACACATCTTGCCTTGAGCAAAAGTAGGCATTCATACTATAATACATGTTTATGGAATTGAATCTTATCCTGCTGTCTCCTGCCTTGGCTGTTGGTGTAGGCCATCTGCCTGTGAAGATGGTCAGTGATGAAAAATAAAGCCCCATAAATGGCAAAAGAGTCATACCACCCTTTTTTGTAGTTACCTGGAACTGAAAACAGTGTAGATGTCCATCCACTGGGCAATGGGTAAACAAGTATAGTACGTGAATGGAATGGTAAGATGGTACTACTGCAAAGAAACAATGAATGTAAACAATTCAGGGGAGCATAGCAAGACTTCTGTGAACTTACAGAAAAGGAAGGTACATTTTTATAGTAAATATTTTTGAAATATGGTACTTGGGTATAATAACTTTCTAGTGTATGTGTAGATAGATTAATGGTCATGATGGGGCAGCAGTGTAAGTTGGAAATAGCGTCTGTTCAAACCTCTTCTATACTCATGGTCAGTTTCCAGCAATCCTGAATTAATGTGTAGAACAAATGGCATTTCAAGGAACACACCTCCAGAAAAAAGTATTTAATGACTTTCATTCTGAGAGAAAAAAAATCACATCCACATCTTAGGCTAGTTGAAGTGTTGTAATTAAGGAAAACTTTTCCCTGTTTGTTCATTCGTGAAGTGATTTAGCCTTTGAACTTTGTAGTAATCCTACAGTGAAAGGACAAGACGAGAGAAGCCTTCTCAGTTTTAATTCTTGAATAAGTGCTTTGTTTTTGTCTGGCAATAAACATTCAGTTTACAATGAGTAGTGCTATACAAATTTTAAATACTCCCCTCTGCCTTTCTTTATAAATATCTTAAGGTACCCTTTCGGGGAGATCCTTAGTTAGCCAGAGGAAATATTTTGTGGCTGCCTCTATGAATGACCCTCTTCCTGGGGTACCCTCAGCAAGTATTTGTTGAATGAAATGAGGGAATAAACAAAGAACTAGGGTGGATGAGAAAGAACTACAGAGTATACAAAGTACAAGGATAGAGAACAGCCAGGTCCAAAGCGGGGATGTAAAATATGGGAGTGAAGGAAATATAGCATCCAGCCTTTGTTTGAAGAAGGGAGACACACGCACACACACACACACACACACACACACACACACACACACTCTCTCTCTCTCTCTCTCTCTCTCTCTCTCTCTGACAGTTCTGAATGTTAGGAAGCAGCCTTTCTCTCACCCACATTGCTCCTTGTTCTGTCCTGGGGCCACGCAGAACCATTCGAATACCTCTCCTTGGAGGTCAGATCTTATACCTTAAACAGAAAAGACCCAGATTCTGTTCTATAGGGTCTCCTTTATTTATTGAAGGCTCTTGAAAACATGAGGGACAATATGGCTTATTTAGCTTTTAAAAGTTTTATTGATACTGGGTTGTTGGGTTTTTTTTTTAACACCATAGTCATTTCCCCATATACCAGCCCTTCCCCTGCCAAAACTATCATTTTTAAGAAAGGAAAACGATTCAGCAGAACCCAAGCATCTTTTGGCAGTGTGTAAGGTATTCTGTACCCAGAATCCGCCATCTTTTTATCCAGATGAACAAGTGTGTTTTGGCATCTGTCTTCTAGGACCAAGACTGCCCAGGCAATGCCATGTAGGGAAATTCAGTTCCACAAACATTTATTAAGTGCTAACGGTGTGCCAAGGGCTGGAAACAAAAAGACAAAACCGTCCCCTCTCTCAGAGATTTGTTGGTCTGCTTGGGGAATACAACATGGATAGACACAGGGAAACGAACGCAGAGTATGTGCAAAGTTCCGCAGTGTGATTTTAAGAGGAAAAATCCCTGACTGGAAATCAGATAATCTGCATTTTAGGAGATTTTTGAAGTTTTAAAGTAAAATATAATCAATACTTATTGAATGCCTGCACCTGCAAGGTGCTATTTTAGACAACTGTGGGAGAATACAAAGACAGTTGCAACCCCAAAGTTTATATTTATAAATATAAAACCTGGATTTACTGCCTAGTTAGGGAGAAAGAAAAGAGAGAATTAATAAGTGTCTGCCCACTAATCAGGTGGGTGGCAGGCAATGCGTGGCTTAGGAAGCCATTTGTTTTAATGGGCCATGTTTATTGAATGCTTTTCAGTTTTCAGAGCATTTCTCTGTGCATTTTATTGGGAGATGGACATGGACATGGGTAAGTCTATAAATGGTCATTTGAGGAGAGAGAAAGAGCAGTGACAATTGTTTGAAGCTTGTTAGAGAATGAGATCTCCTGGGTTCAAAGTCTTGGGGAGAATTCTGTTTTCATACGTAGAATCATTTACATCAGAGTCGGCAGCTAACGAATGATGCCAAGGTTGGCAGTATGCTAATTATTTTCCATGACTTTATTATATATCCCTAGCCCCTAGGCTTACCATCTGACAATGCATGTCCTTATGATCTAGCAGAAAGAACATTGGATTGAGGGGTCAGGAGTCCTGGTTTCCGGTTCCAAATCTGCCACTTCTTTGATGTCACTTCCTTTTTCTGAGTCTCAGTTTCCTCAGCAAAAGAATATTTTGCTTTCCAGTACTTCAAGGGTCAGTGACTTCAGATTGCTACTGTGCTATACCTTAACAGATAGCCTTCCGGAGTTGGGGTGGCTGAGAAGTTCCCTTGCATTCTGTGGCTAACCTGGTGAGGAGTGTTGGCAGCTCAGTCCTTGGGGACCCCAGGCTGATGCTGTCCATCACTAAGCCTTTCCTGCTTGAGTGGGAATGGCCAGAGCTGGTATGCTTCTGGCGTGGCCTAGAACAGTCCAGGGTCCCTTCCATTCCAGGAAGAGCCATCATAGCATGTCTCTAATGACCTTTCCTCTACTACAAAAAGTGAATAACAATGCTGGCACTACCCCTCTTCACAGGAAAACATTCTGTGTAATCTGAAAGTGCTATGGAAATGGAAGCCATTAGCATCTCAAGTGAAACTGAACTATGGAGTGACAGGTCTCACAAAATGCATGCCTGAAGTTGGTTCAGCAGTCATTCATGATAGCTGAGGTAGATGCCATGGGAAGAGCAGAGGACTGAGATGCTCCTCCTAGCCCTGCCCTGATGGGCTCTTTGGCCATAGGCAGAGGGTTAGACCTCCCAGTATACTCCTCAGGGACTAAGGGGGGCTTGCACTAACCCAGCATCCTTTAGTTGAATTTGGATGTGAAGGGCTAGAACCCATAAAACTTGGTGCAAAAGGTTGGGAAGCATAGAATACCCACCAAACATAAGATGGGCCAGGGAAATTGTGGGGCAGGAGAGAAAAAATGTAAACCTATTTTCCTATCAAGGAATGTTTGATATTACCATCATTTCATGCTGAATATTTTAGGAGGAAAATTTCGCTATCAATGAGCATCAGGGTTTGCTGAAAACAGTTTTTGAACAGAGGTTAAGTCATCTACAAGGTTCCTTCTCACTTTGCATTCTAGCTGTGTTTTCTAAAGCGCCCTTCCGACTCTTCTAAGTTAAGATTCTCTTGAACGAAAATTTCAAACTACTCCCTCTTGTGTTATGAATGGGCTACTGTCAGTTGGTGTTCAGTCTTGATTATTTTACTTGGATTCCATTAACCTTTAGGTGCCCGGTATGTGTGTAGGTGGGGATGCACATACATGCAGACACTGATTTGTGGGATTTTGTTTGTATTCTTTTTGTTTTCCATGGAATATACAGGAGGAAGCATCTCCCTTTTCCTTATTGGATATTTGCTTGAATTTCCTGACCACTCACCTGGAGAAGTTCTGTTCAGAAAGACAAGATGGAACTCTGTGCCTGCAGGAACCAGGCATGTTCCCCCAGGAAGTGGCTGATAGGCTTCTCCAGACGATGGCCTTTCACGGTAAGACCAAACAGTGAAATGCACCCAGTTACTTTCTAGTTAGTGTTGCTACACATGCAGTTCTTTGGTTTAGCAGCAGTGGAAGCTAATGTGGTGGGTTTGATTGGAATAGCAAACATGATGCAGTAGAAGGAGCTCAAGATTTGGGGTCAGGAGACTCCACTTGACTCCTTTTTCTAACCATTACTAACTGTGGCTCTGGGTAAGACAGCCTTGGTAAATCTGGTTGGACTAGATGACTTCTGAGGTCTCTTCTATCTTTAAACCTGTGATCCTGTGATTCCAGAGGGAAAAAAGAATTCACTGGCTTCTAGCCTGTTCTGGCGCTTTCTGGGTAGTTTGAGATGTTATCTGGCCTCTGCTGGGCCAGCAAGACCTATAATAATGTGTTCAGTTCAGCTATTGGAAGGGTGCTGGCAGATTGGAGCATGCCTTGGGGAAGGGGGAAGCCTTGAAGACCGTGCCAGATGAAGGCTGGTTTGAGGCATTGGGATGTTCAGTCTGGGGAAGAGAAAACAGGGTGGACATGTGATCTGACGGGCTGGCCCGTGGAGGAAGGATTTGACTTGGTCTTTATGACTTTAATGGTGAGAATTGGGTTTAATTAGCGAGCCAATTTCTGTTTGATGTGGAAGGAGAAACTTGTTTATGATAAGAGCTGCCACCAAGTGGAATGGGCTGCCCTAGAGGTGATAGGCATCTTTTCTAGAGGTCTTCAGGAGGGAGTGCCCACTTACCAGAAATGTTCTAGAAGAATTCCTAATCAGGTCTGGGATGTACTAGATAACCTTTAAAGACCTAAGTCCCCTTTCCAGCTCAGATTTGGTGATTTGAGGGCCTCATAAATTGGCTGGGGCTCTTGGCTATTTTGGTTTGAGTTACCCACCTTTTTACAGGAATAACTTCCCTTCATTGCACATGGTTTGAAATATACATTTAGAAGTCTGGTGCAAAATACCATGTTTTCAGTGGAGAGGAGGAGGAGAATGAACACTATTCTGAGAAAATGAACTGCTTTTGATCTTTAAAGCTATGAAGGCAAATCTTTTCAATTTATTCCCCCAAATCACTTCTAAGTGGTAAGGGGAAATCCTAAATGCTTAGTCTAGGGAGATAGAAACAAACCCTTGGGAGTCAGTAGACCCAGCTATGATACCGGCGGTGACTCCATTGTACAGTGTGACCATATGTAGGCCACTTCTCTCTGACCTTCATTTCCTCTTCTGTAAACTGAGAGGGTTACAGTAGATGGTGTCTGAAGTCCTTTCCAGCCTTTGCAAGAAAACGATTCTGTGGTTCAGTGGATTTGTCCCAGGCTATATGTTGATTCTGCTGGCTCATGGTATTTCATGAACTTTGAGTGCTCTTTGTGCCAGGACTGAGAGAACAGAAATGGTCAGCAGGGAATAGCAACACTCCGAGGTAAGCAAGGGTAGTAATCTAGTGTCTGATTGCTCCCAATGAGCTGGTCCCCAGGTTGAGACACCACGTGTGCTGAGGTTGCATTGCTGAGCCACAGTCAGCGATCTTGGAGAAATGCTGGCAACCAGGAGCGCCGTTGCTACCCCAGGAAAAGCCAGATGCTCTGATTTGCGATGAAAGGAAAAGGAAAAATCTTCGACTCCAGACCAGAGAGCCTGGATTGGTGAGCCTAGTGATGGGGAGGGCCTCAGCTGGGCCTCCTGGCCCTGGGCAGCTCTTGCCTTTTGTTCTCCTGTAACTCCTGTTCCAGGTATCTACCCTGTAGACTTGGACCATCCTCTGGGTACTCAAAGCTTCACAAGCCTGATGGATCCTGCCAGAGGCGACACTTTGCTGGGCCTGCCCTTGACATTCCATTCCACAGTTACCTCCACAGCAGACTTGAGGCACTAAGGAGAGCTTGTGCAGATGGGTAAAATTCCCGAATGCAGTATTAAAGGTATTGTTGTGAGCCCTAAGACAAGGCAGCAGTGATTAGTAAAGGCCATTATGGCTTCATCAAGAATGGGTCATGTTGGGCAAATCTCATTTCTTCTTTTGACAGTATAACTAGATTGGTAGATCATGGAAATGTAGTAGACACTGTCTTAGATTTTAGCCAAGTGTCTGACAAAGTCTCCTGGCAAAGTTAGAGGAATGAGAAATGAATTCAGAACTCATTGAATGATTGTACGCTGAGAGTAATTATTAGTGGATTGATGTCGTTTTGGAAGGGGGTCTTTATTTAAATACTCCAAGCTTCATTGGGTCTCATTCTCTGTTCAATATTGTTAAGGTAGTGGTAGCGTGATTTTGAATTCTATTGATGACATAAAGCTAGGAAGGACAGCAAACATGTTAGACAAGATTCAGAAATTTCATTCAGCAGTCTCTTATTGAGCATTTGGCATCTACTATGAGCCAGGGGCTGTCTTGGGGAAGGAAAGACAAACACAAAAAACATCCCCTTCTTTCAAGGAGCTTACATTCTGTTGGAGATAAGAAAGGACAAGCTAATTTGAGAGGGAGGGAGAAAGGAAAGGAAGGCAGCTTTGGCCTCAGAGAGGTCGAGGAGGGGAACAGGAAGAGGTAGAAGTGGTAGTGGTGGTGGTGTGTGCCTGGTGTGTAGGCCAGGAAGGTGAACCGACACGCTGCAACAGTGGGCTCCATGGAGGGTCAACTTAGTGTGTGACTGCAGAGGGATCCCGGCCTTATACAGGGCACATTCTCACTGTAAAGAGAGTGACTGGAGTCAGGAAAACTTGGGTTCAAATCCTGGCTCAGCTGCTAACTAGCATCTGACCTGGGGCAAGCGAAATGACCAAGGAACTTGCACTCAGTGGCCTCTGAGAGGGCCCTTCCAGCTCTAAACAGAGTATCCTGTGACTTGGGGCACCTCCCAACCTTGACAAGCAGTCATCCTTGTTAGGGCACCAGGAGCCTCCACATGCACCAACTTGTTTTTCTGAGGTGCATAAATCTCTTTTTGTTGAATGTACCCATGAATGTGGGTTGTTTCCACGTCTGACACAGAGGCCTTATGTGAGCCCAGAGCATTAACTAATAGCTTTAGAGTCTCCATGTATGAATAGATATGTGCACAGTATATACACACATACACAGGCTTAAGGAAGCTAGGTGGAGCTACAGTGGATAGAACACTGGGCCTGGAGTCAAAAGACCCGAGTTCAAATGTGGTCTCAGATACTTACTAGCTGGGGGCAACTAGGTGGCGCAGTGGGTAGAGCACCGGCCCTGAGTTCAAATCTGGCCTCAGACACATAACACTTACGAGCTGTGTGACTCTGGGCAAGTCACTTAACCCCATTGCCTAGCCAAAAAAAACCCAACAAAAAACAGATACTTACTAGCTGTATGAATCTGCACAAGTCACTTAACTACTCAGTTAAAAATTGGGGATGATGATAATAACACCTACCTCTTAGAGTTGTTGTAAGCATAAAAATAAGATAATATTTGTAAAGAGCTCAGCACAGTGCCTAGCACATAGTAGGTGCTATATAAATATTAGCTGTTACTATTATTTGTATGTGCTATGGTAGATCACATTTTTATGGTGCATTACAAGGGGCAGCTAGGTGGCATAGTGGATAGAATGCCAGACCTAGAGTCAGGAAGACTCATCTTCCTGAGTTCAAATCTGGCTTCAGATATTTACTAGCTGTGTGACTTTGGGCAAGTCACTTCATCCTGTTTACCTCAGTTTTCTCATCTGTAAAATGAGTTGGAGAAGGAAATGGCAAACCACTCCAGTATCTCTGCCAAGAAAACCCCAAATGGGGTCACAGAGAGTCAGACTTGACTGAAAAATGACTGAACAACAACAAAAATCGTTTACAAAGCATTGAACTCTCAGTAACCCAGTGAGATAGGTAATATAAATACTATTGTACCCGTTTTATAGATGAGGAAATTGAGTTTCAACAAGAGAAACTGATTGCCCAAGGTCATGCTGCTAATAAATGGAAGAACTGTAATTCAAGCTCATTTGAGCTGGGCCTTAAAGCATAAGTACAATTTCAACAGGTGGAGATTGGGAGGCAAAGAGAGGGAATAGGAGACATTTACATAGTATACCTTTGGTGTCTCCTAGTACTGATGATGTCTGATGATTGTCCCTTTTCCTGGTGTTTCCTCTTACACATAAATATATCAGATTGTTGTACATTCGGCCTCATGTAATTTAATTCTGAAAATATTACTCTGTCAGTTTCTAAGCAACTTCAAGAGTAATCTTTTGGGTGCTTCCTGAGTAATTTCAGTCTCTATACATGTGCCTCCCTGTCCCTATTTTTAACCTGTGGCTCATTTAAACATGTTATTAGTTCTTCTGGTGAGGGACTTAATAATGTACCAGGAGGATTTTCCTCCTAAGGTAGGAAAAAATGTTCTGAGTGCTGTTCTTTTCTCCTAGGCCTGCTAAATGACGGAACTGTGGGAATTTTCCGAGGCAACCAAATGCGCTTGAAGCGAGCTTGTATCCGCAAAGCGAAGATCTCTGCTGTAGCTTTTCGGAAAGCCTTTTGCCATCATAAGCTGGTAGAACTTGATGCCACTGGGGTGAATGCCGACATTACCATCACGGACATCATCAGCGGGCTTGGCAGTAACAAATGGCTTCAGCAGAATTTGCAGTGCCTGGTGTTGAACTCGCTCACCCTTTCCCTGGAAGATCCTTATGAAAGGTGCTTCAGCCGGCTGTCCGGTCTGCGGGCTTTGAGCATCACCAATGTCCTCTTCTATAACGAAGACTTGGCCGACGTGGCTTCGCTGCCTAGGCTGGAGAGCCTGGACATCTCCAACACGTCAGTGACAGACATCACGGCTCTGCTCGCCTGTAAAGACCGGCTCAGGGCCCTGACCATGCACCACCTGAAGTGCTTGAAGATGACCACCGCCCAGATCTTGGGTGTGATTGGAGAACTCAGGCACCTGGACCACCTGGACATCTCCGACGATAAGCAGTTCACCTCCGACATAGCCCTTCGCCTCCTGGAGCAGAAGGACATTCTGCCCAGTCTTGTGTCTCTGGACATTTCCGGGAGGAAGCACGTGACCGACAAAGCTGTGGAGGCCTTTATCCAGCAAAGGCCTACCATGCAGTTTGTGGGCTTGTTGGCCACTGATGCTGGCTACTCAGAGTTCCTCACTGGTGAAGGCCATTTGAAGGTTAGCACGTTTTACAAAACTATTTCAACTTGGGGGCACCAATACAGTAGTAGTAGTAGACGTGCTGGTTCGGAGAAGAGGACCTAGCCTTGGGAGTAACAGTCGAGGTCGTGTGTTATTATCATTTTTAGTCTGTTTTCTTTAAAACCCTATGAGGAAGATATTACAGAAATTATTGTCTCCATTTGGAAACTGAGGCTCTAAGGAACATGTGCTGTGTGTCAGGTCCTCTGCTGAGTGCTGGGGATGCCAACACAAAAGGAGAGGCGATTCATGGCTTTCCAGCTCTACCTGTTAGCTGCTGTTGTATAGCAGAGCCTCCCCCTACCCACAGAGAGAGGCTCAGGAGTTCCCTTTGGTCGGAACGTTTCCTCTCATTCCGTGTGACGGGGCGGGAGCTTCCTGAGGTAGCAGAAAGAGCACTGGATTGTTGGAGGAGACCCTGTGTTGAGTGCCTGGCTGCTCCTCCTGACTTCTGCCCTCAGCAGCTGCTTTAGCACTTTGAATTTCACTTTCTGGGAGTTGGTCTACCTGGTCTGTAAAGCCCTTCTGGGTCTGAATGCAGTGGTCCTAGTAAGTGACAGAGCTGGCCTTGCATGGGTCTTACGACTTCGAATCCAATGTTCCTTTGGCTATGTCCCACAAGACTTGGCAGCCACAGCCAGCCTCTCTGCCACAAACCATTTATAAATTCCATTTTTCCTGAGGAGCCAGAAAAATGCATTTTCATTTATTGACCACCTGTGAGGATACAAGAGAAGTAAAATAATATTTGGCATTTATATAGAGCTTTGAAGTTTGTAAAACACTTCTTAGATTCTCGTTTGATCTTCGCAACAACTCACTGATATAAGTAATATAGGCAGCATACCCATTTTTTAGACAAAGAAAGTGAGGTATGTGTAGAGGGGTCGCATAAGTTGCTTATTGGGGCAGCTAGGTGGCTCAGTGGATAGAGCTCTGGCCTTAGAGTCAGGAGGACCTGAGTTCAAATTTGGCCCCAGACACTTGACACTACTAGCTGTGTGACCCTGGGCAAGTCACTTAGCCCCAATTTCCTCACCAAAAAAAAAACAACCAAAACCAAACAGACAAACAAACAAAAAAGTTGCTTATGATCACAGACCTGGTAAGCATTGGAGGTAGGATTTGAACCCCGTTCCCTTCTGGCTCCAGGTCCAAAGTTCTTTGTAATTATTTTGGGACACTTCCCTATGAGATTAAGTTTATGCCTCCGAAGAGCTGATGATCTTATGATGATCATAAATAAGATGTTACTCCCTAGTGCTTAGCACACTGCCTTATGTAATGTAGTAAATATTGAAAAATGAATGGTATACATCAGTACCTGGGTGCTAAACAAATTCAGTAGAACCAAGGCCCTAGGCATATTGATGATGAGCAGTGAGTTTGGCTACTTGTGGTGATGTCGGGTCGGGCACATGACTTCACTGATCTGGACCTCACCTGTAAAATGAGGGTGTTGGGACACGCCTTGCACGTCCTCTCCAGTTTTAGATATTGTGGAGCCTGTTAGATTCAGAGGGTAGTCCTAGCTGCTGTGGTGGGAGGGGGCCAGGGAGGAAGTGGGCCTCGAGCTGGTTTAGAGCGCGTGAAGGAGGTTGAAGGACGGAAGCTGCCATCAGCGATAGAGGAGAAGGAGGGGATTCAGAGAGGAGAGGAAGGAGGACTATCACAGCAGGGGCCTTTCCAAGATTATAACAAAAGCCATTTATTAAACTTGTACAAAAGAAAGGCGAAAACATGGTCCCTGCCCTTCAAGAAGTTGATATTCTTAAGAGGGAAACAAACTTTAAAATAACTGGGTACATTCAAGATACATACAGAATAGATAGAAAGTGATCTCAGAGGGAAGGCCCTATCAGCAAGGGCACCAGGAAAAGCTTCTTGCAGAAAGAAGGTAGAATTTAATGCCGTCCCAAAGGAGGCTGAGGAAGTCAGGAGACCGAGGTGAGAAAGGAGAGCATTCCTGGCCTGAGGAGCAAGCCAGGGCGGAGGTGGGAATGGGGGAGGGACATGGATCCTTCCGTGGAGGAGGAACGCTAAGTAAGCCCATAAAGTAGAGAAGATGGAGAGTACGTGGAGGGGAGGAAAGCCCGAGAAGACTAGACAGGTATGAAGGAACCAGATGATAGAGGGCTTTAAATGCCAAACAGAAGAGTTTATAGTTGATTCTGGAGGTAGATTTGGGAGGAGGGGGTGACATATAAGGAGACCTGCAACTTAGGAAGACCCACTTTGATAACTAAGTGGAGGGTGGATTGAAGTGAAGTGAGAGGTGAGTCAGTGATTCATCAAATAAAATTACAAGTCTTGGAGGACCTGAACTAGGTGGTTGCTGAGTGCATGGAGGGAAGAGGATGTATGCAGGGGTGTTTGTTTGGGAAGGTGGAAATGACAAGATCTGGTACTGAATTGGAAATATGGGATGAATACGAATGAGGAGTCAGAGCTAACACGGAGATTGTGAGCTTGGGTGACTAGGAAGGCTGGTGATGCCCTCAACGTTAATGAGAAGCTGAAGAGGGCAGAGGGTTTGGAGGGAATGAGCTCTGTTTTAGACATATGTTTGAGGTGCTTACTGAACATCCACTGAGATTCAGTCCTATAGCTCAGGAGACACTCCAGAGCTCGTTATGGATATATGGGAATCATTGGCATAGAAATGAAAATTGATCACCAAGTGAGGTGATGTGGAGGGAGAATAGACGGACCCGTGGGAGACACCCACAGTTAAGAGGTGTGTGCTGAAGATCCAGCAGAAGCTAAGAGGGGGGGCCAAGGGAGCAGGATCACGGCACCTTAAGAAGAAAGATCATTTGGGAGGAGGTGACCAACTGTGTCAAATGTAGGTAATGGTAATGGAGACTGGACAACAGGAGGAACTAGGGATTTAGGATAGTTGAGGAGTATCACTACGGAAGATCGTGAAGAAAGATTGTGAGCCAGGTCCTGATTCTGTAATTGCCTAAGTGGGTCAATCACCAGGCCAGATGATATCTTCTCAGGGCAAAGATTCCATGAAGTATTGGATTCCTGATACTAGGTCTTGATTGATTCCTGTTTAAACCCACAAAACTCAGAAAGATTTAAAAGTGACCTCATAAAGCTGAAATTTAAGCACATTTTCTATCATTCCTTTGTGAAAGGCATTGCTTTCACAGGCCATTGGTTTAAAACTGTTTCTATTTGAAAATCTTGATCCCAGATCAAGAAAGGTGCAATGTCTAGTACTAGCAGACATTCCATACCTCTTGAAAAAAGTGATTTTTAGTGCATCTCATCTGTACTTATAGTCCCTCACTTTTGCAAAGGAGGGAGGAAGGCGTGATCTCGTTTCTCCATTTTTGGCCCAAGCTTGCTCATTGTAATTTTACAGCATTCCACCTCAGTTTTTTTCATCAAACATTAAATAAGCATCTGCTCTATATAATGTGTAGTGAGGTTGGTATAGAAGTAAACAAGACAAGATCTTTGACTTCAAGGAGAAAATAATTGATATCCTATGCTTTGAATTCTTGTGGATTTAAGGGTGTGTTAGCTCAAATCGATTTTTCTGACTATCCGTTTCTTAGGGCATACAAAAAAGCATTTGATCAGTTTTAACACAGAAAAAGAGGCGGTTTAAAATGTTTTTGTACTTCTTGATTTTTGTTACATTTTGGTTTATAGAGTGCATTGTGCTAGAATTGGTGCTTTTACATTCCCTTCTCCCACTAGTTCCTTTTCCTAACACAACTGGGGAGCCCCATGGAATCCCTGCTCGTGTCACTGCAGGCTTCACCTATCCCAGGTTTCTGCCTTGTCAAGCCCAGCTCCCCAGATGTTCACCTGATCCGGTTTCCACCACACTCTCAGTTCTCACTTGGTTGCCTACGCTGGCAACCGAGATGGTGAGATGACTTAAAACCAAGGCATATGAGACTTGATCTAAAGGACTTGAAATGTTGAACCTGCCAAAGAGAAGTTAGAAAGGCTTGCTAGTTCTCTTCAGGTAGCAAGAGAGTCTCTGTGTTAAGCATCTAGGTGACATTATAGTGCATGGAGCCCTGGGCCTAGAGTCAGGAAGACCCGAGTTCAAATCTAGCCATAGACACTTACTAGCTGTGTGACCTTCGCCCTCTTTGCCTCAGTTTCCTTATCTATAAAATGAGCAGGAGAAGGAAATGGCAAACCAGTCCAGTATCTTTGCTAAGAAAATTCCAAATGGGGTCACAGAATCTGAAACGCCTTCACGTAAAGGAGAGATTAGAAGTGTTCCGTTGATCCTGGATTGGATTCGAGGGAGTAGAAACTGTGGAGAGGTATAGAGAAGCAGGTCTCATCTGAGGATGAGGAGGCGTTTCCTCATCATAAACCTTTCCCAAAATGGAATGGGCCACCTTGGGAAGTGAGGAAGGAGTGGGAGGCTTCCCATCCCTGAGTTCTTGTGCTCTTCAGGCCAGAGGCTGCATGACTCCTCGGGGAGCTCATAGAGGGGGCTCAGACTCCAGACAGAAGTTGAACCTGGATGATCTCAAATGTTCTTTCCCACTCTTAGCATTTCTGATGTTTGTAGAATGGGCTTTCCCTACCCAGACTCTCTGTTTAGTAACCATTCCAATAACCAGTGGTCCTGTGAGCCAGACAAAAGAAGGATCTTAGTGATACTGCCATTGAAAAAGAGATAAAGATGAAGGAAAGAAACAGTATTTATGTACAAAATGTTCTTCTTAGATTATGAACTCCCTGGGTACACAGACAACATGTATCTTAAATTATCTGCAAAACTAAATGCATTCAAACTTGTAATTTAGCATGGGAATGATTAACATTGATAACATATTGGATTCTGTTGTATATAGTTCAAAGACCTCCACTTAAGTTCAGCTCTGATGTCTCCCTGATTTGGTGTAGAGGTGACGCTGAGATCCACAAGATTGTGCCTTCAGAGCCCTACCAAGCAGAACAGGTGTTGGCTAGCCTAGGGTGGTGGGTGTAAGGAGGCCAGCAAGGAATTGTCATCCAGAGGCCATTCTAGTTCATTGTCAGGGTCTTCATTACCAGAAGATTGGCCAAGGAATCAGGAAAAGAGATGTAGTAACTCATGACAGTCCACCACAGGGGAAAGGGACTCTGATCTGTGTCCGTGGAAAGGAATTACTAATGAAATCCTGGAACCTTGGGGCAGTTGGAGGTACCAGATTGATGAATAAAGCATTTTTTCAGTCTATAAAACAACGTAGACAATTTAATTATTTGTGAATATTTGACATGGCAATAATGGAGAGTTCCTTCATTTTTGCATATGAGGATAGTTTGAGTCTGTATTTTGTAGAGGAAATTCACAAACCTCCCAGAACCAACAGAATATAGACAACGTCTTGTCTTGATCTTTGTGGTCTGTGTTTTCCTACAGTATTTTATGTGTTTATACCTCTGACTTAAGGCCTTTGACCTCTTGGTATGATGGAGGAGAGATTGCCTGTCACAGATGAGTAGGAAATGGAACCCTGGGTCTTCAGATGGAGTAATTGGAGACTTTGGAATGATGTACTGTTTGTGTTTCTTATTTGGGGAGCACAATGAAAGGAAGCAGTTGAGAACTATAGGCATAGCAAAGTTAACATTTAGACACCAGCTGGGAGAGAGGGGTCAGTAAGCTGCAGAGAGATGACAGGATGGAACCCTGAACCAAGCCTGCCACTGCTCACCTGCCTTCCCTACCTGGACCAGCACCCTCCACTCCTGACCCGAGACCTGGACTTCCACACCAGCGTTTTCAGAATCCAGGCCCCAGACCCTGGGGAGAATTTCCCCTCATTTTGAGGTCCTTCTGTAGGGCCCAACCCACGTAAGTGGTGACTGAGTATATGTAGAGCAGCCCACTTACCCCACTGTCTGCTGGCTGGCCGAGACCTCAGACTGTCTTACTATCTGCCTCCTACATAGACCTACCTTCTGTACCTCCACACAACAAACTCTCCCCCCTGCTTACCACTCCCCTGCATGTGTTGAGCTCTTTGGAGGTAAGGCCTGTTGCTTTTTAAAATGTGTACAGCGCTGCCAGCTCTGCTGCAAGCTTACTGATAGCAATCACTCAATAATGAATGCTTTTTCGTTCATGCGTTTTAGACAAAGGCGCTCAGGGTCAAGCAGATCGAGTGGCTTCCTGTGACCACGCCCAGTAGGGCAGCCAGAATCGGCACTGGGCACCCAAGTGCAAGCCCAGCCTTCTTCCCACTGCCTCTGCTTGTTGAACAAAACAAGGAAAAGGGAGTTCTGTCTGGAATCTTTCAAAGGAACAGGGATTTCCTCAGTATGGGTTTTCCTTCTACCAGAATAGATCACAACCTCCCCGCCCCCTAGGAGGTAATTTCATGAGTTGTGCTGGCCAAAAAAGTTCCTTCTCTGCTGGTGCTCAGTCTCTCCAAACTTTGTGGGCCCTAGAACTGTCACCAGTTGCTGGTCCTGTGCTTGGAACCTTGCTGACTTGGCAGAGACGACCAGGGATCTCCTCAATGGGCGCAGCCTGCCAAACCCCAGCTCCCTTCTTTGCCATGGGGAGGCATGGGGGGAGAGGGCACGTTGGATGGAGTGGGCAGTTTTCTTAAATCTGTCAGAGGAGGGGGACTGAGGAAAATGGCCTTTTTAAAAGGAAAGCTGTCACATCATCAGGTTTCCCAGCTCACGGAATACTGCAAGCACTTCAGTGGCTCGTTATAAGCCCTCCCACCTCCTCCAGCATAATGTATCATCCGAGCTGTCCCTTCACTGGAGTCAGCGACTTGCCTGGCTTGTAATGCGGTTGGCTTTTCGGGTTTAGATTGGACTGGGTGCTGCTGAAATCCCTTCGAGATCTGAGATCTTGTGGTTCTTTTAGAACTTGCTGTCAGTGTCGCTTTCCTGCATGACTATGACGCTGGGAACATTATCAGAACTAATATTGCCAGTTTGGCCCAGCATAGTTTTATGGAACCCACTGATAACAGTGATAACGCAAACATAACTTTCTATTACACTTATAAGTTTACAAAGCCTTAATGAAGCTTCCTCTTCTGTAACATGAGTTAATTAGATAATCTTTGCTCTGGATCTATGACCTTAACAAAGCATTTTCCTGTCATGTAGCTAGTCCAAGCACCCATTTTACAGAGAGGAAACTGAGACCCAGAGAAGTGAAGTGACATGTCCAAGGTCATACAATTAGTAAGTATCACAGCCAGGATTTGAACACATCTCTACTGACTGCAGAAAAGGATGGAGGGAGGTGCCTGTAACAGGCGATATGAGGAAAGAGCAACAGGGCTTTTGTGTTTTTTCACCTTTCCTCGTCTTGTCTGGCTCTGGATTACGTCACCCCCGCCTGTGCGTCAGACATGTCAATGCCGGACACACACCTGCCACTCACCCTTGAACCTGGCCCCAGGACAGCATATTGTTCCCATTTTGCACTGTGTCTACAAGGCCCCCCTCTGACAGTGAACCATCACCATGCCCTTCGTGGGGGCATTGTCGGCTCCTTGTTGCCTTTGCCACTGGTGCCCAGGCTGACGTCAGATGAGCTTGCTGTTTGTTGTGGTGGCAGCTCCTCTTGGTTCATCTCTTCCCCTCACATTCTGCAGTTATTACCCAAATTCAGGCCCCTTTCACCAGGGTAACAGCTATTCTTACTAATCAACTGTAGAATAATCTGTCTACCCCAAAGGAAATTCTCTCTGGTGCCACTTTTTCATCATTTCACCATGATCCTCCCCTCCACAGGACTGTGGCTTGGCTTCCAAACATTAACATTCACATGGGTTCCCCCTCAAACCCCTTCACTTCCCATTTGGTCAGCCTCCATTGGTCCCTTCACTCTGCCTCAGCCACACAAAGGATGACGCAAGAGTTCTTCCTTCATTGAAACCTCTGATGTTGCCCCGTCTGATCCTACCTTCCTCTCATTCCTCTTCTCCCTGTGCTTTACCCCTCCTGCACCTCTTCTTTGCCCTCATCCAGACCCATCTCTTTTCCTCTACCCCTCAGCACTTTCTTGGCTCTTACCCCTGCTTTGACTTCGCATTTCCTCCCTTTCCAACCTCAACTGCAAGTAATTGGCAATTTCGGTTCTGCACTCTCTCCTCTGCTTTTCAGTCCTGTACCCCCTCTGAGTGGGTACGTTGCCAGTTTGTGTTACCCACCACAACTGAGCTCTCCCAGAGCCAAGCCATCCTTTTATCCTCCCTGATGAACTCCCTTTCTCGCTTTCCACAGACACTTTCCCCAACCTCTTCTCCCCTAAAGTTCCCCACACCCCTCTCTCAGCTGTGGACCTGGCCTTTGACTTCACTGAGAAAGTTGAGCTTTCTCTTCATCCCAAAGCCCCGTAACTTCATGTCCCACTCTCTTCCCTTACCCCAGTCTCTGACAGGAGTGGCCCTTCCCTCTACGTGTGCACTGGGTCCCATGCCCCCTCATCTTCCCCAGATCAGATGCTTCCTCAGTTATCCCTTGTGTCTGGAATGCACTTCCTCCAGACCTTTAAGATGAAACTCATTCTCAGTGCGTGCTCACCCCCCCCCGATAAGACCAAAAGCTATCTCACAGTAACAGATAGGTGCTCAAACGATAGGAATGAATGGTTCTCAAAAGAATTGTAAACTAGTAACAAGTATATATGAAAGAATGCTCCAAGTCACCAGTAATAACAGAAATGCGAGGTCAGAACAGTAGTTTGGAAACAATAGATGTTTTACCCAGCACACTAGCAGATTGGCATTGTTGACAAAAGGTGCAGATAGTAAGCATTGGAGGAGTTGTGGGAAGAGCGGTCTCCTAGCTCCTTGTCAGTGGAGTTGTGTCTCAGTACGACCATTTTGGAAAAAAATGTGGAACTGTGTAAATAAAGTGATTAAGATGTCTGTCCTCTTTGGTCCAGAGATCCCACTGCTAGGCAGTGTGCCCCAAGGAGGTCTGATGAGGTCAGGTAAGCAGAAAGGCCCCCTCTACTACAAACTGTTTCTGGCAGCACTTTGGGGGTGGGAAGGAACCAGGAGCAAAAGTGGCTGGCCCTCAGTTGAGGAAGGGATGAGCAGGGCGTGCTGACAGGGTAGTGGAGAGTCACGGAGCTGCTGGAATCAAGGGGTGTAAGTGCAGAGAGTCATGGGAAGGCTTCTATGGACCGGTACAGTGTGAAGTCAGCAGAAGCAGTGAGGAGAGCACAGAGCGAAGGGGAAAAGCAGCAAGCACAGAACAAGGTAGCCCCAAAGAAGAGACAGGAGGACCCCCCCCCACGTACACACATACACACACACTCATGCACGCACGCACACGCCTCTTCGGAGTAGGAGTCACCCTGCAGCACAGCTGTGGGACAGTGCGGAGATCTTCAGACTTTTTTCAGGGTATTTAACAGTTTTGCTTATTGTTTCTCTTTTCCTCTTTTTCTTAAAAAAATGTTCTTTATAACGTGGAATGACTGTGGGGCGGGAGAAGAGGAAGGGTACAGGGGAAAATGTAGGTGATGTTAAAATGAAAGATCTGGCATCATCTTCTACATAAAGCCTTTCTTTGTCCTCCCAGATGCTATTTCCCTCCTTCTCAGACTAACCTCTCTTTAACTATTTTGCATGTGGTCACTCTGTGCTTGTGTCTCTAGTGCCTGGCACATAATTGGCAGATTCCACAGCACAATGTATTGGGACTCATTTCTGCTTTTTCTTATCTTCTGTCTACCTCTTTGCCTTTTTCATGTACTCTTTTTCTACTCCCTTGTCCTTCCAGATGAGTTGACTCAGTTCCTGTTTTTCATTTATTGGTTTGTTTGTTACATTTTGAGCTCCAAGTTGTCTCCCTCGATCCCTCCCAAATCTGCATTATAGGAGGCCAATATTTGATATAAACATATGTGTGGACCCATATCCCGCCTACTTCCTCTGGAGGTGGATAGCATCTTCCTTCACAGATTCTTTGTAGTTGATTTGAATGATCATATTGCTCAGAATAGCTCAGTCACTCACGGTGACTCTTCAGACAATATTGCTGTTACTGTACGATGTTCTCTCAGTTCTCCTTGTTTCACTCTGCCTTATTTCATACAAGTTCCCGTTTCTCAAGGGGCACAATGCCTTTCCTTGCTTCATGCGGCCCTGCTTGCTTCCTTCTGGCTTTTGAGCATCTGCTAGGATCCCTGCTCCTCCAGGAGGTCTTGCCTAGAAGGACTGCAGAGGGCGCATTTTCTCACTCTTTCCTCTTACAGATGAGCAGGTGCATTGGCCCGAGCCCAAACTCCATGACTAGTCTTATCTTGAGTCTTAAGTCCAGTACTTTTTCCACCACAATATGCTTTCTCCTCAAATATCGAATGACCTGTACCACCCCCCCCCACATACACATACATATATATGGGGAGTGGGGTGGGGGGAGGGCTCCGTAATATCTAACTCCTGCAATTTGCTACATTCACCACCCCACTGAACAACACCCCCTTGCTTACACCATCCAATTATCTGATAATATAATCTGATTAAGGTCTTTTATCTTTAACATTTTATTGTTGCTTTTTTTTTACACTGTTAACACTTCTCATAATGCTCCACTTCTTCCCTTATAAGAAAAATCTAAGTAATCAAAACAAACCATGTTGATGTCTGACAACGTGCACTTCATTTTATGTCAGTAGTCTGCCCTCTCCCTGCCAAGAGAATGGACGTGGGCTTTAGCACTGGCCTTCTGAAGTCACAATGGCACCCTGCCTTCCCTACAGTTCTTAAGTTGTCTTACAGGGTTGTTTTCCTTTCCATCATAATGGTCATTGTGTATTCCCGTTTCTGCTTACTTTGCTCTGTTTCGGTTCATTCGTGTTCTTCGATGTGCCTAACTCGGGCAGTTGTTATGAGAGTTAGAAAACTTGTGGTCTTGGAGATTGTGGAGCAGCTGCCAGACACAGAGGGTCAGATGGGGAAATAGCACATTTGAAAGTTTGGAAGACCACTTCTGGAGCTGACGTGCTGTTCTAGCCTGTTCTAAACCTAATGTGTTTTTGGTTTTTAAACAAAAATGATCTTGTTTTAAAGGTATCGGGAGAAGCTAACGAGACTCAGATTTCGGAAGCTTTGAAGCGATACAGCGAGAGGGCCTTCTTTGTCCGGGAAGCCCTCTTTCACCTCTTCAGCCTGACCCATGTCATGGAAAAAACAAAGCCTGAGATATTGAAGGTAAAGTCGGAGGGCTAAGGGGGAATGGCATCCTCTCATGACCATTTTACAGATGAGAAAGCCAAGACCAGGACTTAACCTTGGCTTTGTGCCTCCAGCTCCAGTTCTTCCACTCTGCTGTATTGCTTGAGACAGATTCTGGAAACCAGTGGGAGAACGATCTCAAGGAATGTTCTTGCTTTATGATGATGGGAAGGGGATCCGACTAGAATGAGCTGCTGGATTAAAACCCTTTACCCTTACACCTTAAGACTCTGGCCTTTTCAACAGCAGCAGCAGCTTCCCCTAGTAGTCAGTGGAAGCGTTGAAAGGGCCTCCGGGGTCAGACCCAGAGCCCGTTCATCACCAGCGTCAGTGTCAGTGGATGGGTTGGGGTGGTCACAGCTGGTGCCTTTCCTGATGCTCTGAGGGCCGCTGCTCCCAACGTGCCTGCATTCCCGGGGGGGGGCTTCTTTCATTTCAGCTGGTGGTCATTGGGATGAGGAACCACCCCATGAACTTGCCGGTCCAGCTGGCAGCAAGTGCGTGTGTGTTTAACTTGACCAAGCAGGACTTAGCTGTGGGCATGCCTGTGCGGCTCCTGGCTGATGTGACCCATCTACTGCTCAAAGCCATGGAACACTTTCCTAATCACCAGCAGGTAACTGGCATCAGCCCCACACACAGACTGGGCTTTGGGATGGGCAGCTGATGGCAGCTATAGATGCCTGGAGCCCAAATGATCTAGAGCAGCCATGTGATGTAGTGGCTGGAAAGCCAGAGAGATGGGGATTTGAGGCCTCCGTCTCATAGCCATTGTCTGTGTGACTTTGGGCGAGTCACTTAGCTGCCCAGTGCCCTTGACGGCTCTCCAAGAAGAAAAGTGGCAGGGGTGGTGATGGCCTACATTGAGAGAACATTCACTGGGGAGTTTTCTGGGCCAGTGATGCCACAAGTCTGACATGTAATAGGCATTGAATCCTTGTCAAATTCAAGTAGATTATTTGAGCCCAGGTGCAGGGCTTTGCTCTTCTCTCTGTTCCATTTTCTTATACTTTTTATCTCTCTGCATCTCTTCTGAATTTTTCATTCCTTCTGGAGACAAATGCTAGCCAACGGTCCCATCCTTCCATTAGGATCTCTAATGTTTGTCCCCATCCCACCCTTTGGGCCTTTGTGTAGAGGTGTGGGCATGGATGTGTTGTATCTTGTGAGATACTGGGTCTTTCCTCCTCTTCCTCTTCTGTTCAGAGCTGACACATGGATATCATTTGAGGTGCCTACATTATTTTGAAGTACCTTCATTGAGCTGTCTTCATTATCAGATAATATCAATTATTTTTTAAATAAGGAAATGGGTTCGGAAAGGTTAATTTCCCTGCCTTTGATCACACAACTCAGAAATCTAGGAGATGAGATTTGACCCTAGATTTCTCCTGAATTCAAGTCCAGGGTTTTCTCATTATACTACATGGCCTTCCTCTTCAAGCAGCTTTCCCCTCTCCCTATAATTTCTGTTGAAAGTGTTCTTAATTAGATTTGCAAGACTCCAAGCCAGTATGTTTTCACTAGCTTTTGTTAGGTAGTATTAGTTCTCCCTTATGAAGACCCTGTCTGTCATTCCTGTATTTTAGCTGGGGTACACAGAGTCAGCTCAGGCACAGTCCTCTCAGCTGGCCGTTCATTTCCCCAGACCTGCCTTTCTCCTCCAGCTCCCCATCACCTCCACTCAGCATAGGGAGTCAGATGTCACTGTGGCTGCATGGCTTTCCAGACCTTGGGTTTCAGCCTCCTCCCGGGACTTCGGTAACAGCCATCTCTACGTGCGTCACCAGAGTGACTGACATGACAGTCCGTATGCCCCAACTTCCTGATTCTGCCCACACCTAATTTAATACACATGTAGGAACTCCAGGGAATTGTGTTCCCCAGAGGAGCAGGTGATGATTGCTTTCTCCTGAGGGTCCTATGATCACAGATAGGACATTTTGGGTCATCTCTTCAAGCCGTTTCCCCCCTCCCCCCATCTTCCAGAGAAGAAAACTGAGGCCCAAGCAGGATCAGTGACTTCTCCAAGCTTAGTCAGCCGACTAGCATTGATTAGGCCCCTGCTGGGCTCCAGGTGCTTGCCAAGCAAAGTCATTCAGGTCACAAGGAGCAGAGCTGCGGCTCCAACCCACCCTCGTGAGTTTTCTGGTAGGACCTTGGCTTTCTTAGCTGCTGCTTTCCTGGTCCCCCACTTCCTTTCTTGTGGATGTTCCTGGAGACTAGGTGGCCCATTCCCTGGCTTGTTTCTTTTTAATTTCTCCTTTGAGCAGGAACGTTCCCTCCAGGAAATACTGAAACTGCTAAGAGCCTTTTCAGCTTGCTGAGCATTGGTCTCCTCGAAGGTGACATTTTGCAGCCCACTCACTCCATACATGGCCACGTTTGGGTCACTTAGGCACAGCGGAGTCATTCACTGCTCTGTTGTAAGGGGGCCTCTTGCTTTGGCCAGGCATTATTCCTCTTCCCTTCCTTCTGCTAACTCTACCTGTCTGAACTCTCAGGTGAAGGAGGGTGGGAGTTTGAAGCTGATGCCCAGATCTGCTCTGGGGGCCATGTCATTCAGGGGCTGTCTCTGAGAGTACTCTCTCAGGTACCCTTGGTTGGGGTCAGATCGCCTTCCAAAAGCAGGTAGAATGACATGGCTGTGGGACCAACTGTGATGCTGCATCGGTGCCTTGTCACGGTTACCGTGACCCACGAGCTCCCTTATCCCAGGGGGCAGGCACATGCTGTACCCCCAGAGCCTTTTCAGCTTGCTCTCCTTCCCCGAGCAGACGTGATCGGTGCCATGACCTTTGTGCCCTGAGCCTTCTTCTCTTCTCCCTCTATATCACTTGGTGACCTCATCAGCTCCCAAGGATTTAATTGCCATCTCTCTGCTAAGACTCTCAAATCTACCTGTCCAGCAAGGAAAATCTGAAACTTGGCAGAACCCAAACTGAACTCATCTTTCCCCCTAAAGCCTTCTAGACTTTGTTATTACTGTTGGGGGCACTGCCATCCTCCCAGTCCTCTAGGCTTGCAACCTTAGGCCCCCCCTTAACTCCTCACTATCAATATCCGGGATTCTTGCAAGAGGGGAGCAGTCCATGCCTGGCATGTGGCAGGAGCATAGCAGGGACTGAGCCAGTTTGTGGCATAGAGTGCAGGAGGACGGTACGAGACAAGGCTGGGAAGAAAGGGCAGGGCCTTGAATGCCAGGACATGGACTTTGAAAGAACAAACACAGCTCTGACCTATGCCTGGAATTCACTCCTTCCTTCCCTCTTCCTCTGAAAATGCTCGGTTTCTTTCAAGACTTAGCCCTCCTCCAGGAAGCCTTTCTGGATTTTTGCCTCCTGTCTGTACTCCCGTGGGTTGTGTATTGTTTCTCCAGATGGACTGTAAGTTCCTTGAGGTCAAGGACTGTGTGTGTGTGTGCCTTTTGTCTTTGTATCCTCGGCACCCAGTGCTGGGTTTGTCACCTGGTGTGAACTTAATTAATGCTGGTTGATGGATGTATATTAATTAGCTTCTCTGTGAGATCAGTAATCGGGGCGTTGATTCCTTAGGTCGGACTTCACAGGGCAGGGCTAGGGCTGTTATACTAAACAGGTGGGGAGGAAGAAGGTTTGGGGAGTGGTATAAACATGTGTTGGAAAGACTTGGCCTCTTCCCGAAGAGAGGGGACCTGTCTGGGATTTGTTTGTCCTAAGTCATTTTTTTTCCCCTTTGGCTTGACAGCTGCAGAAAAATTGCCTTCTTTCACTGTGCAGTGACCGGATCCTTCAGGATGTTCCATTTAACAGGCAAGTGAGGTCCTGGCAGTTAGTCCCTGGGCCTGGGGGCGTCACCTGATTGTCTTCTCTGTCAGGTCAGCCTCATTTTGAGACGATTGTGCTCAAGCCCATTCATTGGTTCCGCCTTTACTTGGCGCCACACTGTGAGCTCGTTGGGGAGATACGGAGGTAGAGAGCGTCCTCAATTGACAGTGGCTCGTTGCACGTCCTCATCTTAGAGGTAAAGACATCCTTTGGGGGCATCCTTACCCCAGGGCCATGGCTCTGCCCTCAGATGTGTCACAGGTCAGATGTCACAGGCTGTTAGAAAGTGTGACCATGAATGGCTGCAGATCAGAGCAGATTAAATGTTTAATAGGAGTAGAAAGTGCTAGATGTTTAGCTCTGATTCTTCTTTAAAGCAGTTTAAGGTCTACAACAACCCCGTGAGGCAGGTGGCGCAGGAAACATCCTCATTTTACAGAGGAGTAAACTGAGGCTCAGAGCAACGTGTCCAGCGTTACCCAGAGAATCGGTGTATCAACCAGAGCTCTTCCCTTGGCATTCTGTACTACCTTCCCTCCTGTGCTATGGATGGTGCATAAGTTCCCTTTTCTCATCTGCCCCTAAGTTACTCCTTCGGTTTTTGTAACCAGAGTTGACGTAATAATTCCATGTGCTGGTATTGCCTGTCACAGCTTTCCAAGGACTCTCCTATCCATGATCTCATTAGAGCCACCCAGTGTGGAGAGGTGGGCGGGGCTGATGTTCTAGCCCCATTTTGCAGATGAGAAAATTGAGGCCCTGGGAATTGAAGTGACTTACCCACAATCCCATATCTACTAGGTGGTAGAGACAAGACTTGAATCCAGGCTCTCTGATTCCCCAGAAAATAACCTGGAGCTATTTCTTTTTTTGTTTTTTATTTTCTGTTTTTGTTTTTATTATTTTATTTTTTCCCATTTAATATTATTGTAAAGATAGTTTCCAACATTCATTTTTATAAAAATTTTTTTCCCTCCTTCCTCCCCCTCCCCTGTCTCTAAGACAGCAAGCAATCTGTTGTAGGTTATACATGTACCATCATATTAATCATATTTCCACATCAGTCATGTTGTGAAAGAATCAGAACAAAAGGGAAAAACCATGAAAAAGAAAAAAAAACACAAACAAAAAAAGTGAAAATAGTATGCTTTGATCTGCATTAAAAATCCATAGTTCTTTCTTTGGATATGGATAGCATTTTCCATTATAAGACCTTTGGGGATATCTTAGATCCTTGCATTGCTGAGAAGGGCTAAGTCTATCAAAGTTAGTCATCACACAACATGGTTGTTACTGTGTACAGTGTTCTCCTGGTTCTGCTCACTTCACTCAGCATCAGTCCATACAGGTCTTTCCAGGGTTTTCTGAAGTCTGGCTGCTCATCATTTCTTATAGCACAATAGTATTCCATCACGTTCATGTACCACAGCTTGTTCAGGCGTTCTCCAATTGATGGGCATCCCCTCAATTTCCAATTCTTGCTATAAATATTTTTGTACATGTGGGTCCTTTTCCCATTTGTATGAGCTCTCTGGGATACAGCCCTAGTGCTGATATTGCTGGATTGGGCATAGTGCCTGGAGCTATTTATACCCTGTCATGCTAGCTGCAGATTTCATGCCTTCAGGAGTCATCTGTGGAAACCCTGTCTCCTTGCAGGTTTGAAGCTGCCAAGCTTGTCATGCAGTGGCTCTGTAACCACGAAGACCAGAACATGCAGAGGATGGCCGTGGCAATCATCTCCATCCTCGCTGCGAAGGTACTTCCCAGGCTGGCTGGTCTCTGCTAGCTGGGCTCAAGCTTTCCACCCAAAGTGTGATTCCAACAAACCAGACTGGTGGGATGGCCTCCTAGTTGGAGCAGTTCTCAGACTAACACATGTCATTCGACTGCAGCAACATTCCATTACAGTCAGGGCATTTGGGTGGTGGCTCAGTGGGCTAATGGTATTTGACTCCCGATGGGAATTTCTTGAAATTTACCTGGGATTGTTTATTTGCAGCTTTCTACAGAACAGACTGCCCAGCTGGGAGCTGAGCTCTTCATCGTCAGGGTAAGTCAGTGGCATCTCCATGGCATCAGAGAGTTCCCTTTTCCAGACATTTTCCAGACACTGACGTGTTCACTTTTGCTCAGCCCTTAGGACCCTCTCACTTAGACCACAAGAGTGTCCTCCCTACTGTCCTCCCCTCTGGTGTGTCCTTCACACCGTTGCTAGAAGACTAGCCTGTAGCCCATGCAGGTCTGACCAGGTCCATCTCAGAAGCCGTGGAAGGCCAGCTGGCTGTGGTAGGGCTGCCCCCCATCTTTGCATCTCAGTTCACTCCATGCCTGTGATCTCCCCTCCGTTTTTCCTGGCCCATCTTCTCTTGATCCTCCTTTCCCATGTAGCTGTCTACATCCTGGAACACTAATTTCTATTCACAGCTGATTTCCCTGGCATTGTTTTATCATCTCCTTGAGGTTAGGCGCCACCATGTTTTATCTTCGCATCTCCTCTGCCCCTTACACACGATAAGTTCTCCCAAAACCAATGTTGGTTGAATTGCAGCGCATCCATTGGAGGATATTCCTTGTGAATACTGGGGGAGAAGCTTCTTCCTTCTTTCATAGAGAAGTAGGGTGGTCCAAGGAAGGGTTACTACTGCTCCCTGGGTGCTGGAGCTGAATCTGCCACTGGGTGACTGTAGACAAGTCTCCTTCCCTCTGTGCCCCCATTTGTGAAATGAGGAGTTTGGCCTAGTGACCTCTAAGGGACCTTCTGGCTTTAAAATCCTCTGAATCTATGGATCTGGGCCACCTAGTACAATTCCTCCGTGTTTCGGCTGGAAATTCCACCCCTGTCAGAATTAATTCAGTTGAATAGCTTTAGGGAAAGGATTCTCCAGGTAAGTTGCTGTTGTTCTGGATGATGAATCAATAACTGTTACACAGACTTTAATTTTGACTGTGGAATTTTGTCTTGGTTCTTGAACTCTCTAAATTTTTAAGTAGAAAATGACCTGAATCGGAAAGATTTTCAAAAGCAGTCAGTTGCTGTCCCTTTGGATTTCTCTCTGTAAGCAGAAGTGCCTAGAATTTAATTAATCATTTTATTTCTGACAGGCTTCTGCTTCTGCCAGAAGTGCAGGCTATTAAGGTTTTCTTCAGTCTGCTAAGACCACTGCCTGTTTCACTTGGGTAGCTCTAGATTAGCGAGTTTTTCTTCCACCGACCCTAAATCTGCCATCCTGCACATTAACCCATTGTTGCCCGTTCTGCCTTCTGAGGCCAAGCATCACAAGACTTATCTGCCACGTGACCACCCTTCAGAACCATCAGGAAAGCCAGCATATCCCCCCATGTTTTCTTTTTCCAGTCTAGTTCCTCAGAGAGCACAATCTAGGGGCCTTTGCTATCCTGGACACTTACTGCCTGCTTCTTGATGCTTTCAGGCTTCTTAGTGTCCTTCTTAAGTGGAGAGGTGAGTACAGATAGCTGGGAAATAGACTCGAAGCCCTCTCTCTAGAGGAAACTAAATAAATCTCGAGCCATGAGGTATAGAAACACAGTGCCTGGCTGATGGCGAGGCTCAGGTCTTCCTGGCTCTAAATGTAAGGTACTCTTTACCAGGCTGACTGGCTGCTGGGGAAGTACTTAGTAGCTACTGCTTTAAGTTTGGGAGGGCTCATGGATTTCCAGGTGTCATTGAGTTTAAATCCCCCCTTTCTTTCCTTCCAGCAACTTCTCCAGATAGTGAAGCAGAAAACCAGCCAGAACTCCGTGGACACAACCCTCAAGTTCACCCTGAGTGCCCTTTGGAACCTCACGGATGAGTCCCCGACAACCTGTAAGCACTTCATAGAGAACCAAGGTCTCGAGCTCTTCATGAGGGTGCTGGAGGTAAGGACAGCCGGGCAGTTGAGGCTCCGTCCCGTCCTGCTGGCAGGGAAGTAGTGACTGAGTCTGTTCTCTCTCTTTCTCTCTCAACAGTCCTTCCCGACAGAGTCCTCCATTCAGCAGAAAGTCCTTGGCCTTTTGGTAAGGTGTGATGCATGTTCCTCTGCCCCGTTGTGTCACCTAGTACATTCAAAGCAACGTCCCCAACTATCCACCTCATTATTTTTTTCTGTGGCATTTTACTGATCTTTTGTCTTTCTAGCACCTACATTTCCCAATAGGGTCATCTCCTTCCCCCTCTCAGAGAGCCATCCCTTTTAAAATTCTAACCCTGAGTCCAAAACACTACCTGTAATCTCCCACCTCTACAAAGGAGTAGGGAAAAGCCGCCTTATATTCTTTGGGGCAACCTTGATCATTTCATCCTGCAGCTTTGGGTTTGCATGGGAGGAAGGGGGGACCCTTTCCACTTGTAGTAAGTGTAGGGCAGTCACTATTGCCAAGGCATGCAGGTTGCCCACAAGCCTGAATATGGATTAGTGATGTAAGGAGAGCCAACTGAGTTAAATGTAATCCTTCAGCGTGTGAGGAAAGGTGCAATTGGAGCATTGTGGGTGACCCCAGAACTTCTCTCCAGTAAGTGTTGTATGTGCCCCATTGGTTCAGTGGTGACCAGTTAGGAAGGCCATGGAGGATGGGACTTGGTCCTTTTTGGGGGGGGGGGGGTGTTACAAACTTGACAAACATCAAGAAAGAGGAATGTTTCTATGTGAAAAGAAAAAAAGATTCATTAATTTATTTATTTTTAGTTTCTACAAGTTTTTGAGTTCTAAATTTTCTCCCCATCTCATCCCTTCCCCAACCCCAAGACAGTGTGCATTCTAAATACCCTTTTCCCTAATCTGCCCTCCCTTCCGTCTCCCTCTACTTCTCTTATCCCCTTCCTCTTCTGTTTTCCTGTGGGGCATGATAGATTTCTATACTCCATTGCCTGTATAGAAAAGAATATTATTTAAAATATCTCAGGGGTTAGACCCTTTGGATTATCCCCTCCCAATGTTCCTTCTGGATCCTTCTTTGTGCCCACATCCACTTCAGGCCTCACTCAACTGGCATTAGAGACGTGCAGCAACTTCCTGATCTGTTCATGATCTGCTTGGTGGGCCACCATCCCCACTCTTCACCTCCAGTTCTTTTCTCTGCCTTCCTTGTGTCATATCCAGTCGGAGATCTCTGCCTACCCCCAAGTTAGAGGTAGCTCCCTTGTCACAAAGCAGAGTTGGTACCCTTTCTTTGGCATTTAGGGCCCCCTAGTTTGGACCCTTTCTCCCCTCCACAGACTCAGGGCTTAAATCACAATGAACTTTACATATCTCTTTGTTTTGTTCTAGTCTGCTTATGTCCTGGTATATGTTTTGGTTACCGTTGTTGGTGCCTGATATCCTTTCTAGACCGTGAGCTCCCTGAAGTTAAGGACTCCTTAGTTCTAAGACAGTTATGTCTTAAATGAGCGTCACACCCTCCCCAAAGCCAGCTTTGTGGATAGCGGGCATATAATGATCACGCAATTAAATTTCAAGTTGTCAGAGGGACCAAATCAAGTGGGAGTGCGCAGAGAGGACAGGTTGACTCCTGCTGCATGGGGAGGGAATAAAAATCTCAGACAGTAGGGAAGTGTGGACCGTGGGTGGAGGAGTATGATCTGAACCAGTAAAGAGAAAGTAGCCACACTAATGCATGATGCAGGCGGGGATGAGGATGAATATAATGACAATCACTAGGAGGCCTTAATCTTTTACCTTAACTTTTTACATCTTCATTAAAATTTAATTATGTCCTTTTGGTGCAGTCAGTCATTTGTTTTAGTATTGAATTTATAAGAACTTGACACATTTTCTTCATAAAACCACATTTTATCACACTGAATATTTTTTTCCGCATCTAACCTTGGTTATAACCCATATACTTTTAATGGAGTTTAAATTAGGCATGTTCCTAGGCCATTGAAGCCTGTTTACCTCCATCTCTTGGATAAATTTCTTAACCTTTTGTGACATGAGACCTGGTACAAGATCATTTCACAGTATTCTCTGTCCGTTTAGTAATATTTGTAGTTCTAGTACCAGTCTTTTTCTCAGTACAGCAGTATATTTATCAAAGTTTATCATTCCATCAATGAAGGTAATGCTTCTACAACCTTTGGGAGAAAAAATCCTCCAAACAACTTTGAGGCTGGGTCGCTGACACTTGTTCTGGCAGTGGTTTGGGGGTATAGCAGAGCCTTAAAATGGAAAAGCAAGTTTCCTCAGTAAGTGGCTCTTTGCAGGCTTGAGTACCATCTTGTCTTGCTCAGGAGAAGGCACTTTCTCCTTCTAGCAGTGATTAGCAGATGCCTGGATACTGGCCTTCTCATTGCTTTTCCAACTTCTAGGGGTCAGTGGCACATTGCAGAGGGGTGCTTAATTATCCCCTCCAGCTGCCAAGGCCCTCTGAGGAGCTTTGCTTGTTTTACAAAAATTAATTAAGTTCTTTTATAGCAGTAGTTTGTCAGTGTGGGGCATTTCAGTTTTGACTTCCCTTTGAGCTTTCACACAGCTTTTTACCTTACTGTACTGTCTCTAACAATCAGGGAGACCAGCCCAATGTGGTGTGTCTGGTCAAGGCCAGATACTGAGCTGTAAAACGATCCTAATAATAATGGACTGACTGCCTCCATCACAGGAGTGCTCCTGGATGATTTTGCTTTACAAACATAAGCTACTTCCATTATTTAGGCATCCAAGAAGATGGAGGCATTTGAGCAATAAGGTGAACGTTTGGAAGGACTATTTTGGCTAGAAGCAGGGAACAAGGCTCATTGACCCTGGACAAGGAAATGATCCTTTTCTTCCTTCAAGGCTGTGTTCAGGTGCTGCCTCCTAAGTGAAGCCTTCCCTCATTACTTAAGCTCAGTGTGATCTCTCCATCAGTCAGTCAATCAACAAACATTTCTTCATTGTTTGCTCTTTCCAAGGTACTAGCAAACAAAGACAAAAATGTCAGCCTCTGCTCTTATTTATCAGAGGAACCATGTCCATATATATAAGTATATGTAGAATAAACACAAGAGAGTTAAATATCAGGTAGTTAGTGATAGAAGGCACTGATATCCTTAAATCTGTCAGAGAGCTCCTCATTTGGATCTTTCCTTTTATTTTACTTTACTCTCCTCTAATTTTCCCACCTCTGTACATGTCATTTGCCCTACCATATGAAAAAGCGTTCCAGTATCACTACGAATTAGAGAAATGTAAATTAAAGCCACTCTGAGATACTACCTTACACCCATCAGCTTGGCAGAATTGACAAAAAAAAGAAAATGACACGTGGGAGGGGCTGTGGGAAAATGGGCACATTGATACCCTGTTGGTAGAGCTGGGAACCAGTCCAGCCGTTTGGTACCGTTTCCAAAAAGTTACCCGTGCACACCCTTTGGCCCAGTAGTACCTTCACCCCAAAAAGATCAAAGAATAAAAGGACTCATTTGGACAGAAAAATTTATAGCAACTCTTTGTCATGGCATAGAACTGAAAACTTAGGGGGAGCCCATCCGTTGGATAATGGCTGCACAGATTATGGTATATGAATGGAATGGAATGCTATTGGCCATACGAAACAGTGAAGGGGACTGTTTCTGAGAAACCTGGAAAGACAATGTTATAGACAAGTTCACTTCAGAGAACCCATGATGAAAATGCTTCCATGTGATTCACCTTCTGACTGAGAGGTGGTGAACTCGGTACGGACGAGACTAAGATGTTTTTTGAACATTGCTAGTGTGGAAATTTGTTTTAGTTGACTGTGCATACTTTTGCTTGGGTGTTACTTTGTTCTCCAGTGTGGGGAGGGGAGAACAGAGAGAAAACAGATTTTTGTTCATTGAAAAAAATTAAACTTAAAAAAAACCTAACATCATTTGCCTCTTCCCCCTCCCCCTTACCATCAGTTCTTTGAGGCCGTATGTTATCTTTTTCAGCTTCACATCCTCAGCCAAACAGATTGCCTACCACATAATCAACAAGCATTTACTATGCACCAGGCATTGTCCAAAGCCTTGTACAAAGACAAAGTAAACATAGCCCCTGCTCTTTAGGAGCTTATATTCCATTGAGGGAGACGTCCTGCATATCAGTGGGTGCATAGAAGGTACCTCTAGAATAAGAGGAAGGTAACTTTGGAGAGGGTGCAGCTGGGGAGGGTGGGGAAGACTTCCTGCACAAGATGATGCTTAACCTGAGTCTCGAATTAGGGAATCTTAAGAGGCAGAGGTGGGCAAGAAGGGCGTTCTGGGTGGGGAGGCAGCTCATGAAGGGATGGAGCCTTGTGTGTGAGGATAGGAAGGTGGAGTAATGACTGTCCAGTGGAGCTGGAAAGGAAGGTCAGGGTCAGGTTGGGAAGAGCAACAAGAGTTTTATCTGGTCCTAGAGAGAGTGGGGAGCCTCGGGAGGTTTTTTAGGAGATGAGAGGCAGGGATTGAATTAGGGTAATATGGTCAAACTAGTGCCTTCAGAAATCCGGCATCATTACAGAGAGTGGATTGTGGAGGAGAGAAACTAGGAGGTTGACTATTTGCAGTAATACAGCTGAGAGGTGATGGACTTTGAATTAGTGCAGTGGCCATGTGCAGAGAGAGACGTCTGCTTGGATGTGTGAGTGAGGTGTTGAGAAAAATGCTGAGGTTATAAAACCTGGGAGCCCCGAAGGATAGTGATGAAGAGGGAAGTTTGGAGCAGGGCTCAGTTTGTGGGGGAAGATAATGCATTCTGTTTTGGATGTGCTGCGTTTGAGGCCCCCAGGGGACATCCAGTTTGAAATGAACAGTTTGTGCCCTGGGACTATAGCTTAGGAGACTAGGGCTGGATCCGTAGGTGTGGGAATTGTACGCATGATCTTTGAACCTGTGGGAGCTAGTAAAGTCACCAAGTGAGAAGAAGGGAGAGCTCAGGAGAGAGCCTAGTGGCCCTGACTTGGTTCAGAATCCAATAAAGGAGGTTGAGGAAATAGTGATCAGAGAAGTAGGAGGCCTGCACAGAGCAGGGTCACAAACCAGAGCTCCCCTATGAGGCAGCTAAGCGGTTCAGTGGATAGTGCACTGGGCCTGGCATCAGGAAGACCCGACTTCAGATCCAGCCTCAGACATACTAGATGTGTGGTTCTGGGCAAGTCACTTGACCTCTGTTTGCCATATCCACTGGAGGAGGAAATGGCAAACCACTCCAGTGCCTTTGCCAAGAAAACCTCACGGACAGCTTTCAAGTACTATGGTCCATGTGGTCATGAAGAGTCAGACAGTACTGAACAACAGCAGAGGTCCCCTAAGGAGAAGAGGTGTGCCACTAATGTGTCAGAGGTTGAAGAGGGGTCGAGAATAATAGATGTTTAATGTTAATTAAAACAGTATATCATTAAGAGATTGCCCTAATTGAAAGTTTTAATGTGCTTTGCTTCTTTCCAGAACAATATCGCTGAAGTGAAAGAATTACATTCTGAGCTGATGTGGAAGGACTTTATAGATCATATCAGTAAACTCCTGCACAGTGTTGAGGTTGAAGTCAGCTACTTTGCAGCTGGAATTATTGCCCATTTGATATCCAGAGGTGAACAGGCCTGGACTTTAAGCCGCACCCAAAGAAACGCCCTCCTTGATGATCTGGTACGGTCCTAGCCCAGCCTGTGTGTTGTCTTGTGGAATGATGGCGTGTTGGTCTGTGGTCACAACATCACAGGTTGGAGTCTGTGCAGTCAGCATGATGCTCAATTGTGTTGTGTCTCTGTGTCTTACAGCATTCAGCCATTTTGAAGTGGCCAACACCGGACTGTGAGATGGTGGCATACAGGTAATTAACATATCCATTTGTTCCTTCAACAAATGCCTGTTAAGTGTTGAGTGCAGGGTAAGCCCCAGAGGACTTAGGAGATTTGGGTAAGACATAGATCTGCAGTTGGGATTCTCACTATCTCCTATTGGAATGAGACAGGGGCACAGAAAACAGAAACTCAAGATGGCTTAAGTGCCCCAGGAGGGCTCACCAAAGGACTATTAAAGTCCGAAGGGAAAAGGGATCACGGAGGTTTTCTAGAAGGGAGAAGGGAGACATTTCTGATACAGAGAATGTTGTGGGCAAAGAGAAAGGAGGGAAAGGGTTGAGGCAGTGGGAGCTGGCATTTCTGTCCTTCACTTAGATTGTGGCCTTTGACCTTCACAACCCCTGGGTGGGTAGGCACTGCTGCAGATGGTGGTAACCCCATTTTATAGGTGGGGAAACTAACGCTCAGAGAGGTGAATTGATGCCTGTGGTCAAGTAGAGCATTTATTAAGGACCTCCTTTTTGTCAAGCACTGTGCTAAGTGAGTTTCAGAGTCAGAAATCACACCCAGTTCTACCTGAGTCCAATTCCAAGGCTGTTCAAGGGAACAGAGACTTTTCCAATCTAGCTAGATTATAGAGTCCTTGGAGGAGAATAGTAATAGGATAGCTGGAGAGGCCAGGTTTTGGAGGACCTTGAATAGATGAGTATTAACAATAGCAGGGTATCAAAGCCGTCAAGAGTCATGCAAAAATGCTCTTAATCACTAATTAATAGAGAAATGCAAATTAAAACAATTCTGAGGTACCACCTCTCATCTCTCAGATTGGCTAAAATGAGAGAAAAGAAAAAGGACAAATGCTCAAGGGGACGTGGAAGAATAGAGACACTAAGTACTGTCGGTGGAGTTGGGAACTTGTTGTTTGTCCTTCATGTACAAAGAGGACCATGACATCAGGGAGGTGATGCCACGGCATGCAGGTGAATTGGAGTTGAGTGAGGGAGGGCTGTGCAAGGTCACCAACCTCATTTTCTCTTCTGGAGCTGTCTGGGTCCAGTGGCCAGATATAGATCAGGATGACTGGAGATGGCCCCCTGTGAACTGGTGCAGCTCTTCTGGAGAACAATTTGGAGCTGTACCCAAAAGGCTATAAAATTGTGCACACCCTTTGACTCAGCAATGCCACTACTAGGTCTGTATGCCAAGAAAATCAAAGGAAAAGGACCCGTACAAAAATATTTGTAGGAGCTTTTTTGTGATGGCAGAGAGTTGGGAACTGAAGGGGTTCCCATCAGTTGGGGAATGGCTGAACTAGTGAAATGATGAAGGCGACGGTTTCAGAGAAACCTGGGAAGACTTGTATGAACTGATGCAAAGTGAAGTGAGCAGAACCAGGAGAACAATGTACAAGTAACAGGGATATTGAAAAGAAAATCAACAGTGAAAGGCTTAGTAATTGTGATCCACCACCGTTCCAAAGGACTCATGACGTAAAATACCATCCACCTGCAGACAGAGAACCGATTGTCTCAGAATGCAGATTGAAGCATATTTCTTCTTCTTTCTTTATTTTCCTTTTTTTTTTTTCCTGGAACATAGCTAATGGGAAAATATGTTTTGCATGACTTCGTATGTATGATGGGTATTGTATCTCTTGCCTTTTCAATGTCGGGGGGTGGGGAGTGGAAAGAGGGAGAAAACTTGTATCTGAAAATAAAAATGAAATAATTTTTAATTAAAATCGGTAAATTTAATTAAACAGCCTCATGGAGTAGAAGGCTGTTGCTTACCTAGATAGGGCATGGGTATTTTTACCAGAAGTGGATGATTTTTCACCACCTGGACTCTCTTCCTGCTTTGAAATAATAATAACCCAGTCTAAATGTGTTCTGCTCTCTGCCTTCCCGTCACCATCCCTTCAGCTAGAGGAGTCAGGAGCATAGAGGAAGGCACCACTTTGAATATAGGATGATGCATAATTAGCTGGATAATGAGGTAGTCACAGATATTCAAGTCATAGTTCATTTTTGTGATTGGCTTCATAAGCATTAAGTCATTTACCTCTTTGACTCTCACATTCTGGTTTCACCTGCCCTTAGGGCCTTAGGCCATGGCCCCATGAGCCACCCTTGGGAGGCTTCCAAACCCTGTCACTGCTGTTTTGCAAGGTGACAGCCACCTGGCCTGGTTCTCTAAGTCATATCCAAAATTACTCAATTGCAAAAAGTCTTGAGCTGGTGTTTGCTGTCCCTCGCAGTCCTGCCCCCAGATCCCAAAGATGCTTCCTAGAGGAGAACAATGGCATGAGATGTTCCCTAGGAGCCCACTGTTGGTCTACCCACCCCACCCTCTTAGTTTCCAGTCTGGAATAGACTCTTTGGGAAATGGACGAGGCAAACCAGATAGCTGGGGATGGCCTGCCCAAGGAGGAAGGTGGGGTCAGAGGCAGGGCACCTTCAAGGAGCCTTAGTTTTCTCACCTGTAAAGGGGGGTTAACAACGCTAGCTGCTTCACAGAATTGTGGCAAAGAAAGTATTTTGTAGGCTCTTTGTGGGTAAAAAAAAAGGCCTAGGAACTTGAAGACATCCCAAGGAAATTCTCCAGTTGCTTAAGAGGGTAGCCTAGCCAGGGTCTTAGTGTAGCAGTCTCTGTCCCCATCTGCACTGGTCCTCCGGCTTTGACCAGTCTTATCGGGCACAAGAAAGGCTAGCTTGTTGAGGTTTTTTAGAATAAATTTTTATTGGTATCTTTTGTTTTAATGTCACCTACGTTTCCTCCTTAGTCTTCTCTATGACAAAGACTTTTTTAAAAAAGAGTGAGGAAAGAAAGATCTTAAATATCAGTCAAAACCAGTCTGACAGTGTATGCGGTGTTCCCCCCTGCAGACTGTGTCCCCCCCCACACACATACACACCCCTCTGCAAAGGAACGTAGGGATATCTTATTTCTTCTTTTATTATTATTTTTTTTTCCATTTCTTCTTTAGAGTCAAACATTCTATGTCCTTTTGCAACATACATTTTGTGGTTGCTGTTCTTTCCATTTCTGTTCTTGTATTCTTTATTTCCATTTTTTTATTCTACTTCCTTCCCTATTCTTATACCACAGTTTGTTTAGCCATTCCCCACTCAGTGGACATCTACTTTGGTTCCACATAACGTAGAAATGGTTTTTTTCCTACCACAAAAAAGTGCTGCTATAAATATTTTGGTATGTATAAGGACTTTGTTTTTGGGATCACTGGGTCAAAGGTTTTGGACATTTCAAAGGGGATAGCTTGCTGACATGTTACTCCACGCTAACCTGTTAGCATCAGTAGATGTCAGTGGGACACAGGGTCTGCCATGCTCTTTTCTTGAAGAAATAATGCTCTTTTGAGGTCATAGCCCTTGAAAGGACAAGCTAACCCAGTGAGGTCCCAGGTGACTTGGAATCCAAGGCTGGGAGTGGTTCTCAGAGGAGTGTGTGACAGAAGTATCTAAATAAGGATACAGGCAACCAAAAACAAGTCAACTCAAAGGAAGAAATTATTTTTGTTTGAGGATTAAAAAATTTTAATTATCATCATTGTCTGTAATGGGTGTTCATTATTTCGCATTTTTCGTGCACTTGGTGATCTTTATCTCAGAAGCCAGGTGGAAAGCCTTTTGTAAACCTTGAAGTGCTTTAAAGATGTGAAACTTATGTCTTCTCTTCCTCTCCCTTGAGCATGACTTCCCCTTCACTTACATTGGCCTTTCCCCTTGGTTTTGTCCCTTTTTTCCCTCTTGTTCTGTTTCTGACCTCTCCCTCTGATCTCCCCCCCAGTTTAAAATAGGATGATGACGTTTAGAAGGCCCATTCTGGAAAATGGTGACCTCTCTTCTCATTAACTTTCAGGTCTTTCAATCCGTTTTTCCCATTGCTCGGCTGTTTTACGACCCCTGGTGTGCAGCTGTGGGCAGTGTGGGCCATGCAGCACGTCTGCAGCAAGAACCGTATGTACTAGGGGGGAGGGGGGGCATGGCAGAGGTAGTCTCTGTTTGCTTGCCAACCTGTGCCTGAAAAAGACCAACTGGTTCTTACTCGATGTGTGTTTGCCTTGGTGAATGCATTTGAGGGGCCCTAAGGAATCTTGGATGTGGACCTGTAAGCTTCTCCCTCTTTTGTGGCTACCTGGCTTACTAGAAAGGGTTAAAGGAGAAGGCTGGCACAAGGCTGCTTTCGTTTTACAGTGTAACCATGGTTTTGATGCTCTCAACTGGGTCATTTCTAGAGGGAGAACCCTGGATGCATTTCACATCATAGACTTGCAGAATGAGAAGCGTCCTCAATAACCATCTAGTCCAACTCTTACCTGCAAAATAATGTTCTCCACTTCATAACCAGCTGAAGAATGGTCCATCCAGCCTTTGTTGACAGACCTCCAGAGAGGGTGACCCTGCCTTGTCCAGAGGCAGCCTGTCCCACGGTGCAAGAGCTCTCATGGTCAAGAAGCTTTTCCTTCCTTCGGGCCAATCTGCCTCTTTGGACCTCTCCCGCAGTACTCCTGCTGGTCGCCTTTTGAGTCAGGAGAAAAAAGCATGATCCCTCTTCTGTGTTACGGCCCTTCACATACATACATCGTGATAGTTGTCTCATCCGTCCGAAATTCCCTCTTTTCTCAGCCAATTCCTACACTTCCTTCTGTTGGTCCTCATGGTCCAGCTTTATGAAGTCTCGTTCATGATGTAGTGAGCAGAGCTATCTCCTGAGGCAATCCAGCCCTTCTTGGCAAGCTCTCAATTGTTGGGAAGTTTTTTAAAAGGTGTGATTAGTTAGTATGCTGCCTTGCAGTCAATATCTCTCTTGTTTCTGGTTGTGCCTTTGGGTGTGAAGCAGAGCCCCTCTGGACATCTGTTTTCCGCCTTTGTTGTGAAGACTTTAGTAAGAACCCATCGTGTGTATGGCAGCCGTGCTAAATACTGCAAGGGGTACAAAGATAAACAGCTCTGTCTCCAGCCGTTTTGTGTCTGGCTGGCACACTGAAATCTTTTCTCTCATTTTTACTCATATACATGCTGGGTCTTCTGAGGAGAGAGCGAGGACTTTTCCATCTTGTCTTTCTAACGCAGCCCCTGGCACTAGCTTGGCACAGAGTAGGTGCTTAATAAATGCCTGTTGAATTGAGGTACATTGGAAAAGGACAGGATACCTTTTGGCTACATATTGTTCAGTGAAAGGTCTCATGGGGGAAGGTGGTGTGTGAGCTATTCTGAAGGGAGTGTAAGATGTCTTGAGTCAGAGATAAGAGGATGCAGCTTGTACGCACCTAGTTAGGTACATGTTTTCTCCCCTAGCCTGGCTGCCCACCACCTTATGCTAAGGAGCCTCCCTCTGAGGTCTGTACAGTCCATAATCTGAAGTCTGAGGGGGCCTGAAGCAGAGGACATCTAATGCTAGCCAGTCACTTGATCTTGCCAAGCCTGTAAAATGGAGATAAGAATAGCAGCACCCCCACAAGGTTGCTGGGAGAACCTCGTGGGTGCGTCACTGGAATGTAGAGGTGATGTGGGGTCCACTGGTGAGGCCAGTGCCCAGAGCTCCCTCGATGGGCACTGCAGGGTCATCATGTGGAGCTTGGCAGCAGCTCTGCTATGAAAGGCTAAGGCATGTCTTTTTGCTTTCTTGCAGCGGCCCGGTACTGCAGCATGCTCATCGAGGAAGGCGGGCTGCAGCATCTGTACAACATCAAGGAGCAGGACCAGACTGACCCCCATGTCCAGCAGATCGCCATTGCCATCCTGGATAGCTTGGAAAAACACATTGTCCGTCATGGGCGGCCACCCCCAGGGAAGAAGCAGTCGCAGGCCAAGCTCCACTGAGAACCATGTGTCACAGGGCCACAGAAGGCCGACACTGTGGTTGTGCTCCCTCCTCTGTGCAGGAGGCCTGCTGCAGTGAGGAGCCTTGGTACCTTTACCACTGCAGGGTTATTTATTAGTGGGTGTGGACAGTGATGCCCATTCAAGCGAGTCTCTAATTCCTGTTGTGATTTTTTAAAAATTTAAGGCAAGAAGAGAAGGGCCCCATCCATCCTTCTCTGACCATTGAGAGACCTTTCCACATAATTCTTTGGTGTGTGAGTCTACCTGTGCTTGTGAGATTGTGCATCATTATGAGAAACTTCAGTGCACGAGCCCACTGCAGAGTGGTCCACATTCAGGAGATCTGCAGACCCCTCCCGAGCAAGGTGGCCCTTGATGTGGTATGTGGTCTGCTTTCTCTGCTGGGCACGGCCCGCGCCAGCCATCCCCTGCGAAGGGGCGCGTGTCAGCACAGCCGCTGGATTCTGTGTCCTTGCCTAGTGGAGGCCACTTGCCAGGCTGTTGCTGGTGGGCAATGGATGGAAGAGAATGGGCCCGGCAAGGAGAAGGCCACCAGGTTGTTGAGGGAGAACGGAGAAGAGGAATTGGGCATGTGGCCTCTTTGCTCCGATGCTTTCACTCACACAGCCTCTCTTTCTGAGACACCTCTCCTGGTGCAGCAACCAAGCATGTGTTCTCTCTGTTCATCCTGAGAAGGCTGCTCAGCTGTTTTCTTGTAAAAGTTCTTGGTACCTAATCCCCTTCCCTCCTAAAAAATCTTTCTGACTTGTTTCTTTGTGAAATGTCCCAAGATCCCCCTTGTTTGTAAGTCAGGTTGTAGAGGTGTGAATCCGTATACAGGCTCCTGTGGGTCACCCAGTCATTTCTCCTCTATTTCATGTCTGTCTCTGTCCAGGGAGCCCAAGGTTGCACCACATGCTCCCATGCCCTGTTGGGAGAAATGCTAGCAGTGACGGGCACTGGGGTCCTGAAGTGTAAAGCCCTTGGCCGTCCCTGTTCTTGTTCTGACGTCTTGTTCCTGTCTCACTGCCAACGGAGGAAAAGACAGCCAGGGAGAGGATTTGGCAGGTGCTGGGTATCTCTTGACCCTCATCCGTGTCTTCAGGAGAACCTCTCTCCACTGACCACCCACCACCCAAAAAGTCAGGTGCTGTTCTAGGACTCGGCACAATGGGGAAGAGTCATTGGTGTTTCCAGCAGGGCCTTCTGGGAGCATGGAGGACCTGCACCAGCTTGTTACTGATCCTGGTCTGGGGGAAAGACAGAGTCCATCTTTGCTTTACAACACAACTGTCGTTTCCCCGGGGACAGCCTGTGTTTTAAACAGAGGTTTGAATTGATGTGTTAAAGTTAGAGAGGGAGGGGAGCATTTGTAAGACTGCTCACTTCCCAAAGAAAGTTTTTCTTTTTGATGTGATTATCTTACAAGCATGCAGTTAACATCTTTGTTTGGTCTCATTTCATGTGACTGTGAGAATAAGTCAACTTTAATTTTGGTCAGAATGAAAATGGAATTCGGCTAAAGGAAGAAAACGAGTAAATTCATGGTGATTGGATTTCTTCCAGTCCTGTAGGGTAAGGAAGTCTTGTAGACTTGGCCCATTGTCACAGGTGAAATCTACTTCAGGGGGACATAGCAGGTTTTGGGGTTTTTTTTAAGAGGGAGAAAACCTGATGTCACATTAATATAAAATTGAATTTAATTTCACTTTTTCCTTCTGGGTGTGGTTCTTTTAGCTTGTTTTTAAATGTCACTAACTGTACCACGTGACACATTGGCGGGATGGAGCGTGTACTGGGGTGGTCAGAGCTGAGGACAAGGGACAGCTGTTCGCATCCTCGAAGCTGCTATCCTTCTATCTGCTGCTTACAGCCTGAGCGCCAGAGGGGTGGGCAAAGATCTGTGAGGACTTGGCTTCCCCCCTCTGTCCTGCCCCATACAGGATGAAAGGATGTGTGCTGCTCAGGTGGAAAGGTCAGGTTCATGAAAACACTAAAAGTGTCTGGAAGATGGAAAGGTGTTTTTTTCATCTGTATTATGGTACAGGCAGGTGAGCCCTCTAGTGGAAACCAGGCAGCCATTCTCTTAGCTTGAATCTTTAGAGTTTAATTTAACCTTGACCCCACCCTCTCGCCCCTATCAGCAGTGGGCAGAACCTTTGGAGGAGGAGCTCCCTGGCCAGCGGGTAGCACTTGCCCCAGTTACATTTAAAAATGCTAGTGCCTTTCTTTCCAGGATGGTTCTTAGCAAGGTGTGATGGCACGTGGAGGCACCAGACTGTTTGGGTTGGACCCTAGGTCCAGCTGTGCCGTGATGTCTGTTACCAGTGACCGTTCAGGCCCCAGCCACAAGTGGAATGCCCTGGCCCTCCCTGTTGCCAAGCAGTGTACCTTTGAATAATAGAGCACCAGAATGTGGCAGCATTTGGTGCCTTCGACAGTTCCCTCTCCTGTGGCACAAAGTGGATAAGGGTGGAACCACTCCCCAGTGCCCGTGCCCTCCATGCAAAGGGAAGGGAATGAGGTGCCTTCTGGGCCTCAGAACATCTTCGGAGAAAGAGCTCAGCGTGCACCAGGATGGATATAAGTTAGAACTGTATGTGGGTAGGCGTGAAAGTTGGCCACGATCGTTACCTTTACCTTTCCCCAAGTGTGTTTGGTTGTGACTTTGACACTACATAAAATCACCCTTGGTTTGTGCAATGAGCAAGAATTAAGAAGTGTTGGAGAGGCTTCTTTTGCTTCTCCCGCCAAGAAGTCAGTGCTTCCTACTTGTGGGAGCTGAAGGCTTGTTTGTTTCTTGGTGTTTTTGTTTGTTTTTATTTGAGAATGTAGGACCCATCTCTGTAAGGCTGCACTCTAGGAAATAGACTCTTGTGGTTAAGAATGACCCTGTAGTGTCAATTAGCAGCTCACCCATCTTCGATATGGGGGTGTGGGTGCCCAGATAATGGTGGGCCATGATCACATGAGGAGATGGTTTGCAGGGATCCCTTTATTGGCAGAAATTTGTACTTGGAAGCCCCAGTTCTGTAGAGTGGACTTCAGGGAAATTGCTGCTATTAATGGAAGGCCTGGGGCCATAGGTGTTTGTGACATAAGCTAACGCATATCTGTGGAAAGATGTTTGTTAGCCCATCCTGGTTTTTCCCTTATGGTGTTTCAGGATTCCATTAGGAGCTACCCCTTCTAATGAAGCCCGGCAGGTTCTGTGCTGAGGGAAGAGGGACAAGAAGAAGTCATCGTGGTCCCACCCTTGGTCCAGAGAGTCTGGAAGAGGGGCTCACTTGGAATTGCTGTCTGGCTTCTCCCCTTCCTGCTGCTGCCTGTCACCCCCTCAGACAAGGACAAGTGGCTGGCCTGCAGGTGGTCCCGTTTTCCATAAGTGCATGAAGTCCCGGTAGGAACTGCAGGAGAAGCCTGCCGCCGTGCTTCTTGCCCCCTTTTGCTGTGATTCCTTGCTTCTCTCTCCCCCTGCCCGCTTTGAACAGAACCCAACAGAAAAACTTGAGGGCATCTGCATCTGGTATTCAGGTTCTCTGGCCACATTTGATTGGATGTCCTTCAGCTTTTGGCCTGAGGCTGGCAGTGCTGGTCAAGCCTCGGCTAAATGAGGGTCTTCAATCCTAGACTGGCTCAGACTGGAGCCTGCTCGCCATCTGTTCGCTGCTGGCGAGGTGGGTTTCACTCTGGGGCTGTGCCTCCCACCTGCCTCCTACTCAGGCTTGTGGATGTTTGTGTCTCCTGCATCCAGTCTCACTCAGATGTTTCAGACTGGTGTTAGGGAACGGATAGAGTGTATGTACTGAACGTTTGAATTTCTGGGTGACAGACCTTGGCTTGTCTCTTTGGGGAATAGAATAGGCCCTGTCTTCAGAGGATGATGTGTATGGTGTATGATGAAACCACTAGGAAAAGAGTTCATTGAGTGGCCTTTAAATTAATCAGTGTATCTTTTTTTTTTTTAGTATAGCGCAGGTGCTACTGTTTTGGGTGTGTTTGTGGGAAGATGCTTCAGGTGGTTAGAGTTCTAAATGGGCCACTTGTGCCCTCCCGAGCCCCACCCTAAGCCTGCTGGAAAGGAGTTGAGGGGCAGGTAGGCCCTCTCTCCTTGCTGTGATGTTTGGCCCCGCCTGATGGGGGCTGCCAGGGTCTCGCAGCACCCCAGCCAGAGGTGGCAGCCATTGGTGGGAAATCTTGGGGATCTGGAGGTTTGATCAGGTAGTTCCGAGTGTTTTATTTTAGACTTGTTTTTGCAGAATTCTGCTTCAGTTCCTTTGGGGTGAATTGAGATTAGCCGAGAAGTCACTAAATGTGGGCTTTTTCAAGATTAAAAGTTCAGGAGCATAAAGAGGGAGATGAGCCCAGGTCATCAAATGGCCCAGATAAATAAAGATGAGCTGTCTCTCTCGGATGTTTTCAAGAGTTCCAGGAGCCTTGGGCTCTTGGGGGTTTTTTTATCTGTTTTTCTTTCGCTTTGGTTTTCAGCTCTGCTCAGCTCCTTGCATAGCTCATTACAAATCCGTCAGAAAGCATCATGTCGGTACCTTTTTTCCCCCCAAAGGTTCTCTGTTATCTGGCCCCAATGCACTGTTACCACTGTGGCCAGATAAACAGGATTAGACTGTATTTGTGGACGGTACCTCATTTCCAGCAAGTCCATTACTTGTGTAAGCAGTTGGGGGTAAAGGGGTACAGAGGAAAAAGGAGTTTTTGAGTTTTGGCCTAAATAAATGTTATAAATTTTGTGTATAAGGTGTCTGTTGTCTTTGATGATTGAAATTTACTTTGAAACCTGGTTAAACACTGGTCGTGGGAATATAGATTTCAAGCAGGAAGCTTCTTAGAAACCGTCAGTCATCTTCCTTGTTTTGCGGTGGAGGAGACTGAGGTGCAAAGTGGGGAAAGGGCTTGCCCGAGATCACGCGGATAGCTAGATGCAGGACTGGGAGTTCAGTCGGGTTCACAGCCTCCGTATTTGAGGCTTTTTCTGCCCTGCTACACCATGCCACTTGTTTGTGGCAAACTCACTTGTGATCTGGGACAAATGGCTTCCCTCCTCTGAGCCTGTACTTACAGTAGGGCTATGCCTTGCCTCTTAGAGGACCAAGGAGGACCATGAAGGCAGTAACGAAGCCTTATCTAAACTGTCTTCCCCGGTAGTGTTTTGTACACCAGGGTGCTTAATAAATGAGTATTACATTGACCCCTTGTCACCCTCTCCAGGGCTGGCACGCTCCACCCAAGCACCCCGATGCCCTGGGCCCTCCTCGCTCCCCTTTTCCATCATCAGACCTTACTCTGCTGCCATGCCTCAGGAAGTGTGGGGGTTTGCTCCCTCCAGCCGGGACCGTCTTCTGCAGATCCTTGCTGTCACCCGCTAGCACCAGCCAAGTCCAGCAGCTGGTATGATCGCAGTCTTCTCTGCTCCTGCACTCATCCTCGGTGACTTTTTTTTTTATTCAAAAGCTTTACTGATGCGTAAGATTTTCTTACGTTTGCCCTCCTCCTCACCAATAGAAACTTCACTTTAACAAAGAGATGTGCAAGGTTAAGCCAGAACCACCTGGCGCCTTGTTGATTGTCTGACATGTGCCTCCTTCCATACCTGCATGTGACCACACTGCAGCCCCAGAGAATGATGGAGAGAGAGGTTCCCTCACCTCTTCAAGAGTTCTGTCCTTTATGATCCTGCAGCTGTGGATGGTCTGGGTATGCTGGCTTCAATTTCCTCATGTCCCATGTACCCCAGTCCACTCAGGGGTGGTCAAACCCCAATTTCATCCTCCCTCATTCAAAACCGCCCTCATTCAAAACCGCCCTCCTATTATCTCAAATGCTCAATCTCCCTGACAATCTCAGGATTAGGGTTGGGGACACCCCATTTTCTATCCTCCATTTTCTCATCCCCACCTGCTGGATTTCCTGTTTTCATTCAAGTCCCAGCTGAAGCCCTCCTTTCTGAAGGAAGCTTTTCCCAGTCCCTCTTAATGCTAGTGCCTTCCCTGAGACTCCCCCCCGCAATTTCTCCTCTCTCTTTCTTATTTGTACATAGTTGGTGTGTCATCTCCCCCAGGGACAATTGGTAGCACGGTGGATAGAGCACTGAGCCTGGAGTCAGGAAGACCTGAGGTCAAATTCAGCCTTGGACACTAGCTTTGTGACCCTGGGCAAGTCACAACTGCTGTTTGCCTCAGTTTCCTCAACTATAAAATGGGGATAATAATAATACCTACCTCCCAGGATTGTGAGGACCAAACAAGGTATTTGTCAAGCGATTAGCATGATGCCTGGCACATAGTAGGCCTTAATAAATATTTATTGACTGACAATCATTTTTTCTAAATGCCTGTTTCTCCCCATCATCCCAGCAGGTGGATCACCCCTGTTCTGGCTCTTTTTCTTTCTCCTGTACTGCCTTCATTCCAGGCTTTCACACACGTCTTTTGCTCTGCTTCCTTCAGCAGCTTAGGCTGTGGAGTCAACTATAGAAACATACCCTCATCTCCGCTGAGTCCCCTCTGCTGTAAGGGAATCCCATTCTTCTTTCCTCCTTCCTATCCCAGCCTCCTCCCAGCTGTTCAGACCCTTCTCTCAGTCATTAGGCCCCAACAGGACCCTCTCAGTCATCTCTCAGCAAATGACCCCACTGCAAAAAGCAGGAACGCTTGTCTCTTGTCCCTTACTAGTCCATGCCACAACCTTTTGTTCCACTCTTGGGGATGAATTGGATCATGTCCTTGTTAAGAGGAGACCCTCTTCTTGTACCCTTGGCCTCAAAGACAGAATCTGGAAGTTGGAAGGGACCTCAGAGGCAATCTAGTCCCCTTTGGACCTAAACAAGAGCCCCTCTACAGCTTGTCCAAGGAGTGTCCCCTTTAGTGAAGGACACACTGGATACTTTTTTGGGTCACTTCTGGACAACTTTGTTCAGAAAGTTTTCCCTACATCAAGATGAAACTTACCTCTCCTGGTCATTCCTGATTCTTCCCTCTGGGGTCAAGTTTAATCTCCCCTTTGAGATGACACCCCTTCAGATTCCAGAACATAGCTCTCATGTCCCTCCTGTGTGTTTCCAGGGTCAGCATCCCTAGGGCTTTCCATCGATCCATTTCTGACATGAATTCATGCTCCGAGCCCTCCTCTGGATTCTGTCCAACAGATCTATTTCCGTGTGTGTGTGTGTGTGTGTGTGTGTGTGTGTGTGTGCGCGCGCGCGCGCATGCACACACTCACCACTGAACTACTCTGTTTGCTCTAAGAAAACAAGTTCCATGAAGGCAGGAACTGTTTCCTTTTGTTGTCTTATCCTCGATGCCCAGCACACAGCACCTGACACATAGATGCCCAGTCAAATGCTTGTTGGTTAACGATGGGACAATCACCTTGTAGTCTTGAGACCTCAACAATTATTAAATGATTGCTCAACGATGCCTAAAATTGAATGAGCTTTTTTTGGCTGCCCACATCATAGTTTTGATTCATTTTGAGTTTGCTGTTCGCTAACTGCCTCTTTCCCTGCTGCCCAGGTCTTTCTTAGATAGTTAACTGTGCCTTTCCCATCTCATACTTAGGAAATTAATTTTTGAAGCCACATAAAACTTTTTACTTTCAACCCAATTTAATTTTATCTTTGGCCCTAAGTTTGAGCCTAAGCGTTTTGAGGGGTCTGGATTCTACTATTCAATGTGTTAGCTATCCCTACTAGCTTTGTGTCATCCAAAAATTTAATAAGCTTCCTTGATGCCTAGGACCCTGCACCCAAGAGCCCTGGGACTAGCAGTGCCCCCAAACCACTGGCTCTGCTTCCAGCCATCATCCAGGAAGCAATTCCAGGGTAGATGCTACATCCCCCATCCTATATCCTCAGAAGCCCCATCTACTTAAGACTTGGAGGAAAAAAAGTCCTTGGCATTGTCCGGTGGTGTAACCTCAGGTTTTATCAGTGGAGATACATCTGCTTTACCACTGTCTTCTTAAAGACCATGGGACCTTTCCATCTGACTTACAACCAAAACCTACCAATGTGTTGTCTTCCCACATTAGAATGTGAGCTTCTTGAGAGCAGGGACTATCTTTTTGTTCTGTTTGTATCCCCAGTGCCTAGCACACTGCTTTGTATATAGCAAGCACTTAATAAATGCTTTTTCGTTCATTCAGATGCTTTCATCTACATGTCTGTAAACTTCGGTCCTGATATTATACCACCTTGGGTAAGTCACTTCCGTAATCTGGGCCTCTGTCAAAAAAGGGAGTTGGACTGCAGGTTCCATTCTAGGACTGCTCTTAAGAAGAGCATATGTAACACTTGTGTTGGGCCTTCTCCCGACCTGCAGGGCCCAGGTATGCTTTGGGAGAATTCTCTGGCTCAATGGTCCTACCCAGATAACCTGGGAACATCAGTATCTGAAGTCCTCCCCAATTTAGGACATAGTCACCCACTCCCCTTAAAAGCACACAGGTTCCCAAAGCTCAAACCAAGTTTTATTTGAAATTAAGAGAAATAGGGGCAGCTAGGTGGCACAGTGGATAGAGCACTGGTCCTGAAGTCAGGAGGACCTGAGTTCAGATCTGGCCTCAGACCAAACATTTGACACGTATTAGCTGTGTGACCCTGGGCAAGTCACTTAACCCCAATTGCCTTTAAAAAAAAAAAAAGACATTAAGAGAAATGAATGGAATTCTTTTTTTTCCCATTTTTTAATTTAAATTTTTTATATTTTTTCCATATGCTTTTGAGTTGAAAATTTTTCTCCCCTTTCCTTCCCCCCACCTCCCCAAGATGGCGCATAATCTGATATAGGCTTTACATTTTACGTACCCATTAAACACATTTTCACATTAGTGAAGTTGTAAGTACAAATTAAAACCAATGGGAGGAACCATCAGAAAGATGAAACAAAACTCAACTGAAGGTAAAAATAAGTGATAGCGATTCGACTTCCATAGTTCTTTCTTTGAATGTGACAGCATTCCATCCGAGGCCTCTGGAATGTCTTAGATCCTCATAATGCTGAGAAAGGTTCAGTTTAACAATGTTAGTCATTGCATAACGTGGCTGTTATTGTGTACAAAGTCCTCTTGGTTCTGCTCACTTCACTCAGCATCAGACCATATAAGTCTTTCCAGGTTTTTCTGAAGTCAGCCTGTTCATTTCTTATAGCACAATAGTATTCCATTACATTCATATACCACCACTTGCTCAGCCATTCCCCAATTGATGGGCATCCTCTCAGTTTCCAATTCTTTGCCACCACAAAAAGAGCTGCTATGTATATTTTTGTACATGTGGGTCCTTTTCCCATTTGTATGATCTTTTTGGGATATAGCCCTAGAAGGGCTATTGCTGGATCAAAGGGTATGCACATTTTTGTAGCCCTTTGGGCATAGTTCCAAATTGTTCTCCAAAATGGTTGGATCATTTCACAACTGCACCAACAATGCATTAGTGTTCCAACTTTCCCACATCTTCTCCAACATTTATCATTTTCCTGTTTTGTCATGTTGGGCAATCTGATAGGTGTGATGTGGTACCTCAGAGTTGTTTTGATTTGCATTTCTCTAATCAATAACGATTTAGAGCATTTTTTCATATGACTATAGATGGCTTTAATTTCTTCATCTGAGAACTGTCTGTTCATATCCTTTGACCATTTATCAATTGGGGAATGGCTTGTGTTCTTATAAATTTGTCGTAATTCTCTGTATATTTTAGAAATGAGGCCCTTGTCAGAGACACTGGTTGTAAAAATTCTTTCCCAGTTTTCTACCTTCCTTCTAATCTTAGTTGCATTGGCTTTGTTTGTGCAAAAACTTTTCAGTTTAATGTAATCAAAATTATCCATTTTGCATTTCACAATGTTCTCTATCTCTTGTTTGGTCATGAATTCTTCTGTTCTCCATAGATCTGATAGGTAAACTTGAATGGAATTCTTAATCAGAACCCATCGGAAACAATACATATATACAGGTGAGCAAATCTCCCTGTGTAGCCTGGGCATACACAGTTGTGAACAAGGTCCTTAGGGGTTGATTCTCCATCCTGAGAATCTCTAGGTTTCTCTGATTCCCTGAACTAAGTTGCTTCCATAGCTCTCTGCTGGGGTGGCACCTTGCCTCTGCTCTGCCCTCGCTTTGTTCACCATGCTGCCTCCAGCCTGAGGCGCCTGCATTTCTCCAAAAATGTCAGCAGATGGTGGTAACTGCTTACCTCAGGTCAGTCACTGAACAATCATTGATTCAAAAAGCAATCTGCCTGCAGAATGGCACTAGAGTGGGTAGGGGGAAGTAACCGGAAACAAGGCTCAGATTGGCCTCCTTGCTAGGACTGTTGTAGGAAGGAGCACGATTTTAAAAACATGGATTTTATATTTGATCCTGGAGATAATAGGAGACACTGGAGTTTATTGGGTGGGAGGGAGTAGTGACATAGACCCTCAGTTAACAGCTGAGGAGGGTGATACTTGGGGCAAACCACCCAGTAGCTCGGTGCAGCAGTAATCCAGGGAGAGGGGAAGAGGACGCTCATTAAGAATGATGTCTGTCAGGGGCAGCTAGGTGGCGCAGTGGATAGAGCGCCGGCTCTGAAGTCAGGAGGACCTGAGTTCAAATGCGGCCTCAGACCAAACACTTGACACTTACTAGCTGTGTGACCCCGGGCAAGTCACTTAACCCCAATTGCCTAAAAGCAAAAAAATTAAAAAAAAAAAAAAAGAATGATGTCTGTGGTGGAGGAGAAAAGGAGAAAACAGAACACACTGGATGACACTGAGGTTTACAATCTTGATTATGTGCTAGTAATGTCCTCCACAGTAAAAGGAGAGTTCAGAGGAGGGGAAGACTTGGAGGGGATGTAAGCTCTATTTTGGACTTGCCTGTGAGACATCCAGTGTGAGAGGTCCCAAAGGCAATACTGGACATCAGGGAGAGGCCAGGACTCAGTACATAGATCTGGGAATCATCTGAATAGAGATCATGAGTGAACCCAGGGGAACCGATAAGATCACCAAGTGAAACCTATAGACCAAAGAGAGATGAAGGTCCAGGACAGAGCCTTGGAGGATACCCACAGCAGATGTGAAGCAGATTAAGATCCAGCTAGAAGGGCCCCTACATGGTGCAGGGAATAGAGCTCTGGCCTTGGAGTCAGGAGGACCTGAGTTCAAATCCAGCCTCAGACACTTAACACGTCCTAGCTGTGTGACCCTGGGCAAGTCACTTAACTCTGATTGCCTCACACACACACACACACACAAAATCCAGCTAGAGTTTGACAAGTATCGGTCAGATAGATGAGAGGAGTCCCTGTAAATGAATGTTTTATTAAGTACCTACTATGTGCCTGGCACTTTGCAAATCTCTCATCTGTTGACTGATCCTCAGTAACCCTGGGAGGTAGGTGCTATTATCATTTCCATTTTAGAATGGAGGAAACTGAGGCAGGTGTGGTTAAGTGACTTGCCCAGGATCACACAAGAAGTATCTGAGGTAGAATTTGTACTCTGGGTATTCTTGCCTCCAGGCACAGCGCTCTATCCATTATGCCACCAGCTGCCTCTTTGGGAATACAAAGAAAAGCAAAAAACACCACCACCAGAAAACTAGTCCCCGCTGTCATGGAGCTGTAATAGGGGAAACAACGTACCAACATCTATCTCTAAACAAGAGAGAGACAGGACAGATTGGAGATAGTTAATAGAAGGAAGGCACCAGTATTAAATGGAATTGGGAAAGGCTTCCTGCAGAGGAGGACTTTCAGCCGGGTCTTCAAGGAAGCCAGGAAGCAGAGATGAGTGAGAATATTCCAGGCATAGAGGACAGCCAGAAAAAGTGCTTCATGGTTAATGACAAGAGGTTGCAGTTCAATATGGGCCAGGAACTCTGGTAGGAAGGAGATGGCAAGATGAAAGGGTGTGACTATCCCTATGCAGACCTGAGGTGGGACAGAAGAGCAGGTTCTGAGACTGAGTAGGTCAAGGACCTGGGAAGTTAAGGTATTTGAGAGAGTGCCCTAGTGCATGTTGAAGGCCCCCAGGATGAGGGCAGGAGTTCAGGTGGAGAGAAAGGCTATGAAATAAGCACCTGGGAGATTGAAAGAAAATGTCTTGGGGCAGGTGGGCTTGATAGATAGGGACCACCAGGATATGGATTGGGTGATAAATGTGAGTAGCATGACCTAAGGAGGAGGAAAGGTTGCAGAGTGATGGCTACAGGTGTTTTGACTTCCCCATCACATCAGTGTTAAGGGTAGAGAGGTATGGGACAGGAATGCTGAGCCATAACAGCATCGCTGGAATCAGTATCCTAGAGCAGCCCGCCTTCAGAATTCCAGGTAGTCACATCACTGCTTCGAGGAAAGCTGCTCTTCACTTTTTTAAGTCCCAGAAAAGAACTGGATGTCCGCTGATAGTAGAAAGGCCATGCGAGTGTAATGGCTTCTCACTGCACTGTAAGAAAAAACAAATCAAACAAATACGGGAAAGTGTCGACAGACGCGAACAGTTGTAAAGGAAGGGGAGTGGACTCAATGAAACAAGACATACGACCTGGTAAATTCGTGTTGTTCTGATGACCCGGCTATGTGACAGCTTAAAATGGGGTACTACGGTGGGGGGGGGGGGTCTAGACACAAAGAGGGGTACAAACACCCCTGCCCCTCTCTGGGTCTCCAGACTTCAGGTCTAAGTTCCCAGAAACATGCCTCCATTTTTTGGGGAGGGGTGTGGTTAGGCAATGGGGTTAAGTGACTTGCCCAGGGTCACACAGCTAGTAAGTGTTATGTGTCTGAGGTTGGATTTGAACTCAGGTCCTCCTGAATCCAGGGCCAATACTCTATCCACGGCACCACCTCGCTGCCCCTGAAACGTGCCTCCATTAAAGGATTCATTTCAAATTCAGAGTCCTAAAGTTGGTTCTACCTCCCCTACTCACCACTCTAGCTCAAGCTTCCACCCAATATGGTTTCTATCTACATAATCAGTCACTTACAATAATGACAGTTTTAGATCTGAAATATAACCATTTAGTTAATGAGGCAAAAGAAAAATTACAGATACTAAAATATTAAAGTGCATAAATAATAAAATATATCACAATAACCATCTAAACCTGGATTACATTCTCCAAACAATGCATTCAATAGATACGGTGAAGAATGGGCACACCCTTATGAGAACCTGACCTGACAACACTTAGAGAAGGAAAACTCATGCTTGGGATAAGTGACAACTCCGGACTGCAGGCTACGATGTATATTTAGACCCGGTGAACCACTTCTCCACTCTGTGTTGGTCCTCACCACTCCTCCCCTAGGGAAATCCTCTTCTCTACTCAAACATAGCATTTACAAGTTCCTTCAACTTACCAACACTCTTAATAGGGCTATTAGAAAGTACTATCCCTTACCATAAATAACAATTCTCTAAGTCAGAAAACTGCCGAGCTCAACAAACTGGCAGTCATTAGGCTATAAGGACTGGTTGATAATGTATGCCCCTGACCAGGATGCCTACCCCAGCAAATTACAAACTTTCCTTCTCCAACCAGAGGCGCCAGCAGAGGGGAACAAATCCTCACGAAAAGCTATACCTTTCTCCAACTCTCGGTGATGCTGAAGAGCTCCAGAGACATCTATTGCCCAGTCTTCACCATTCTCACCACCACCAGCAACGTTATCAATCTTCCGTTGCTTTCTCTTGCCTTGTCCTGCCTCTTTCTCTGTCTCTGTAGCAGCTGTTGTGAAATGAAAACCTTCCCGACCCTTAGTAATTCACCTTTTACTTAAAAAAAGTCAGTGCTGGGGCAGCTAGATGGCGCAGTGGATAGAGCACCGGCCCTGGATTCAGGAGGACCTGCGTTCAAATATGACCTCAGGCACATAACACATACTCACCGTGTGACCCTGGGCAAGTCACTCAACCCCATTGCCTAGCCTAAATGGGAAAAAAAATCAATGCTTTTCAAATTTCTCTTAGCTACCCAGTCTCTTTGATGAAGCTATATTTCTTCTCACTTAACATTTCTCTAGTTTTTAATATGCAAAATATCTTTCTTTTCCTCTTAAAATATGAACCTGTTCCCACATAAGCACAAGGCTTCACTCCACGTTGTTGACAGTGACTTCAGAATTTTCAAATCCACACCACAGATCATTTTCTCTCCAAAAATATCCAAATCCCGTCTTCATACCCATATTTTAGCAGTTTATATTAAAACAGAGTTCTTCTCCCACTCTTTTAGGTATCATTATGTTCGTCCACAACGTGCAGCAATATCTTACATTATTATTTTCTCCTTTAAATTAGAGATGGCTGGGAGGGGGGAGGGGGGAGGAGGTACATAGGAGGGAGTTTAAATAATACAAAAATAAAATAAATTTTAAAAAAGATAAGCAGTTCTATTTTCGAAGCTTTCTCTTGCATGTACTAGTTTCCTCTAGCCTTGACTTCTCAAACAAAGTAAACTTCCCCTTGTAGCTTATAAGCAGGTATCCCCAGTTCCATATTAGCATAGGGTGACTTCTTATGAGAGCATACCATCTTTTCCCACCATCTGATAGCTAGTGTTTCCATGCCAATTAAAGATTTGCAGAACACCTTTAAATATCATTATTTTATCTTCACCATAACTTTCCACTTGCATCTAAAGGATCAAGAGATTATCCCAGGTCCTCTTCAATTCTCAGTCCGTTCCAGTTCCTCCCGGAGATTCTGGTGAGGGATGTTTAAGTTACCTGGGGCTACTTTAAGAGCCATCTAGGAGAAAGTGCAAATCCAGGTACTGCCCCTGGCAAGGAGAGAGAGTTCAGTAGTCCCTGCTACCTGTTAGAATGAATGGTGGTATTTCAACTCTATTAAGGTAGAGTTGACAGGTCAGAGTTGAGAGATCTCACGTGAGTGATGAAAGGCAGTGGAGAAGAGTAGAAAGCCCAACATTTGGAGTCAGTTAAGGCCTTTGGACTACAGTCCCAGTTTAGCCCCCTGCCCAAAGCAGGTCCCATCATGTCTGAGCCTCAGGTCTTTTCTACAAAAGGAAGGGGTTGGACTTGGTGATTTCTTACGTCTCTTCCAGTTCTAAAAATGAATGGTGAGGCTATGGCTCCAATTAAATAAGACCCAGATCCCTGGTCAAACAGAAGGTGGGTTCGTGCATTTAGGGGATTCCGGTCTTGATCCTGAGTTCAACTCTTTGAAATAGGAGCTCTGACCCCTGCTCAATACCAGCTATATGAGGCTTAGATGAAATCTTGGCTGTGAAAGACTTCCCAGCTCACACTGGATTTATTATCGTGATCAGACATTTCAAGCTTTCTGAAAATTGTGCAGGTATTGGATTGCAAACACATGAGGACGAGGACTGTGCTCTATGAGCATATTAGCTGTCTTTCCGATCTGGTATTTCCCCCAAACCAGGAACACAGTTACCACTACCCCTGCCTGCCATATTAGTCTGACTCCAGATCACACTTTCCCTCTATATCTAGCATGTATTTTGAGGTCTGAGTATAACCCATAACTAATGTTATTTTTTCAGTAGGAACCCGCTAGATTTTTTACTATCAAAGTGATCTTGCCTTAGTGTAGCAAGCTACATCAGGACCAAGAAGAATCATAAGATTTTAAGCTGGAAGGGACTTCAGAGGTCATCTAGCCCAGCTCCTATGGGGGAAAGTATTCCCTCTACTACAAACCTGACAAGTAGTTATTCAGCCTTGGTTTGAGACCTACAGAGAGGAGGAACCTCCCAAGGCCCTGGGTTCTACTTTTCTACTTTTGGACAGCTCTCACTGTTAGGAAGAATTTCCCAATATCAAGTCTCATCTCGCCTCTTTGTAAATTCCACCCATTCTATCTTCTCAAGCCAGAGTAAGTCCAGTCTCTCTGCCGGGTGAAAGCTCTTCAAATACTTAGGCACAGCTATAATGTTCCAGCTTTCTCCTTCACCTTTGCTACATAACCAGGAGCTAGTTCATTAGAGGGGTTTTGTGGTGCTCCCACTGATAGTAGGAATATGTTTTTATTAACCAAATCAAGAGATGGTGTCCCCTTTGTTCACAACCGACTAGACTGAAAAAGAGAGTAGTTAATTCCAAGAAGGCATCTTCTCCAAGAGTGTGCACCATTATTAACATTCGCTTCTTTGTTTAGTATTTATTTTTAAAAAGAAAAGGACAATATGTACTTAGGTCTTCTCTGAGTTAGCAGGAGAAACTCTGAGAGTTACTTCTCTTCAAGGAGGATGTACCTGTGGGCTGAGCTGTCCTGATCGGTGAGTGTTTGGAAACAACCAGCTCAATAAATTGTGGCTGTGTTAAATTATATCTTCTTCTGGTCTCCCTGACCATCCCCACCCCCCTTCTAGTTAGTATAGTAAGTAAGTTTATAAGTAGCTAGCATAAAGTAACGGTAGCAGGAAGTAAGACAGCCAAGGGGAACCTAGAAGTCAGATAGAGACTGTCCCATAGATTAAGGGAACAAAACAGTTCTTTGCAAACTGTCTCATAAATTAACTAAACTCCGCAGCCTGAGACTATATGCTAACTCAAGGAAAGCCAGCTACACCTTACTGTAAGGGTCCCTGGGCCCTGCTCATTGCCCTGCTCTGTAAGCCTCAGAAAAACTCCAGATATCCACGGCAAGACCAGCAAGTCTCCCCGTATTGCTGACAACTTTGAGATGATTTGGCTGTGTTAATGAACTCATCTAAGGCATCACTTTTAAGAGTTTCATTTTTTCCCGCCAAAACCCTACAAAAATGAGTCCCTAAACTCTGCCCCCACCCCAGCACTCTTCCCCCCTCTACAGATCCAAGGTGAGTGCTCCGAGCTCCGATCCCCAGTTACATAAGTGACTCTGCCTCTCCCCATTTTCTTCCCCATGCTGCCTGCCTTCCTGCACCACCCCATTCCCTGTCCCCATGTCTGTCTCTGTTCCCTCCTCACTGTTTGCCTCTGTGCTCTCTGTGCTTTATTAAAGGATGATAGAAGCAGTATTTCCCATTTGCTACCATTGTGGTCTTTCCTAGCGAATATCCAAAAACCTGGGCATGCCTGACCCCCATTTGTCCCAGAGGGACTCCCTCCTTGTGGTCCCATTCCCTTATCCCATAAATTAATTAGCAATTCAATGATGGTTTTGAGGAGATAAGAAGGTTATCCCACATTACATTTTATATCCCATCTAGTCATCTATCTTCCCATATGCCTAATATCATTCATACCCCTCCCTACTCCTATCCCCAAACCTACTTTTTATCAGCTGCTCTGGGCACAATCATCAAATCAATACCACAATATGTAAGGGCCACTGAGGTGCCAGACCTTACAGCATGTGGGGGTCTACCCTTCCTGGGTCATACAGATCATATGCAAATATTCCCTGACCAGTTCCAATCTAACACATGGAACTTTGGGAAGCAGGTTTCTGACCATGAATAATGAGGGACTGGTACTGTGTGGTGATGAAAAGTCTTCTAATTGGCTAGGAGAACTGAAAGAACTGGTTCCTCAGGAGGTGCTGAGCCAGAAGTGAGTTTGAATATAAAATCTCTCATTCTCTTCTCCTGTCTAGCTGTGAGCAAGGCAGCACTGCTATGAGCTTCTAAGTGGGCGAGCAGCAGCAAACTGCATTTTCCCATTGAGTTATCATATGTCCACGAGCACATGGTGAATACATTTGGTTTGTTCTTGTTCTTCCTTGATCTTAGGCTATGAAATATTCAGACATTGAATCAGCCAGGTTATGACCTTGTGAGCCTTCAAAGGTCAGAAGAGCCATCAAACTGAAGTAAGTTGCAGAGTCCATTAGAGGTGCTAGCTGTGGCTGTTAAGAGAGAAAGTACCTGGGGCAGCTAGGTGGCTCAGTGGATAGAGCACTGGCCCTGAAGTCAGGAGGACCTGAGTTCAAATGCAGCCTCAGACCAAACACTTGACATTGACTAGCTGTGTGACCCTGGGCAAGTCACTTAACCCCAATTGCGTGCAAATTAAAAAAAAAAATTTAAAAAAAGAGAGAAAGTACCTGGGGGCAGATGTGGAGAGATGTTGTTTTGGTCCCTCATTTTCAAAGAGGACCAATGACATCATGTCTTGACTTGTGCCTGAATTGGATTGTAAGTGCAGCAGAGTTACACAAAGTCACCAGCTTCACTCTCTCAAGTCCAATCGAAAGGAAGGACAACTGGCGATGGCCTGCGATGTAGTGGGTGACCTTGGTGTCTTCGATGTCTGACCAAGCTCTAAGCGCTCCTCAGTACCCACTTCAGCTTCCTTTATGGTCATGAGAACCAATTGTTCTCATCCGGCCCATTCTTCTGGGGGGGGAGTCTTCACATGCTTGGGGTAGACATCTCCTTAACTGATCACCCTTAGGCTAGTTTAACCCATTTACTGAGATAGTTTAACCAGGGTATGGTCACTGTGCATGCTCTAGCTTCTTGGTAGCCAGGGGTGAGAGGTGGAAACCAAAGGTAGCTGAGCAGTCCTGAAAAGGGTTAGGGTCAGGGCTAGGTGCTAGTCTTCTCTGACGTCTTCCCATTGAAGAAGGCAGTGTCTTCAGGAGTCATGACCCCCTCTGTGGATAAAAGGGCTGGCTATGGACTCTGGAAAGGTACTTTGATTTCAGCGGAGAGCTCCATAGAAGGGGAACCTCATCGTGACTTCATAGGGAAAAAAGGGCTTCCAGCACCAGGAGCTGGGAGGTGCCTCTATACCTGTGCTTTCTTGTCTTTGTATTTTAGATTTGAGCCCACTCTACTCAGGGACCTTCTAACTGCAAGAGGAGAGCACACCTCCTAGTTGGAGGAGGTTGCTTTGTGTTTGCTGTTCTTGCTACACTGTCTCAGTAAATCCCTTTTCTAAAAGTGAATACAGACAGTTCTCGCTTTACTTCTGCAGACCTCTCTCTATAGTGATTTTTACAAAATATGAATCTGCCCATGGCTGTGAGGAAGGGAGGGAGGAGGCCACATGCCCAGATGTAGGGGGCTGGCACATGGTTCGAAGACATATGGGGGTTGGAGATGGACAAACGGAAAGAAGGAGGAGCCTGTGGGGGCCAGGGCTAGCTACACAGGAGCCTGGTTGGAACCAAGAGGAAGAACATGGGGCGGGCAGGGCAGACATGTAGGGGCTGGACATAGAAACAGATGGGAGAAGATGGACGACACAGGGGGAGGGCGCCAAGGGACACCTAGTGTAGACAGGTAGAAGATAGACATGAAGGGGCTGGGCCAATGAGTGGGGGTGGGGTGGGTGGAGCGGGGCAAAAGTCTTCTCTCCTGGCACTGGAAGTCTCAAGTCAAGTCCCTAATCTATTGGTACCAGGGTGGTGGAGGGCTCCCCACATATATGTTCTTCCGTTTTCACTTGGAGGTTTTTTTTGGCGGAGGAATGAAAGGCTATGGAGTGCTGAGCTGAGGGCAAGAACGGAGAGAGAGAGAGCACAGGACTGTACAGTAAAGTTAACATAGGTGTTTTTTTAGAATGTGGATTTCAGCATTCTTTATATAACGTTGAATTTGGGTAATGCAAATTTACATAAAGTAAGAATTGTCTGTAGATGTCTACTGGTCTATTGATAATGGGGACCACACTGGATAGGGGCTCATGAGCAGCAATATTGAAACTCCAGTCCCTCAGGTTTATCCCTAGAACCCTGTGGAGAGTAATAGTCAGCCACCCTATAAGGGAGAAGAAGTTGGGGAAGTGACCCCAGGGGGATTTTGGGGTGGTGGTGGTACTACACTAACATTGCTTCTGAAAAGATCATGTCATTACTCTGTGGACACTGTGTACCCTCTCAGTGCCGCCTGTGTATGAATTTCCAAGCTAGACGCGAGCCATTTCATGCATGTTCTCCAGACACACATGTTCCCTATGAATGCCCTTCCCTCTGTGTTCCTGAGTCACGCATATTCCTTTGGTCTGTTCTCTCCCACTGGTGGTATAGTGTATAACTCCCTTTTGCTTTGAACTAAAGTGCCCCGTTTGGCTCAGAAAACATATCCATCAGTGGGGATGCATTTTGGTGGTTGCTGAACTGCCATGTAACTCCAACAGCAGGTTTCCTTGGGGCTCTTCTATAATGGGGGATTTGGTTTCTACAACAGTAACATTTCCCCACTGCCCCCAGTTCTGCCCTCTGGGTATCCAGCAGTACAGTCAAGTGAGTATTTATTAAGCACCTACTGTGTACTAGGTGCTATGCCAGCCACTACACGTACAAGTACAAATAATGAAAACAAACAATCCCTGCTCCCAGAGAGCTGACATTGCAACAGGGGAGACAAACAGGTCCATCTTCCACATGACAGCCCCTCAGGCCTTTGAAAACAAAGATAGGGACTCCTCCCTCACCTGCATAGCCAGCCTGGCCAAAGAGAGCTACCGAATGGTTACAGGTGAATGAAAGGCATTTATTAAACACTCACCATGTGCCAAGCACTGGGCTAAGGGCTGGAGATAAAAACAAAAAAGACAAGACAGTCCATGTGTATTATATTCTAACAGGGAAAGATACAGACACATAGGCAGTGGTGACTCAGAAGGGTGTTTTGGCCTGGGATGGCCCGTGGAGTCATAGAACAATAACAGTTAACATTTATATAGCACTTATTATGTGCCAAGCACTTTACAACTATCTCATTTGATTATCACAGCAACCTTGAGAGGTAGGTGCTATTTGCCTTAGGAAACTGAGGCAAACAGAAGTTAAGCGACTTGCCCAGGGTCACACAGCTAATAAGTGTCCAAGACTGGATCTGAACTCAGGTCTTCCTGATTCCAGGCCTGGCGCTCTATCCACTGAGCCACCCAGTTACCTTAAATAGTTGATAAGCACTCCTACAAGCAACAGCAGTGTTAATTTGATTACAATGAAGGTAAATGGTATTATGCACTCATTTGGTATCCTTTTCAAAAAGAGAAATAAGGTTTATTTGGTATGACTTGTCCTAAGCCACGTTATTGCTTTCTTGTGAATGCTGTTGTAGATTTTTACTAACTAGCTCTTATTAATAATACATTCTAGATTTTTGCTAGCAATTGAGGTCAAGGTCACTGGCCTACAATTTTCAAACTCCATTCTCCCCCCCCCATTTGGATATATATCCTTTGCCATCCCTGTAACGCCCTTCCAGTTTTCTGTAACTTTTTAGAGATTGCTTGCAGAGATCAGCAACCCCAACCATCTACCCATTCTTTCAGTGTCCAAGGATATGGTGAATTTCAGTCAGGTGCCTTGCACTCAAGGGAATAGCTGTTCTTTCTTATTAGGATCATGATTTAGAGCTGAAAAGGACCTTTAAAGTCATCTAAGCTAGAGATTTTAGAAATGGAGGACCTGAGCAGGCAGAGAGGCTAATGTTCTGCCCTTTCTATCTGTATCTCCAGCCGTTAGCCCAGTGCTTGGCACGTGGTGAGTGTTTAATAAATGCCTTTCATTCATGTGTAACCATTCGGTAGCTCTGTTTGGCCAGGCTGGCTATGCAGGTGAGGGAGGAGCCCCCATCTTTGTTTTCAAAGGCCTGAGGGGCTGTTATGTGGAGGATGGACAGTTCCTCTAGAAATATTTATACATGTACCTGTTTGTCTCCCTGGTTGCAATGTCAGCTCTTTGGGAGCAGGGATTGTTTATTTCATTTTTTGTATTTGTACCTGTAGTGCTTAGCACAGGCCTGGGCACATGGCAGATGCTGAATACTGACTGACTGCACTGTTGGGCAGAACCAGGAGTAGTAGGGGGGATGTTACTGTTTTAGGGTACAGAGGTAAGATTTCGAATCAGGCAAAAAGCATTTATTAAGCACCTACTATATGCCAGGCACTGTGCATACAAATACAAGTAGAAGGACAGCCCTTACTTTCAAGGAGGCTCCAATCTAATGGGGGAAAGCAGAGTCCAGAGTGCAGCATGGAATGGGATGAAGAAAACAATGTTGGCCTCTTTATTTATTTATTTTGGCTAGGCAAGGGGGTTTAAGTGACTTGCCCAGAGTCATACAGCTAGTAAGTGTTACATATCTGAGGTCAGATTTGAACTCAGGTCCTCCTGACTGTAGGGCTGGTGCTCTATCCACTGCACCACCTAGCTGCCCTTAGGCTGGCCTCTTTAAATGGAGGTGCTGAGGGGAGTCCTCTAATCAGAGGTAGAGGCTACAGGGGTAGCAGGGTACTTCCAGTATATGAATTTCAGGGCTGGAGCAAGCTTCCAGGGTCGTGCTGGAAAAAGCCCAGTACACACCCTGGAGAGGTTTTGAACCCAGCTCTTCACATCTCTGAGCATTTATTAAGCACCTACTATATGCCAAGCACTGTTTGCTATCTGGGGTAAAAAGCAGTCCCTGCAGTCTAATTAGGGATTGTAAACAACTAGATACAAACGAGATACAGACAAGAATAAATTGGAGGGAATCAACAACAGCATTGAGGGGGATGGGGAAAGGCTCCTTGTGGAAGGTATCACTTGAAGGAAGCCAGGGAAGCCAAGAAGGGGAAATGAAGGCAGAGAGCTCTTGGGACGTGGCAGACAGCCTGTGAAAATATACATTTAGGAGATAGAGGGTCATTTTGGGGGCGAGTGTCACTGGATTGAAGAGAACGGGGAAGGGAATGAGAGTTGCGTGTGTGTGCGTGCTTGTGTGCACTAGGTTATAAAGGGCTTTGAACACCAAACACAGCAGTTTGTCCTGGAGCTCCAGGGAGCCACCGGAATTTTGAATAGTTCAGATCCAGCCAACTTTGCTCTGAACCATGCAATCCAAAGACTGTTCTCTTCGGAACAGAAATCAGAGGAAAATAAGGATAAACTTTCTCTTTCTGGACAGTTACCAACTCCCTATCCATCCTTAGCAGTGCGCCATGCTCTTCTTTGACCTTTCTCTTTTCCTCTATAGCTGGGGTTAAACCAACCCCAAAATCTTTTGTTTTCTAGCCTGCCAAGGAGCGCAGGGTACAGACCAGCGGGACCCTGAATCTTAAGGGCAAAACTTGGAGATCCCAATGAGAGGTGGAGCTGGGGACTCTGTAAGAGTCATGGTTGGAGGCTTTCTATGGTGTGTAGTGGGTTAGAACCCTAGAGTTGGAGTCAGGAAGAGTTCAAATCCCACTTCAATCAATCAACAAGCATTGACTACGCTCCTACTATGTGCCAGGCACTGTGCTAAGACAGTTTCTTACCCCTAAGGAGCTCACAGGCCAATGGGGGAGGAGGACAACATTCAAGATTTAGACTGGACAAATTGAAGTGGATTGGGAGAGGGAAGGGGCTAGAATGAAGAAGGAGGAGGGGAAGATTCTTGAGGAAAGCAGGATTTTAGCTGAGACTTGAAGAGAGGGAATCCCGGCATGGGGGACAGCCTGAGAATGTCCGGAGTCCAGAGACTGAGTGTCTTGTGAAAGGAACAAGCAGGAGGATCGTGGTGTCCCCGGATCGCAGGGTTCGTGGGGCTGAGCATGATGTGAGAAGGCTGGGAAGGCAGGACCAGGCAGGCGCTGAAGGGCTTTAAATGCTGCAAGATTTCACAGTTGATTCTGCAGCTAATAGGGCCCTACTAAGTAAAGGAAGGAGGTGGTCAGACCTGGGCGCTGGGAAGGGCATTTTGACAGCTGGGGGAGGACAGACAGACAGACAGGCGACGGCAGTAGTCCAGGTGATGAGACCCCTGCCCCAGGGGCCGAGGAGAGGAGGGGGCTTGCAGGAGGAATCTTTGCTAGCCTCGGCCACCTCCAGCTGGGTGGGCAGTCACTGGGGCAAGTCACTCCATTGCCCTGACCCAAGAATCACCTGGGAAAGTACTGTTGTGAAGTACAGTTGTTGAAGCTTCTCCACTCCCTTAGAAAGGGAGCCTGCTGTGGACTGGGACGACGGTTTTTGCATTTACGTGTCCATCCCCAGGCTTAACTCTCGGTCTCCCCCTAGGGAAGTGCTGGTTAACTTGACCGTTCTCTATGAAGGGCGGGGTTTCTTCGTGAGCTCGGCCCGGGACAAGAGGAGCTGAATGGGCGCTATCCGGGAGGGGAGGGGCCTCGCAGGCTCTGCCTCTGGGAGGAGGAGCTTCCTGGGCTCAGCCTATGAGAAATGGGCGTTAGCGGCAGCCTGGGAGGGGCGGGGCTTCGTGGGCTCTGCCTCTAGAAGGAGGAGCTTCGCGAGCTCCGCCGGCCCTGAGGGGCGGGACTTCGCGAGCTCTGCCGATGAGAGCAGGGGCGGGCCCCTGCTCAGTGGGCCGAGTTACCCCGTACGGCGCAGGCCTCCGTCTGCGCCGGCGGCCGCCGCGTCGCCTCCTTTTCGTGCTGCCTGAGGAGAAGCGGCCGCTCCGCCTCCGGTCCCGCCCTGGCCCCGCCCCTGGCCCCGCCCCTCCGGATTTCCTGTTTCCCCTCAGCGGCGGCATTGGCGGCGGCATTGGCACCGGCGGCTGCGGCGGTGGCGGCCGTTAGTCCCGGCGGGGCTGCCCCGGCCTAGCACGCGCCCCCGCGGCACCCGCCTCGTCCGGACTCCGGCTCCGGCGCCTCCGGGAAGCCTCCCTGGCCCGGCCCCATGGTGCACTTCTTGCACCCGGGGCTGCGGCCCCGCACCATCGTCACCCCGAACGCCCTGGAGGACCCTCCGGGCTGCTGCGTGGTCCAGGTGGGGGAGCGGCCGCGGCGCCCCGGGCGAGGAGGGGAGTTGGGAGGGGGGAGGGGTACCTGGGGGGGCCCCTCAGCTGGACTGAGCGGGGCGGGAGGCACCAGGAGAGGTGACGTTTGTACAGCGCTTAGCGCAGCTCCGGGCACGGAAGAGGCGCCTAATTAATGCTAACTCTCATTATTCTTGGGGCAGGTGGGGGGGGAGGGCGAAGGTGCGGCAGGTGAAGATGAGGGGGAGGGCGAGGCTGTTTGGGGAAACCCTGCTGTGTGTCCAGCGCTGTGCAGAGCCCCGGCCTCCAGGAGCGCCCATTCTAACCGGGAGACCACGTCTAAGGGCAGTCATAGTGGGGGGAGAAACTGGACAGATGGAGAGATTGGTTTGGGGAGGGGCCAGATGGAAGAGCCTGGGTTTATTTATTTATTTATTTAGGCTGTAGAGTGACCCAAGGGCTTGAAAACCTACATTTCCTTCCAAGCCCAGCATCACTCCCTGCTATAAGTTTTCAGTCTTCTCATGAGGACCCTCCACGTAGTCCTCAATTTGGGAAAAACAAACTAACCAACTTGATAAAGTGTGATAATTTTTAAACTTACTTTTAGCCTCGAAGGAAAAGTAAAATCTTTTCAAACTTTCTTTAAAGACCTAGTTAAAAACAAAAAGCCTCCTGGTGATCCTTTCAGTCTAGGGGCTGAAAAGTCTAGCTGGTGGGATAAAACATGACAATGAGTGGTTTGGATGCTTTGAATGGTTAAGTGGGGCTATGCTTATGCAGAAAGGACAGGAAAACTTTTAGTTTGGCTGATTGGGGAAGACTTCAAAGATGGTTTTTCCAAACAGTTTCACTGAAACTTGAATTTCTTTTCTCTGTGTTATGTGCCACCTGATGGTGCCCCTGCCAGTCATTCATTTTTGAGGGGAGCGGAGGGAGGAAGCTACATTAGAATTAGTTAGGAGCTCAGAAAGAAACTGTTCTTTCCCAGCTTGGTGATGCAACACATTTCTGGTTCATAAAATGAAAGCCAAGACTTAAAAAACCCAGCCATTCTCAACATCAGGACAAATAGAACACAAATCTACCTGCCTGCATCATTCATTAGGCCTGAAATTAGACAGGATGTTACTGTATGAATAGGTGTGGAAATGTCTTTCTAGTCTCAAGTGCTTCTTCCTCTTGCTCTTGGGGCAAAAGAGGTTAAATCATTTTGCCTCCCTGACCCAAGTGAAGAATGCTAGCACCCAGCCCAGGAAGTCATTTGAATTGGAGCCTTTTTCTTGCAAAAATCTTAGCTGAGGCTTTTTTATCTTTGAACTCCTGTATACATTTTAATACACTTGAGCAAACTTTAGGCATAGATTACGGTGCATTGTGCTAGGAGATACAAAATTGCGATAAGTGTCTTAAGGTGTTGCTTACCTAGTAATGAGACCTGCAGAAATAAATATGATGTGGAGTATACCGTAGAAGTGCCAGCAAAGTACTGTGTGAGACCTGAGAGTGTGGGAAGAGGCCTTTTACCCTTTGGGCAAGATCTGGGACGCTTTCCTTTCGGATAGCTGGGATATTAAAAGGCCACAGTAGTTGACCCACCTTAGAAGAATAAAGAGACATTGTGTACCTCGTGAGGAGCCACTCTCCTTAAACAGGTGGGTGAAGAGAAGAGACTGGAGAAGACAAGGGCTAGCACAGGTGGAGAACCAGGAATGTGATGTGTCTGAAACCGCAAGATTAAATGATCCAGTGAGAAGGGAGGATCAAACAGTGTTGCATTCTTCAGAGGCCAGGGATCATAATGGGGGGGAAAGTCATTGAATTTGATTATTCCTGATCACCAATTTGAGGAGCAGCTTTTGCTTGTGTCATTGCTTGGGCGTGTATATGTATGGGTGTGTGTATACACTCCACTCCTCTGTTTACATCTAGTAGAATGGAAGCTCTTTTGAGGGCAGGTCTGATTTTTGGCAGCAAGCCAGGTTTCTGTGGGTGTGGGGGAAATGGAGACATCGGGTAATAAGGTTTTTTTCAAGAAAGTTGTTTTATGAAGGAGAGGAAAAAGATGAGATGATGGTAACTGGTCTAAAGAGCAAAGGAAGTGTTTATATGTGGAATTAGGGAGGTATGTGCATTGGTTGGAAGGAGCCATTGGGGAGAGGGAGGGCTAGCTTGAGCACACAGGATAGAATGTGGAAGTGGGCGTGATCACGGTGTTGGGGGCGTCATCTCTGATGAGCAAGCAGGAAGGAAGGGACAAACAGAAGGGGCTTTAGGTCATCTGCTACCAGAATATGGGGGATTGAGGAAGAGAAGGAAAAGGTTGAGTTTGGTTGATGGGGAATGAGGTGAAGAATCTAAGTTTAGAAGCAGAAATTTATAGATGAAATTGGCTAGCCATCATCTGGAGAACATCATCTCTACCTGCATTACATTGACACTGACCTAGATTGTGTTGTAAGAAGAGGTAAATAGGAGATTCATTTCAGTTGTCATCATGTATGAAATTACACATGGTGTGTGTGACCCACTTTTTGATTATGAAGTATTAGGTAAGTATGGATTGAATTCTTCTTTGCCCCATCACGTTTACCTTGTGTTGTATTTATTTGTATACATGCCATGTCTTTAAGACTGAGCACAGTAGCCTGCACTTAGTAGGGACTTAATAAATGTTTAAGTTTGAATGTATTGAATTTCATTATCACAGATGTCAAAAATCACTTGTTTTAACTAACTGGCTAGTGTTAATTTAATGTTCAATAATTTTAGGCTTCTTTGTTTTAATAAAGTGTATTTGCTTGGGGTTTATTTGGTAGGAGGAAGCATCTCCCTACTCCTTGGTTGACATCTGCCTGATTGTCCTGGCTACTGACCTGGACAGGTTCTGTTCAGAAAGACCTGATGGAACCCTGCGCCTGCACGAGCTGGGAAGTTTCCCTCAGGAAGTAGCTGATCGACTGCTGCATATGATGACAGTTCATGGTAATGCAGTTTATCTGGTATCTATTGGCAGTTGAAATTTCTCTGGTAAAGGTTAGGATCCGTAGCTTTGTTGCAAAAAATAATGACAAATTGGACATATCTTTGAAATATGTTTTGTGATGGCCTGTGGAGAAATGAACTAGAAACTGAACAGAATCATAGAAATCCAAAGCTGGAAGGGGAACTTTAAAGGTCTTGTAATACCTAGTGCCCTCTTAGTTTTCAGACCAGGAACTTAAGGTCCAGAAAGGGGAAATAATTTGTCCAGGGTTTGTCATGCAGATCTTTTGGGGCAGGGCAAGTCTCTTCTGTTTCTGAGCTTCAGTTTCCTCATCTGTAAAATGAGGATAGAAATCCTTGCACAGCTGATCTCACAGATTATTGTGAAAGTAAATTGGACAGATCAATGTAAATTTGTGTAAACCTAAGCGGTGATGATTATTCTCCCTAAGCTCTTGAGTGTTTTCAGTTCTGAGGCTGAGAAAACTTAAAGGTTTTTGCTTCTTTTAAAAACCTTCTAAATTGCTCTGGGGCAGTGGGGAATCTGTCCAGAAAGCTCATAGACAAACGTGATCATAGTTTTAGATCTTGAAGGGATCTTGGTAGATGCCTTCTAGTCCCCTCCCCTCCCCTCTTTTTTACAGATAAGGAAACCGAGTTCCAGGTCACTTCAAGCACTTCCCAAGGAACTAGCGGAACTGCCCTTTGGCATTAGAATTGACCCTTTATTATGAAACCTTGCCAGCTACTGCCCATCAAGTGTTTAATCTGAATTCTCTCCGCTTCCTTCTTATGCGTGTTAAATTTAGTTAATGTCTTTTTTGGGGTTAGGGGCTAGGCAATGGGGTTAAGTGACTTTCCCAGGGTCACACAGCTAGTGTCATGTGTCTGAGGCCAGATTTGAACTCAGCTCCTCCTGATGTCAGGGCCGGTGCTCTATCCACTGTGCCACCTAATTGCCCCAAGTTAATGTCCTTTTGAGGAGGCAGTGATTCTTCATTTTTGTCTTGGTATCTCCAGCACCTGGCTTAGTGCCTCTTGAATATTAGTTGCTTAATTAATGTTGGATTAAATTGGGCTTAAGCTGAGAGGGGAAAGGCATAATTGAAGCATTTAGAGCTGGGAGGGACCTTAGGAAAAAGGAGACAAAATTGTTTATATCCTTGACCCCAAAATCCCATTAGTGGGCTTATAGTCCCAAGAAAAACCTATTTATGAAAAGTTTAGTGGCAACACTTTGTCATAGCAAAAATCGCAGTTTAACTGCACCCAATGACTGGAAATTACAAATTGTGATTTTATGAATATAGTGGAATATCACTGTACATTACAAAGTAGGTAGTTGGTGGAGGACTGTGGCCATTGATCAGAAAGATTTGTGTACGAGTCCTGTCTCTAACCCATATTGGGCAGCTTTCTGGGACTTAGATCAGTGGAGAGGGGTCTCCACACCTATGAAGCACAGGTCTGGACCCCAAAAGTACCCAAAATATGGAATCTTGTTGCTATTGTGGCATAGAATTCTCAACACTGACAAAATGCCAGTCTGAACCAAGGACAGATCTGGTATATCTAATATCTAATAGCAAAGTACTGTAGGTGTTTTGGGTTTTTTTGTTTTGTTTTTACATTTCAGTCACTTTAGACTATTTGGGGGCTGGGGACAGTGATTCAGCTTCACAACAGTTTTTTATAGTACTAAGCCTAATATTCACAGAATATACACAAGTGAACAAACATGATTTCAATTTTTCTTCAAAAGTTCAGTATTATAAAATAAATCTTTTGAATACACATATGGGACCTGGAAAAAATTGTAGGCTCCAGAAATTTTTTCTGAATTGCTTGTATCATTATGATTCCCAATCATCATGATAATAGCTGACATTTTATGTCATTGAAGTTTGCAAAGCCCGTTTTACTTGGCTATCTCATTGGATCTCCACAAGCTACTCTGGGAGATGGCGTTATTTTGCGCCCACTGAGAGGCTAAAGGACTTGGCCCCCGAGGCAGAATTCCAACTAGGATCTTCCTGACTCCAGCACTCTCCTGCACCAGGTTCACTTCAGGCAAATCAAAGTAGACATGTTAACAGTAAGAACTTGAAAGTTTCTTACAAGAAGTATTTCCACTGTGTCTTTCCAGTCACCTCACCATTGTTCCTCATTAAACAAAAAATTTAAATCATTAATTGCTGATTTATTGGATAATACAGTTCATTTTAGAAGACATATATTTTTGTCTAGCAGAAAAAGCCAGAAATGACTTAAATACTTAAAAAACGGAGACATTCTTTCTGTTATAGTACATGTTTCTTAAACAGTTGTTGGCAGTCGTTGTTTACTTTAACAATTAAATAGAACTGAACACCCATATTGCAGAATCAATAAGCATTAAGTGCTTACTATGTGCCAGGCACTGTACTTGGAATATAAATACAAACAGAAAGAGAATCGCTGCCTTCAAGGGGTTTGTACTCTTAACACAGGAAGACAGCATGTAAGAACAAGCTATGAAAGGGAGAAGGAAGGAAGAGGAAGATGTTAGAGAAAGTCCAGAGAGTTTCGAGTGGAGCATGAGGATTACTAAGGACCTGGCTGGCTGGGGCAGATTCCTTAAAATGGTGGATCTCAGAAACCAGCCAATCAGAGGAAGGGGCCGAAGGGGTGGCTTGTGAGAAGGCTTCTTCGGCCTGGTAGAGAAAGGACAGAGGCAAGAGTGGAGCCTGAAGAGAATATAAATAATGAGAAGGAAGAATTGGTTGCAGTGCAGGAACACACCTAGGTCATCAAGAATTGCCATAGGTTTTTCTAGTGTACATTAATATAGTTTGCTAAACCGCTTTATCTAAAACAAAAACTAGATCTACACAGCAGTGAAAAGCTGGTGTGCTGACCACACAGGTTTACCGTTTGTCACCTCCGGTGACTTTGGCAAACACAGTCTTCTTCCAAAGCTCATTACATCATTTTGGAGGTAAAATTTCCATTTGTTTTTGCCTCAATGCATTGTCATGTTGACAGACTATTACATTATCTTTGTCAAACATATCTGGGTGCATCTTGCTTACCAGCGTCATCCTCAGAATTGAAAAGGTTCTCTCTCCTGGCTGTTTGGGGTGTTCTGCATTATTACTGCTACTGGCAAATTGTCACTTAACATGCAACTGTTGGCTGTCTTTTCAAGCATTTTCAGTTCTTCAGTATCAATAATATTGAGAAATTCGTATCCACAACTTCTCTATTTCCTGTTTCCTCATTTGCATCTTTTTGGATGATTTTCTTTAACGTCATTCGTCGTTTGTGGGCTTGGATCCATTTGTGTGTAGGTTGGGAGAGCCCACGTCCATAAGCCTCTGAGCCCTGCCGCAGCACTGGTGTTTCAAATATGTTCTGAGAGCTTCTATGTTCCCGGGAACATACGACATATGCACAAATAAATTACTCAGTTCAACAAACATTTGTTAATGGCTTCTCTTTCCCAGACACATATATACAAAGTATTGTGCTTAGTCATTTTGCGGTTGTATCTGGTTCTGTGACCCCATTTAGCGTTTTCTTGGCAAAGATATTGGAGTGGTTTACCATTTCCTTCTTCAGCTCATTTTGCAGATGAAGAAACTGAGGCAAACAATGAAGTGACTTCCTCAGGGTCACACAGCTAGTTAAGTGTCTAAGGCCAGAAGGAAGATGAGTCTTCCCAACTGTGAGCCCAGGGCTCTATCCACTGCCCCACCTAGCTGCCCCATATACAAAGTATACATAACATAATTTTGAGAGGGAGGAAGATTAATAATTAACAATGAGGATGAGAGGAAATCAGTAAGGGTCTCTAGTAGGAAGTGGTATCTGAGATTTGTTTTCTAGTTAAGTGGAGGTGAGAGGGCCCAGCCTGGCTGCCCACCTAGACCTTTCCCTTCTGAGTTGTAGCCTCGGGGAGGTGCTTAAGCATGGTGGTCACAGCTCCTTGTGGTAATGGGCTAGTAAAGAAATAGGGGATGTTGGGTATGAAATGATACATGATGGTCAAAGAACCACCAAAAGAATAGCGTAGAGAATTACTACAGCTCTGTAAAATTGTAAGTGGCGAAAGGACTCGGATTAGAAACACTGGACGCTCTTCCCCCCACCCCACCCACATATTTCCTTTCTTCTAACAGACAGAACACCATGAAGATGTTAAGTTGCATGTAATAGAAGTCAGTTCTGTTTTACTTGACTGTTTTCAGGGTTGATATAGGTGGGGGGAGGGGGGGCGTCCATTGATAGCGTGCTAGGAGTTCATATGTCAGAGCAACATTTATTTTAAAAAATATGTACAGTGAGTTCCCTATGAGTTAGAGGTGCCACACCAAAGGCTAGGTGACAGTTTGTCAGGGAATCCCATAAAAGATTCCTGCTTTTATGTGAAACCTAGGCCAGAAAATGTACATTAAAATGCTAACATTTTATGCATTTCTTTCTAAAATACCTGTGAGGTCAGTACCGATACTGGGCACAAATCCTGTACCTACATTAACTTCATTTGCCACCCAGAAATAAATACTTAGAGCTAAGATCAGCAGCAGCATGGTGTGGTTTTCTTTTTTCTCCTCCTGCACGCCCTTCTCCAGTGTTATTGTTTGCGATTTCCCTCTCCTAAAAGTGGTAGATAAGGCATTATCATCAAACGAGCGCTGCATATCTGAAGAAGTCCAGAAAAAGAGTGTATGTGAAGCCGCTGATTGATTACATTAGCTCATTTACACAGTAAGTTTATTCTGGTACCAACCTTGACTGGTTTATCACTTCCCTTCTGAACTTTCTCCTGTTCTCTTTTAAGACTCTTTTGGGGGGAGAGGGGCAGTCAGGGTTAGGCGGCTTGCCCTGGGTCTGAGGTCCTCCTGACTCCAGGGCCAGTGCTCCATCCACTGGGCCACTTAGCTGCCCCTCTTTTGTGTGTTTTAAAAATGTTTCATTGCATTCTTTTTGCAGCACTTACTACTACTCCCCCACCTGCCCATAAAAGCCCTTCCTTGTAACAAATACAGATTACGAATCACAGCAGATTTGTATTGTATTGGTTCTGTCTGGAAATTTGTCTTCACCTTTCCCCAGAGAGGTAGAAAAGCTTCTGTAACGGCACTGTTATTGCTTGTTGCATTGTGTGTGGTTCGTCCCATAGAGATTTCATGCTTCTGCTCACTTTCCTCAGCCTCAGTCCAATCCAAGTCTTGTAGGTTTCTCTGAATCTGTCCGGATAACATTCTGTTACAGGCACACACCGTAATTGGTTCACCTTCCTCCAGTAGATGGGCACCCACTGTGTTTCCAGCTCTTTGCTACAGTGTGGGCCCTTTCCCTCTGTCTTCAGTCTCTTTGGGACGTAGATCTCGCAGTGGTCGTGCTTCTGCGTGTTCCAAATTGCTTTTCTGAGTTGTTGGACTAATTCATCACGCCATTGTGTCATCATGTATGTCAGCATGCCTGTCATCTAGCATGATTGTTATTAATGCTAAAGTTAAAATAATTCAAATTAATTTTTCTGAGTGGGGTTTTGGGGTAGTTTTAAAAGACATTTGTGATACCTAGTGATTAGTTGGGAGGCACTATTAGGTTTCATGAAACTAGAGCCCCTGTATGGACATGTGTGTATGTACATATGTACGTGTGTATGATAGCTATCTGAGCCTCATGCTATATTCCTAAATGATTTTCTCTACTAAAAGCTCCAAAGGCATTGTATAGAAATGGGAAGAATAGTGAAGAGAAATTGGAGCTCCAAATCCTGGGTTAGAATCCTAGTTCTGACACTTAGTCACTGTCATGTGACCATGAGCAAATCACTTTTCCTTTCTGGGCTGGCCCTTTCTTTCCCCCCTCAGAGAAATGTGGAGAATCCGGGAGCTGAGGCTTAAAAGGGCTCTAAGCAGGAGCACATAATACTGATTATAGAGTTACAATGTTTTGTTTACCAGAGACCTGTAGTGGGTCATGTGCTTTATAATTGTCATCTGATTTGAACCCACGTCTTCTGACTCTAAATCCAGTGTTCCTTCCATTAGACTGACCATGTTGCCTCCCCTAAAAGAACTTTAGTATCTGATTGACCTGTATATTCATTTTTTAAAAAATCATTTTTTCTTATTTTTATTGGATGAAAGAAAGGAAAAAACAAAGCACTTGTTATATGCAAAGCCCTTTGGTAAGTGCTGGGAGGACAGGTACAAAGGAGCCCTAGAGGGCCTTCTTATGAAGTAGACCACACATCCAGGGGAGATGGAGGGTTGATCTGAGCTGGGCCATGGCCTTGGCAAGAGTGTAAAAGTGGGAAAAACCCAGTTTATCAGTTTGACACATCTCATGTATCCGAGGGGCTTTATCTCCTACTTCAATGACAGGGAGGAGGCCTTTAGGTGACTTAAAGTACTTTAGTCATTGTTACTGATAAGTGATTAAAATCTAGCCTAGAAGTAGTTTCTATTTAACTTAACCAGCTTGGATTGCGATTCCTTTGCAGGCAAGCTGAATGATCGAACTGTGGGCATTTTTCAAGGTGACCAAATGCAGCTGAAGCAGGTGTGCATCCGGAAAGCCGAGATTTCTGCTGCTGCTTTCCACAAAGCCTTCTGCCATCACAGAATTATTGAACTGGATGCTGCCGGTGTGAGCGCAGACCTCTCCATCCCAGATATCCTGAATGGCCTTGGCAGCAGTCCGTGGGCCCGGCAACACCTTCAGTGCCTCGTGCTGAACTCGGGAACTCTGCCTGCTGCGGAGGCCCCGGTGCCACGCTTCAGCCAGCTGGCTGGGCTTCGGGTTTTAAGTGTTTCCAACATCCCTTTTCAGAACAGGCACCTGGCAGATGTCGCTTTGCTGCCCAGATTAGAGAGTCTGGACATTTCTAACACCTCAGTCTCTGACCTCTCTGCACTCCTCGCCTGTAAAAACCGGCTCAAATCACTCACCATGCACTATCTGAAGTGCCTGACGATGCCCACGCCCCAGATCCTGGACGTCATCAGGGAACTGCAGGGCCTGGTTCACCTTGATGTTTCCGACGATCAGCAGTTCACCTCAGACCTGGCCTTTCATTTGCTGCAGCAGAAAGACATCTTGCCGAACATCTTGTCGCTGGATATCTCCGGGGGTAAACACATCACCGACGAAGCTGTCGAAGCTTTTGTCCGGCAGCGGCCGGCAATGCAGTTTGTGGGACTGTTGGCTACAGATGCTGGCTACTCCGACTTCTTTACCTCAGACCCTGGCTTCATGGTGTGTTCTAGTCTGACATGCATAGGTGACTAGGGAAGGTAGAAATGCAGACTTAATACCCTTTGTCAGTGCCAGACCCGGCCACCCTGCCCTTGCTGAGGAAGGCCGGGAGTGATTAGGTGTGGAAATCGGCTCCCACTTGGGACCATGGTACAGTGGAAAGATCTGGGTTCAAATCCTGCCTCTGTCCTTTACTGCCTTTCTGGGACTCAGTGTCTTCATCTGTAAAATGAGGGGATTGGATCGGCTGGCCTCCTAGAGCTAGGATCCCATGAAGTAATCTCTGCCTTCAAAGAACTTCCCTCCCGCAGTCCAGTTTGAGGACATGCTTTTCTGAGGCCTGTGAAGGTGGACGGCTCTGTAGGCTGTTCAGAAAAAGGAGTGCTGAGACTGCTAGGTACCACTGTTAGGAAAGAGGGGAATGTGGGGTAATCAGCTGTTTTGTGGCCACACGTCTCTTGTCATTTACTCTCCCTCCCAATCCAGTCAGTCAGCAAGCCTTTGTGGAGTACCTGCTGTGTGCCAGGCCCTGTGCTCAGTTCTAGAGATACAAAGAAAGGCAAAAACCCATCCTTGCTCTGGGAGCTCACAGTCTGGTGATAGTAATTGCCAGCATTTACCTGATGCTTTACGGTTTGCAAAGCACTTACTAAATCAAATATTATCTCATTTGGTCCCCACAACTACCCTGAGTTTATGGATGAGGAAACTGAGGCAGACTGGTCAGGTGACTTGCTCAAGGTCACACAGCAAATAATTGTCTGAGATTGGATTTGAATTCAGGTCTTCCTGGCTCTAGATCCAGCACTAGGTCCACTTTACCACCTCATTGCCAATTAAGTTTGCGGACTACCTATTGAATGGCATTTTCACCATTGCATTTTATGAGTTACTTTTCATTAAACATCCTTGGATGATTCCTTGTAGCTTGGAGGTGATTGGGTTCTTCAAGGCTATGTCTGCTGAGCCCAGGGCCTACCAAGCCATGGGCTGTGCATCTGTTTTACCAGAACCAGCCTTTATGACTCATGTCCTCATGTGATAAATTTTCTTGGCCCTGACAACTGATGAAGAAACTGAATCTTTACCGGTGGACAAAATACCAACACTGATGAAACCACAGAGCTTTTCAAAATTATCCATTGGAATAGAGTGTTCCTGTTGTGGACTAGAGAGATATTCAATGAGAGAGCAAAAAGTTCATGTCTTGGTTTTTTTTAGCCTGTTTATTCTGTAATGCCCTTTTGGTAGCAGATTTCTTTTCTTTCTCCCTTATCTGTCCTTGTATCATTCTTTTATATTTGCCATTTTTTAAAAACTTACAATTATAGCTATTGAATAGTATTCAGTTGAAATGTTTTCTAAAGTTTTTATTTTCCTTACCTTTAAAATAAGGAGGTTGAATGAAAATGTTAATGTATCAGTACCTCTAAGTAGTTTCATTCTCATATTTTTAGGTACTCTTTGATTACTTTCTGTGAGTCTAGGAGTCATCTTTAAAGTAACTTCATAGTTAAATTTGAAGTTTTTAAAGTCTGTAAAGCCGAGAGAAGAAAAACTCACGTCTTCTGGCCCTTTTGTTTTTAAGGTTGCAGGAGGGGCAAATGTCAGTCAGATTTCCGAAGCTCTGAGGAGATACAGTGAGAGAGTGTGCTTTATGAAGGAAGCCCTCATTCGCCTCTTCACCCAGACATTTTATATGCAAATAACCAAGCCCGCTATTTTAAAGGTAACACTGCACCTGATCTGAAAAGAATAGTCCTTAGACTTAACTGACATCTGACATGGATTAGAAACCTGGAATCGGTGGGGGGTTTGGTTCACTGGGGGCACTTAAATACTCACTAGATGGAGAAAAACAGCCTGCTTCTATTGAGGCTTCGTTTTCCTAGTGATGATCATCATAGTACACACCCACTAGTGTGTATGGTGTAGAGGGGGGAAAATGGTAAAGCCTGCTAACAAGATGCCTTCAGGGTTTTAAGGAGCTGTCACTCCCTGGTGCATAGCATCACCCTGCAGGGAAGCCTTTCTGCCAAAGGGGGGGTGAGAGACACAGGGAGGGAAGAAGAGCAAGCAGGCCATTGTGGCTGCTGACCGTGGCTCATGGGTGTCAAATAATGTATACACTTGAGGCGTCTGGAGTGTAGGGAGGACTGCCCTGTATGGGACTTCAGAAACCCTGGGCTAAGTAGGACTTTGCCTAAGTTACCTCATTTCCCCAGCTCTCAATTTCTGTAAAACGAGGAGATCTGTGAAGGCCAATGGTGCAGCCTGCTTGATGTTGTTTCTGGGACAGTCCTGGGAGACAGAGCACTTTGTAAACTGGAAAACACTGTCTGAAAGGGAGCTGGTGCTTCTGAACTTTTGGCCGTGGACATTTGGGTAACCTTGGTGCAGAAGCAGTTCTTCAGTCAAGCAGGATGTGGTTCTTAACTTATACTCGATTGTCCATCAGCAGTCTTTGTGTATGTGTTAAAGAGAAAATCTTGGCTTAGTTTGTAAAGAATCACAGTATATTTGAGACCAGGATGGAGGAACACAAGCTTAGCAATAGGGAAAAGTAAAAGGGAAGAAGGATGGGTATGTGGTCTTGTAAATGGTTATGTTGGATGATGGAGATGAAATGAAAATGTTTAATATGAAAATGTAAAAACTAAACTGGGTTTGACTATTACTTGGGGTCCTTCTTCAAGCCGAGGAGTGTCCTAAACCACTTTGTATTCTCGTTGCCTTAGCACTGTAGGGGCTCCCTACATTGTTGGCAATGATGACGTCAAGATGGTTGTTATATTTTCCATAAATGCATGTCCTTCGTTTTTATTCAAATGCTTCATTTCATTGGGGACTCATTATGTAAGACCCTATAGTAGGGTTTTCCAGGCTGCAAAGATGAGTAAGGCATGATTCTTGACTTCAGGGAGCTACAACCTAGTTACTTTTAAATTGAACAGTAAAATACTGAAAGTGGGGAGGGGTGTAACTCTTGGCCATAATATCCTCTTTGTTAAAATGAGAAAGTGGGATTAGATGAGATCTGTGACCTATCCCTCTCACCTCATCTCAGTTCAGCAGGTGGTGAGAACTTACTCTTAGGCATTCCCTGCTGGCATGGAAGTGAAAGTGAAAGCTAACAGCTTTATTATGAATCTCTAGAGCTCCAGAATGCAAGTTAAGGACCTAAGCTTCATATACAGTGTGAAATGTTGAAGTTATTTCTTTCTAGTTATTATTATCAGCAAAGAATTTTGTAAAAACAAAAACAAAAAATGTTTGTTTTATTCTGAATTTAACACCCAAATAAAATGAGCATTTCCATATGTAAAATATAATAGCAAAAGAAGACTGTGCACAGAACTGTGAATCTCTCAGGACTCTGATATCCAGGCTCCATAGCACACATAAAATGATTTTTTCAAGGATCCCTGGTAATTTATATGGAAAGATCATGAAAAATGCCTACATTAATAGGAGAGAAAGGGAGAAAAGAAATGAATTAAGATCACAACCCAAATAAGGCATTAGAATAAGAAAAAAGGAAGAAATTCTTAAAAAGAGATAATAAAGTTGAAAAGTAGAAAATAAAAGAATAATTGAATTGATAAAACTAGTTGGTTTTCTTTTTAAAAAAAAGTTAGCCTCTTAGAAAAAAAAAAAAGTCACCTGACCTGGATTATCTAAACAGCTACATTTGGCCAAGTCCCAAAATGAAGAATCAATTTATCGAGACTATTTACAGACAGAAGAGTAGATCCCAACCCATCGTCTTGGAGGTGGCCCAGTGGAGAGAGCCTGGGTCGTGGACTGTCTCACTCACAATTCTGGGTTCATGTTCCATCATCACTGTGACCAGAAGTGCCATAGGAAATCTCTTAATCTCTTGATCTCACAGGGTTTGTAAATCCTCAGTGAGTTTACACCAGGTGTGGAAAGCTGCTTTAGTATAAGAAACTCTTTATATGAGTATGTGACCATATTAATGTGAGTCCTCCCCTGAATGATGTAGATCTCAGCCTGTTTGTGTCCTTCCATAAATGTTCTCTAATGGGTCCACCTTCCACCCAAAGTGCTGGAAGCCTTTCCCTAGCTCTGGGTATTACATAGATGGCTCTCCTCTCCATCACTGGTTCTGTGGGACTGGCCAGTCTTTTTACCTGCTCACTCACCTTTCTGATGATATCCTCTTGCCACTTCTGGACTGTCCCTGCTTTGCTCCTCATTGTTGTCTTTGGAGTAATGCTTAACTTTAATTCTTCAGATGATGCCAGGTGTGTGGACCCTGGCCTGTGATCCCTGCAACCAGGGAGGCCCGATTGGTGCATCTCATGAGCCCCAGCAGTATGCTAAGCTGATTGGGTGTCTACTCTGTCTGGCACTGATAGGGTGAGCCCCTAGGAACAGGGGGCCACCGGGCCTCCTAAGGAGGGGCAGATGGGCCCAAGGGCAGAAAAAAGAGCAGGCCAGAACTCTCATGACTCTCAGCAGGGACAGCAGACCTCTTAGCAGCTACTGCACTTCCAGAAAGAAAAAGAAAATTCTTAAGAGATTGAGGTATTTCTGTGGATTTGCTGCAACTATACTGGATCACAGGAAGAACCTTTGTTAAATAAATGGGTCTTTATTTCCGTTTTAAAGTTGTTAAGATCATAATGAGATGTATAAGCCAGAAAGTCTGCATCATTATATAAATACTAGAGAAGAAAACTCTTTAATAAAATGTTTATTAGGAAAACAAAAAAAAAATAAAAAAGAGAAAGATTTCCTCACAGTGAAAAATAAGCAGCTTACGCAAAGAACCAACTTAAGATGCGAGGGAGAAACATTAGAAGTTTTCCAAATTAAATCTGGGCGATGTTTTTCCTTGTGAGGAGCTTCCTGTGAGCAGTTCCTTCCACCAGTGCAGGCCAGCATTACAGCTGCATTCTTCTTGAGTCACCCGCTCTGGTTGGTCACATGACCTGTGCCCAGGGTCACACAGTTACTGACATGTACCAGGGGCAAGACTTGAAGCCAAGGCTTCCTGCCTTTGAGGCCACCCTCTAGCCACTACGTCTTGTTGTCACTCTTTATATCCAAAACTTTCCACTGAAAATAGGTTTGAAACGAGGGTGCCCACTTCCCCAACTTATATTTGACATTATATTTGAAATTCTTTCCATTGTCATAAAGTATTCGAGGAATTAGCTTTGGAAATGGAGAGGTCAAAACATTCAGATAACAGGATATAACAAAACTCTTCAGCCCTCAAGAAAGAATAGAGACAGTGAGTTCAGTCCAATCAAAGATGCAAGATTAACCCACCAAGTTGTTTACATTATTTCCTAGCAGTAAAGAAAACAAAAACCCCCACCTCATTTAAGATGAAGATCCACTGTTTGAGACTTAACACACACTCAAGACCAGCATAAAGGACAGTTATTAAACTGCCAGGACTGAAGGAAATAACCCTGATTGCTTCCGTTTATTACAGTGTTTTAAGCTTAACAAACAATTTTTGTGTACATTCTCATTTGATCCCCTAAACCAGAGGTGTCAGACACTGCCCACAGTGCTTTAAAATTTAATTGGGGGGGGGGGCAGCTACATGGCGCAGTAGACAGAACACACAGTAGACAGGAGGACCTGAGTTCAAATGCGGCCTCAGACACTCACTAGCTGTGTGACCCTGGACAGATCACTTAACCCCTTTTATTTTCCCCCAAAAAATATATGGTTTTCTAAATCAATATACAACCACATGCATAGTTCAGTAGTTTAGTGGCCTTGTTTCTGTTTTGAATTTGACACCACAGCCCTAAATAATCCAATGCAGTACGTGTATTCTCCCTTGTTTGTTCAGATGAGGAGATTGTGACATATCCAAAGTCACATAGCTAGTTAGTGGATATTGGGGGGGGCAGGGATGGGGACAGGGGTGGGACTTGTTTGAAATAGAGGAGTAGCTAGCAAGTGGCAGGAGTCTCCACTGTTCAGAGATAGAACTATGTAAATAATAATGAAATGTATTTTTTTTTAAATGGGCAAGAATAACAAGAGGTACGTGTGTGTGTATGGGGGAGAGGGGTTCATGCAGAAACCTGGTCTTGCAGTCCCAGGCTTTGAACTGTTACCAGGTGGTTGCCATTAATGTTAGCTGGTACCAGGGAAAAACCCAGAGAAACAGATCCATGTGATTGAAGAGAGGCTTAACTCTAAAAAACGTATGCTTGTTAAGCTGATAGGAAACAAAAATTGGGGAAAGGATTCGTGGCATTCAAAATGTGTCCAAGAAAATGGGTCAGCAGTTTAGGCCCATCTCTTATGCCAGATACCTCAGTGAATTGCAGTGGGATAGTAGTGTTAGACTTTTTTTAAAAAAAATCTATTTTAGGGGCAGCTAAGTGGTGCAGTGGATAGAGCACTGGCCCTGGATTCAGGAGGATCTGAGTTCAAATCTGGCCTCAGACACCTAACACTTACTAGCTGTGTGACCCTGGGCTAGTCACTTAACCCCATTGCCTAGTCACAAAAAAAAAAATTTATTTTAAAAATATGGAAGAAAATGTGCTAATATGGGACAGTAACAGGGCTTTTTCCTCTTAAATAGAAAAGGGGTATGAAATAGATGTGATTGATTTCATTAATGTACAGTAAAAATAATGAAAAGATAAATAATAGATTGGGAAAAGTAAGATCAAAGCATCCGTGAAGAAGTGTTAGACATTTATAACGGTAATTGCCACTTCACGTGAATGGTCAAAGTCTGTGACTGGATAATTTTTGAGAGAGACACCCATTTGATAATCACTTGAAAACATTTTATTCACCTAATTAACAGAGTGCAAATTAAAACAACCCTGAGGTACCCCCTCAAACTGGCAGAAATAATTAAGGAAACTCAGTTCTTCAAGAGTTGTGAAGAAACAGATGCATTCATTGACGGTGGAGTTGTAGACTAGTAGAATCCTTTTGGATGAGAGCCAGAGCAACGGTTCTAGACTTTGGCCATGTGAAAATGACTCATTTGTGCACAGGGCTTTAGAATTGGCAAAGCCCCTTCAAATTAACGTGCCATGTGATCCTTACAAAAACCTTCTAAGGTGAATGTTGTGGCTGTTGCTCCTCCCTTTTTACAGATGAGGGAACCGAAGCTCATGGTCACACAGCCAGACATGACAGAGGCAGCATGTGGTCCTCAGTGAGTCTGCCTCCCAAGAGAATGGGAAGAATGGGTGGAGCTGTGGAATATCTGGCCAGGGCCGCTCTTCTCTGTCTCGAAGGCCATTTGTGCAAGGGCTGATAGTTATGAAATGAGTTTGTGGTGGTATTGATGATGTTTTTTCATGTGTTTATAATAATTTTTCAAAAATAGATGAGAAACAACATAAGTGAACTGGGGCGTGGTCTCTACACATGCCTGAAAATCACATGATCAGCTTTAAGCCTCCTGGGATCTAGACAGTTGTTGCCACTTTTTGCCATATTTGAATCAGAGAAACATAAAAGATGAGCACTAGAGGGGAGGGACCTTAGAATTCACCAGGTTCAAGCCCCCTCATTTTACAGAGGAAGGAGCTAGGGCTTAGAAACTGCCCAAGGGTCCTGACTCTGAGTGCTGAGTTCTTCCTATTACCCACGCTGGTTCTCCTGACATAGAACATTAGCACTGGAAGAGACCTTCAGACAGAGAATGTCAGAGCCGGGAAGCACCTTCAAGGTCATCACAGGCAACCCCTTACCTGCCAGAGAGGAAACTGAAGACCAGAGAAGGGGGTGGCTCGCCTGCCGGTCTCACTAACTTAGCAGTGGAGCCAGGATACAAAGCCGGGTTTTCATATTCCTGGTCCAGGATACTTTTCTGGCATACTATACAATCTCTTTAAAGTGCTTTCACAAAACAGGAAAACTCCTAAATACTGGTCAGTTGTTTTTCAGTTGTGTCTGACTCTTTGTGACCCTGTTTGGGTTTTCTTGGCAAAGTTATGGGAGTGGTTTACCGTTTCCTTCTTCAGCTCATTTTACAGATGAGGAAATTGAGGCAAACAGGGTTAAGTGACTAGGGTCACACACTAGTTAAGTGTCTGAGGCCAGATTTGAAGTCAGGAAGATGAGTCTTCCTGACTCCAAGCCCTGCATTCTATCTACTGCAACTGGCTCCTTGCTGCGCAAAATACCTTGTGTTTAAATAGCCTTTCTATTTGACATCAGGGTAGAAAAAGGGAACATTGTTTTAACAATCATCTTGTAGTAACTTTTCTTTTTTTCCTTCATCTTTAGCTTGTGGCTGTAGGAATGAGGAATCACCCCCTGGACTTGCCCGTACAGTTCACAGCCAGCGCATGCACCCTCAATTTAACCCGGCAGGGTCTGGCCATGGGTATGCCTGTTCGCTTGTTGTCAGAGGTCATCCATTTACTTCTCAAGGCCCTAAAAAATTTCCCTAATAACCAGCAGGTAATTTAAATGATAAATATTTGGGCATATGTGGAACCTTTCTTTATGTCACTGACCTCCTTGAGTAGCTGCCTGGCCTTGGCATGGGCGCTGTTGTCACTCTTGTGCATAATTCATGGATTTCCAGGACGGCAGAGCAGGTGGTTTGAATTGACTGTTTGACCTTACTCTTCAGAGTGGGGAGAAGGAGCAGTGGCAGGAACTGTTAACTTCTCTGGCCAGTCCCTTGTTCTGCTTTGTTGATTGATCGAGGGAAACCTTGTTGTCAATTAAGGAAGAACATCTGTTTGAGTAGAGCCTGATGTTCTCCCCCGACCTCGCTGATAAAACGGACTCCACTGATATGCAGAAAGACAGGCTGGTTCGCGTGTATCTGCGCCCTGCACGTTCCAGTGCCCCTTCCTTCTGTTGTCCTTCTCTCCATCTGAGGCTGGTCAGCTTTTTCTCTGCCTGTCTGAATACTTCCCAGGCCTCGAGGCCCAGTTTATGTCTCATTCTCTTTGAAGCCTTCCCTGACCACCTCTCATCCTCCTCTGGTCTCTCATAGCACTTCCTTTGCCCTTTATTTCACACATAGATGCGTTCTTTATGTTAATGTTGATGCCTGTATGCCTCATCTCTCCAGTGAGATTCTGAGCTGGGACCAGGCCTTCAGTTTCCTGTCCCCTCACAGTGCTGGGTAGCTCAGTGTCCTGCAAGAAAATAGGTTCTTAGTGTGAAATGCATAGTTACCAGTACAGAGAAACAATACCCCGCCTTGCCAGAGCATTCTTAATTCCTTAATTAGACTCATTCATATGTGTAGCTTATTTCTGTTACATAGAAAGGTAGGTAGATGAGAGGGAGAGAGAGAGTGTAGCCATCAGTGGCAGCACTTTTATGTGTAAAACTGCCCTCGGGTTAGCCCAGAGTCCAACCCTTTGGAGTTCTTTGGTTATCGGCGTTACAGTCTTGGGCAGTTGAGTAAACCATCAGAACTCTGTGTAAGATAATGGTGAGAGCGGGGCCGCTGGCTGCAGTGCAGTCTGCAGAGACTGATTGGTCTCAGAGCTGTCTGTCTTGGACCCTCCACAGAGGGATTTAGTTACTGAAGTCCCCAGAGGCCTTGCTTATCGTAGACCTCAGGTGTCATGATGCTTATAGCTGAGGAACAGAACTGGAGTTGAATGGTTAAAACTTTGTATGATCTGAAATGACTTCTCTGTCTAAAGTTACTTTTCTTGATTCCTGAAAAGCTACAGAAGAATTGTCTTCTCTCCTTGACCAATGCCAGAATTCTTCAGGATGTCCCATTTAACAGGCAAGTGTCAAATTCAGTAAGCCTGTCTGGGGTACTTGGCAATCTCACTGATTTCTGGGGGCTAAGTTGTCTGTTTTCTTCTGAGATGCGTGTGTGTGTGTGTGTGTGTGTGTGTGTGAGAATTTTCTTTGTTCTTACTAGAAGTCCTCATTCCAGCCTGTGGGTGCTATCCCAATCCCACAGTTTGATGATTAGTCTGGAAGAATTATTTTTAATGTTTGCTGAAAAGAAAAAAAAAGCACCAAAAAATACCAGACCTTAAATGACTATTTTCCCCTTGAGCCTTAATGCCACTCTTATTTTCAGAGCTAGGGCTTGGAGTTTGGGGATTTGTTTCTGATTGTGGGTAGTAATCATGTCTATTCTCCCGTTCCCCAACAATGTGAATGTGACTTAGGGAATTAGAAAAGTCAGAATTTATTTTTTCAGGTTTGATGCTGCCAAGTTTGTTATGAAATGGCTCTGTAAGCATGAAAACCCAAATATGCAGACAATGGCAGTGAGCGTCATCTCCATTCTGGCCCTTCAGGTAGGAGATTATGCTTAACTGGCCCAGGTTTCTGTCTCTCCCAAATTTTGATGGAATGCAGATAATCACTTCTCCCTTCTGTGCTCACAGCTCTCTCCTGAACAGACAGCTCAGCTGAAGGCAGAACTTTTCATTGTTGTCAGGGTGAGTTGACAACTTCCTTACTTGTTTTGAGTTTTCCTTGTGCCATATATATGACCATTTACGGATTATAAGGTTTGCTGTGGTAAGCTCATTTATCTGAAGAATTAAGCTGCTAACTTTGCATTTATTTTGTGACCAAATAATGGTGAGTACCAGCCTGCACTGCTGGCTTTTCTCCAGTGCCTCAACGCTGCAGGCATGACCCTAGGTCTCACCATCTTTGCTAGTACCAGGATTTTGGAGGTTATGAGAACAAGGCTGGCTAACACCAGGCAGCCTCTCCATTAGGGGAAGGACTGTCAGGCATGGAGTGTGTTTGGCCATAGTGACCTCTTCAGTGCTGGACAGATTGTAAGCTGCATCTATGCTGATATCACAGATCTCTTTATAGCCTTGAAGGAAGACACTGTGTCTTCTTTGTAGGACCCCTTAGCCCTAGTCCATAGTAGGCACTCAGTCAGGATTTATCGATCAGTTTGATTGATCAGTCATCAGTTTGATGATTGATCAAAGTCTGTGTCGGCCTCCTGATCCAGCTTCATTCTTGCAATCAAAAGGGCAATAAGCTGGTGTAATGATATTAATACATAATTGAAGCTTAGAATACGAATGGGCAACTTCAGAAACATCTGAGGATGAGAAGTCTTAAGATGTGTTGATTTGTTAAAGGCTTAGAATTTCTGTCCGAAGTATCCTGAATTAATGAGCTTCTTTATGAGATCTCATTCTCTTTCCTTCTCTGAAGTAATCCCAAATCATTTAGGCCTTGATTAGATATTGTCATATTCCTTATTTCTTCTGTATAAATCTGATTTTCTCAAGTGGAGATCCCTAAAAGACTATGGATTAGGCCAGTGTATGTGTGATCTTTTCTGACCCAGAGTGTTGTGGTAGAATTTGATATATAAAAACAATGAAGGGTATCTTCTCATTAGTAGATAAAATATTAAGTTTATCTCTACACTCCGTCAGACTGAATCGATAACTAATACACCTTCAAATAAGATCTGAAGTTGGCATTAATTGCTTCCAGAAATTGTCTAAACTAATGAAATATTTGGTAGACTTCTGTTAAGACAGGGAGCAGGTGGTGTCTCTGAAGTCAGGTTTTGTGACAATTTGAGTTGTCAAAACATGAGATTCTTCTTTTTGCTTTTTTAGGAACTCTTAGCAATAGTGAAACAGAAAACCTCTGAGAATTTAGAAGATATTACACTCACGTTTACTCTGAGAGCACTATGGAACCTCACAGATGAGTCCCCAGCCACCTGCAAGCACTTTGTTGAGAACCATGGGTTGGCCATCTTTGTACAAGTCTTGGAGGTACCGGAGAGGGTGGGCTTTACTTGGAGTTCCAGTCTTCTTGATGACATTACTGACCTCAAGGTATTTCTTTTGACAGACTTTCCCATCAGAATCAACGATACAAACCAGAGTTCTTGGCCTTTTGGTAAGATGCGTATTAATTTGATGGAGTTAGTTATGGCTGCTTCTTCCAATTAATGTGAATCATATTTGAGAAATCTTTCATTAAAATTACTAAACCAAAATGTGAGAAACCTATATCTAGGGGAAAATGCTCTGTGTATGTATTGGCTGAATGTCCCAGTGGTGATCCTTCTTGGCTGAGTGACCCTGGGCAAGCCCCTCAGCTTTGTTGAGCCTCAGTCTCCTCTACAAGATGGAAGTCATCCCATTTCCCTGACCTGCCTCATAGCACAGGGGAGTTGTGTGGAAAGATGGGCTATAAAAAGGACACTTTAGGAGACTCAGTTAAAACCTGAAGTTAGGTTAATAATTCTCAGCATCTTTCCCCACCACTAAGGGCACAGTTTTTAGAATGATATGGCTACCTAATTTCCTACATATATCTTATATCCTCCACTGAAGCCTTCTTCCAATGCTTGACCATAGTGTGGAGGTGACCTCCAGGGTTCTCCAAGGTTGTGCCAGTGGAACACAGCCTCTGGCTATTCCTGCCAAAGCGGTAAGGCCTTGTGTGTGGAATCTGTTTATTAGTGCCCAAGAAGACAATGAGCAAAATCCGATGAGGGCAGATGAGGGATGGGAGCAAGAATTGAGGAAGATTTGATGGCAAAAAGAGCATTTGAGTTAGGCCTTGTTAAGTCATGCTTAAGATTCTAGCAGTTTCATCTAGGTGGCAACAGGAAGGGACGGCATTTCATGGGGAGGAAAATTGTAAGTGAGGCCTCAGGAAAATGCAGCACCTGTTCAGGTGATAGCAAGAAGAGCACCTGAGATAAAGGAGTATGGAGGCTGCAAGGTGGTCAAGAGTTGGAGTTTATGTCGGGGATGCTCTTGGATAGGATCCTGTCCTTACCCTGGTGTTGCTGCTGCCAGCTGGCATCGAGTCCTCTGTTCTGCCTCCATCTGTGCAGTAGAGGACTCCCTCCTACCTCTGGGTTTCTCCTGCTCCTACCTTTCTGGATACTTGGAATTTTTGTTGGATTTTTTGTAGATTCTTCCCATTTCCCCAAGGTCCAAGTTGGGTCTAATGGATAGAGCTGGCCTTGGTGGCCAACTTGGTTATCCCTTGGCTGAAGTCCAAAGAGACATTTCAGGTTTGATATGAGGAGAAACTACCCAACAATTAGAGTTGTCTGGAGTAGAGTGAGCTCCCTTAGGAGGCCATGGGATCATTGATGTGGAGTTGGAAGGGATTTTCAAGGTAATCTTGTCCAATACCTTCACTTTACAGGTGGGGAGATTAAGGCCCACATTAGTGAAGTGACTTGCCCAAGGTCACCCCTGTGGTCAGTAGCAGAGCTGGTATCTGAGCACAAGTTCTCTGACTCAGAATCTAAAACCTCTTCTATTGCATCATCATGGTCTTATAGGAAAGGCTGAATGACCACTTAGAGCAGCAGTTCTTATATAGGAATTAGGGGCAAGTTAGACTGGACAGCCTTTGTGGGCTCTTTGAGCATCATCTTATTCTGAAAAAGGAAGAATGACATAGACTCAGGAAACTTGGATTTGATGACTCAGGAAACTTGGATTTGATGACTCAGATGCCTTGGGCCAAGTACCTCCTTTTCTACATCTGTAAAGTGGGGATAATCGTAGTTGTGCTGTCTTCAAAGGGCTTTTTAAACTGAAAAACTGTAGAATTAGGAGCTAGCAGCGGCATTATTGATGTTGGAACCAAGTGTTTAGAGGAACTGGAATCTCTCTCTGGAGAAGGTCATGAATTGCTTTTCCCTGGCATTTCATCGGTTACTCCAGCACCTGTATCTGAGGGATTCTGAATGAGCAAGGGTTCTTTAGCAGTGTTGGGCACTGAGCTGTGACCTACAGAAGAAGGCCAAGTTCGTGGATATGATGCTATATATGGTGGGCACTTTAAACCAGGGGTCAGAAGAACCAAGTTCTCCTGTTCCTGGTTCCAGTATTAACTGAGTGACCTTGTCTCTCAGGGTTATTGTGAGGTTCAGATGAGATATCTGTAAAGTTCTTAGCATAGTACCTGGCACATAACAGGTATTTAACAAATGCTTCTTTCCTTCCTTCCCATTCATTTACAAGTTCTCTTCCCTATTAGAATGGAGCTCCTAGAGGGCAGGTGCCATGTTTTTGTCTTTCTTTGTGTTCCTAGCACTTAGTAGAGTGCCTGTCATGTAAGTGCTTAATAAATGCTTCCTGGCTGACTCACGGATGCTTTGAGTGATTTGAGCCTTCTTTCTTGTGAGGGAAAGTCATGGTCCCTTGCCATTCCAGCATTTTCATAGATGAGAAAAAAAAGGAGACCTGCAGCTGGCTCTAACAATGTGTATTCCTTCTCCCTGCCCTTTCCTGTAATGTCAAGTATTCATGTGACCCATCTCTAGTTCTTAACAGTTTGCTGTTTTATGTCACCTTGGGCTGGGTTAATATCAGAGAAACTGTGTGTAATCCTCTGGGGTCCTTGCCTTCAGATTCAAATCAAGATCTTAGAGATGAAAAGAACTTGTGTGGCCAAACCCAGTGAGTGGTCATCCACCATCTCCTGTAGCTCTTCTCCTTAGGAAGTTTTTCCTGATGTTGACCTTTAATTGTCCTCTTGGAAACGTCTCCATATTGCTCCTGATTTTTTCTTCTGGGGCCAAATGGAAGGATAGTCAAAGAGCCGCTGGAAGTGCTGCTGGGAGAGATGGTCCTGAGTTGGCCCAGTCCACATTTGAGGCTGATAGGAGGAGCCCCCAGATGACCTTATAGCCATTTTGGGCTTCTCTGTCTTGTAAATACTGAGAATGCGAGAGTCATTGGCAGAATGATCTTTGGAGGAGTTCTCAGGAGGACCATGGCCACTTAGCCCACCAGCCTTTGTAATAACAAGACTCTAGGGTAGCTAGGGAGCTATAGTGAACATTAATCTGTGAACTCCATGTTTAATATAGGTGCACAGTAAATAGCTCGGTGCCTGTGGTAAGGAACTTGTGTGTACTCTTGGGTTCTAATGGCAGATCTGATGCTTAGTACTGGGGTACTCTTGAACAAGTTCCTGCCTCTGTGTCTCAGTTTGTCATCTGTAAAATGAGAGGGTTACATCAATTGGGGAATGGCTGAACAAGATGTGATATGTGAATGTAATGGAATACTGTTGTTCCCTAAGAAATGATGAGCAGGTGGACTTCAGAAAAGCCTGGAGACTTGTATGGTCTGATGCCAAGTGAAGTGAGCAGAACCAGGAGGACATTGTACACAGTAACAGCAACACTCTGCAGTGACCAGCTTTGATAGAGTTAGTTCTTCTCAGCAATGCAATGATCTAAGGCAATTCCAAAAGACTCGTGTTGGAAAATGTTATCCACATCCAGAGGAAGAACTATGGAGTCTGAATGCAGATCGAAGCATAATATTTTCTTTTTTTTTCTTTCTTGTGATTTTTCCCTTTTATTCTGAGTCTTCTTCTACAACATGACTAATGTGGAAATATGTTTACTATGATTGTACATGTATGACTTATATCAGATTGCATGGCATCTTGGAGAGAAGGGGGGAAATTTGGAACTCAAAATCTTATAAAAGTGAATGTTGAAAACTAAAAATAAATTAATAAAAATAAAATGAGAGGGTTAGAATAAATGGTCTCTTTAGGTGCTGCAACAATCCCATAACCAGGGGAGCAGCTAGGTGGCACAGTGGATAGAGCACTGGCCCTAAAGTCAGGAAGACCTGAGTTCAAATCTGGCCTCAGACCAAACACTTGACACTTACTAGCTGTGTGACCCTGGGCAAGTCACTTAACCCCAGTTGCCTAAAAAAAAAAAAAAAGAATGCCATAACCAGTCCAAGCAAGGAGTAGGATTGTATTAGGAAAAAATTCCGAAGAAATTACAGCTGTCCAGAAGTAAATTGGTAGTCACAGGAGGGTAGTGAGGTTTCCAAACAGACTATGTAACCACATGGAGATGTTGGCCCTCTGAGATCCCTTTCCACCCTGAATTTTTTTTTTTTGGCTAGACAGTGGAGTTCAGTGACTTGCCCAGGGTCACACAGCTAGTAAGTGTTATGTGTCTGAAGCCGGATTTGAACTCAGGTCCCCCTCAATCCAGGGCCGGCGCTTTAGCCACTGTGCCACCTAGCTGCCCCCTCCACCCTGAAATTTCAAGGAGTCCCAGAATTTGAGAGTTGGAAAGGATCTGAGTGGCCATTCATTCCAACCCATTTGATGAGGCCTGATTTAATAAAGTAGTAGAAGTCCAGTCCGTGGAATGAGGAAAATCAAGCAGCTCATAATTGCCCTTGCTCCTTCACTGTTTCCAAGCTCTGTGGGTCTGCTTTGCCTGCAGAACAATGTCGCTGAAGTCAAAGAATTATCCTGTGAGCTGATGGTGAGCAGCTTGATGACCCACGTGAGCCGGTTACTTCACAGTGTGGAGATGGAAGTGAGCTACTTTGCAGCTGGAATCATTTCCCATCTCACCTCTTTGGGGGAGCAGGCATGGACCCTGAGCAGCACCCAGAGGAGCGCTCTGCTGGATGACCTGGTAGGGAAGCCTCCCTTGTGACCCAGCGGGCCTGGGCAGCTGTGCCCTGTGAGGCTGCAATGGCTGACCCCCGCTTGTTCTTGTCTCTTGCAGTACATGACGGTGCTGAAGTGGCCCAGTCCGAGCTGTAAGATGGTGGCGCTGGTGACTTACAGGTGATGGGGGGCTGCATTTATACCTCAGAACATTAGCCTCCATTTTCCATGGTGTTCCCAGCGTATGCTCGGCATGAGCCTAGCTAGGACTTTGGACCCAGGGCTTGTCACTGGCCCCATGACACAAAGGAGCTCATTGCAGCACTTTTCACCTTTGGCTTTTCCATCTCAGCTGTGATGGTGATCATCAACCATCAAGTTCTTGTACATAAAACACACTTTGTGAGAGTTAAACATTATAGGCATGCAAATGATTGTAAAATCACCAAATGTTGGCCTGATTTCTAAATGTCTTCCTTTGGAATCCACAGGTCCTTCAAATCCTTTTTTCCATTACTTAGCAACTTCACGCTTTTTGAGGTTCAGCTCTGGGCGCTGTGGGCCATGCACCATGTCTGCAGCAAGAATCGTACGTACTTGGGTGGGCTTCATAAACCATATGCCTAGGGTGATGCTTGCAGCCCTGATACCCCTTTAAACTTTGGAGGGGGGAGCAGGTGAGAGAGAAGCTGATGAGATTTGCCTCTTATCTTTCCTGATATCTAGATAATAGAATCTCTTTAGAAAGTTTTCTACCTTCAATTCAGCTTAGCAAATAAGAGAACCAGGCCAAAACTGACTGTATGCTGGAATACTCAACAACTTGGGAAATGGGAATGGCTAAGTGGATTTTTGCTGATTTTTCATTTTATTAGATGCCTACTATGGGCTATTCTCAGATTCAAAGACAAAAATAAAATAGGTCCTGTCTGTAGGGATGTTGCATTCTGCTGGGGGTGACCATCAGGATGCAACATTTTTGCTTACTTACCTTTGTGCTTAGGTGGGTGTGGAGGAAGGGAAAGTGTCTGGGCTCAGGAAGGGCTTCATGCTAGACGTGAAGGGAGAGAGCCTTTACACAGAGACACGGGGCGTAGAAGGGGGGAAATGGGGCAGGTGAGTGTTGGGAACAAAGTAGCAGACAAGGCCAGGTGGAACTTGTCTTGCCTGAAGGTATTGGTATGCAGCAAGCTTGGGAACGGGTGACATCAGGTTGTGGGGGGCATTGGATGCCAGGCCAAAGGGGGCAGATCAAGACAGCAGGGTGCAGTGAGCAGAGGGGTATGATGTGGTCAAAGCTGTGTTGTAGGAATAGAGGTTAGCAGCCCCATGTGGGATGAACTAGATAATTGCAGTAGTCAGAGTGAGAGGTGATGAGGGCTTGACTTCTATTTTTAAAAGATGAAAGCAAAAACACATTGACTAAGTGCTTTCTGTGTATTGGGCCTGGTACGAGTTGCTGAGGATACATGTACAGAGGAAGAAACAATCCCTACTGGAAAAGAGTTTACATTCTAGTGGCTGGCAGGGTGGCTGACTTGTAAATGTACCCAGCATAAATAGGAAGTTAATACAAAGGACTTAAAGTCCCCGTGGTTTGGGGGTGTCAGGGAAGGCTTCATGCAGAAGACACTTGAGCTGCATCTTAAAGCAAGAGAAAGAGACTCAGGTGTAGGTCAGGTGGGGGGTGCCGTGTGGTGCAAAGGAATGGAGAGAGGAACCTAGAGAAGGGCAGTTTGGCTCCATCCAAGAGTGCTCGAGGGAGAGTGAAGTGATGCACCGGGACACTAGAGAGGTCAGAGATCGGTTGGGGCCAGAGTGTGTTCCCTCCACCAATGAGAATGACTATAGTAGGCATAGAAGAGACCAAGAAATGGGGAATAGGGAGTTGAGTTGATAGCAGTCTGAGTGAGGAAGTAATAAGCAAGCGCCAACTATATCCTTGAGTACCGAGCAAGTGGGGCAGCTTGGGACATGCTGCATGTGACTTCCTTGCCTGACTGTCGTTTCTCTGTTTGCTTCTCTAGCTACCAAGTACTGCAGAATGCTCATCGAGGAGGGTGGACTGCAGCTCTTGCAGGATATCCGGGACCACATGCAGGCAGAGCCCCACGTGCAGCAGATCGCTGTGTCCATCCTTGTAGACTTTCACATGCATTTTATGAACTACAAGAAAGCCCCTGGGTATCAAATGCCTCTTCAGACGTAAGGCGGCTTCCTGAGCAGCTCTCACCCTCTGCCTTCTCACCTGCCTGCCTTGGATTGAATGTCTAAAGGATGCTGCCTTTGAGTTTGTGAGTTGTCCAGACCGTTGACCTTGATCATTTGATTGTCCGGGTTTACAAAGGGGTGGCTTAGCATGGCTCAGGCACAGCCCAGAATCACTGTCAGATGATTCCATGGGCCGGAGATGCAGTTCTGACTCTGTGGCTGTTTGGGGGAAGCAGAGCCACAGGCTTTCTCTGTTGACAAACTCCTGAGCTGGAGCCAAAATGATATTTTAAAATGTTATCGTTTACTCTTTGCAAGGCCACAATGCAAAGTGCCTGTTAGAAGGCTGACTGTTTCCAAGCCGTGTGGAGACTGAGAATTGTTTCCCAGCCTGGGTTTGTTTGCTTGGTTGTTAGAGGGTGGGGGAGGTCCCAGGTGGCACAGAGTAGTTGGGCAGGGATGCTGGGGGACCCCACATTTTACCTTAAAGGCCCGGCTGCCAGGTCACTCCAGGATGGGTCCTGGAGTGGAGGGCCTTGGGAAAGTCACCGGATAAATGTGTCACTTTAGAAATAGAACCTTTGTTTGGCTTTTTTTTTTTAAATAAAAAAGTTTTGTAAAAAATAAAATGTCTCGGTTTTGAAAAATATGGAAGGGTCACCAAAGTCAACATGAACCGTTTTTTCCCTTTTTTTAGGATTTGGCGGTATTTAATCTTTATTGCCGTTGTCTAGACCTTTAAAGGCTGTGTTGAATGAAGGCCTTGGGTGGGGGATCTGGGTAACTGAGCACTCGGACACTGGAATAGGGCACGTGGTTCTGATGGACTTGGAGCCCCAGCTCCGCCTCTCTTAACTGTAGCTTTCAGCAAATCACCCAATCTCTCCTTACTTTCTTCCTGTATTAAATGAGGACATTTCTTGCAGTACCTACCTCACAAGGTTGTTGTGAAGAGAGCATTTTGTAAACATTAAAGTGCTACAGAAATGCAAGCTGTCCTTATTCTTATGTCATCACCTGCACTGAGATGGAGTGGGAGTGGGTACAGACTGGGGAAGGGTGGCAGAAAAGAGTTCCCTGGTTTCCCAGGCCGCCAGGGCAGGACTTTTTAATCAGACTTCTTTGGAAAGGTGGTGGCTACCCCTCCTAGTTCGGTCGTGAGCTCTCCTGTACTACTGGTCAGGACTGAAGGCTGAAAAGAGGGCCCTTAATCGCCTTCTTAAAATCGCCAAGGCTGTAAGTGGCGGAGGTGGACCTCGCCTCCAGGTCCTTGGACACACGAGCCAACAAGCAGCAGATCTGACATTGTCTTCTCACAGTTAATATCCCGTGACCTGATGTGGCGTTCAGGGACAGGATGGCTGAGGAGGGGAAACAGCCTCCCTCACCTCTCTCCCACAGCCCCCGATATTCTCCTCCTTGTTTAAACTGAGGTCTGTTTAATAGTCTCTATGTTGGTCCTCCGAGGTCCTTTTGGACTCTTGATTATTCTGTGAACCATCTTCCAGACACTCACGTGTGCAGCTTGGCTGTCAGCCTCCACTCCTTCCTCCCTTTGCCCAGTTATTGGCCTCTTCCGCTCTCCCTTTGTCCTGTCCCGTTTATGCTCCCAACCGCTTTGGGCCAAGTCCTGGCCTTCTCCTTGGTCTCCCTTCTTCCTCCACAGGGCCTCTCAATGGAGGTTCCCAGAGCACAGGTCTGACCAGGTCAGTAGGGCTGCCATTTTGTTTATCATTCATTATTTCCCGGTCTGGCCCCAGCCCATCTCTCCAAACTGATTTACTATTCCCCACTCGTCCATCCCACAGTCCAGCCTCTCACAAACTGTTGTCTTGTTCCTCCTTCCTCCCTCACTTCATCTGATCACTCATGGAGCAGAAATGCAAATTAAAGCAACTCTGAATGCCCCCCAAACTGGCAAACATGACAGAAGATGGGACTAGTCAGTGTTGGATGGGGCACTGTCGACGGCGCTATGAATGAACACAACCAGTTTGGAAAGCAATTTGGGTTTATGCAAATAAAGTGACTGCTGTCCAAATCCTTTGGACCCAAAGTTTCCATTACTAAGTGTTTATCTCAAGGAGGCTGTGGGTAAGAAGAAAGGCCCCCAAATATAGCAGCCATCCTTTGTGATAGCAAAGAATTGGAAACAGGTGCCCATTGACTGGGGAACAACGAAATCAACCATAGCACATGAATGTACTGGGAATAAATGTTTATTAAGTGCCTACTGTGTGCAAAGCACTGTGGTTTACAAAGATCCTGTGTGATCCTCACAGGGTTGCTGTAGACAAAATTATTTTCCATTTAGGGAAACTGAGCCTGAGGTTCCGAGTGACTTGTTCAGGGTGTGAGGCTGGATTTGAACTCGCTTTTACCGGGCTTTAAGAAATGTTGACTGTGATGGTTACGGAGAAATGTGGACAGATCGACATACACTGAGGCAGCTAAGTTAGCAGAACCAAAAAAGCTGTCCACAGTCACTACAACATTACGTGGAGAGAACCAGCAACCAAGAGGGAGTGTGGGAGTGAGATGTTCCTCCCCCATCCTCTGCAGAGGCGGGAGGCCCCCACAGGTGGCGTGCTACACGGGGGATGTCTGAGGTCGGAGTGTGTATTTTCATGTGCTGGTCTGGTGTGCTTATTTTTGTCCCTTTAAAAAAAAATTATATGGGATGATTAGGAGGAAGAGAGGGGAGGGATACTGGGGTAATGATGGCAATGTAAAAATCAAATAATTTTTTAGAAGATATATACAGTATAAATGGGAGGTAATCTCTTAAGAGAAAGTACTAGAGGGATCGGAGGAGAGCACCTGGGAAAGACCTGTCAGAGGCGGTACCTGAGCTGAGTCGTGAAGGGAGGCAGAAGGGAGGAGGGAAGCTTTCCAGGTGTGTGGGAGGGACAGCCAGGGACAAAAGCCTGGAGGATGCCAGATGGAGCCACGTGAGGGAGGAGGAATAAGAAGGCTCACCCAACCGGATTTGGGGAGTCCAGGCTATGGAGGGCTTTACCAGCCAAACGCGACTTCCTGTTTGATTCTAGAGATAGTAAGGGGCCCTTGGACATGAAGTTTGACAGCTGAGTGGATGGACTGGAGCAGGGAGACGCTTGAGACAGGTAGGCACCCCCACCCCCAGCAGTAATCGCAGTAGGCCAGGCTTGAGGTGATGGGGTGGGGGATGGTGATAGTATCAGAGAGAGAAGGGGGTATGTATGCAAGAGAAAAAGTTGGAATGCCAGGATCTGGCAACTGCTCGGATGTGTTAACAGCGTGTAAATGCAAGTAAGGCATCAGAGTGACAGGTTGTGAGCCTGGGGGACTGGGAGGGTGACGGTACCCTAATTCCGTTCAGAAGGGAGCATTTTGGAGGGCAAGAATGAGTTCCATTTTAGGCAGCCTTGTGATGAGGTGGATAGAGCGGTGGGCCTAGATCAAGAAGGTAAAATTTGGACTCAGATACTTCCTAGCTGGGTGACCTTGGGCAAGTCACTTAACCTTTGTCTGCCTCTGTTTCCTAGCTGTAAAATAAGGATAATAATAGTACCTACCTCTCAGGGCTGTTGTGAGATTCTAACGAGATAGTATTGGGAAAGTACTTAGCACAGTGCCTAACACACACACACACACACACACACACACACACACACACACACACACACGTTTTACATATGTTAACTACTATTGTTTTGGACATGTTGATTTTAATATTCCCAGTTTCCAAACTGGGACATCCAGTTTGAAATAGAATAGGCAGTAGGTGATGTAAGACTGGGCATCGAGAGAGGGGTCAAGGGTAGAGAAATAGATCTGAGAATCATATGCATAGAGATGACAGTGGACATGGAGAAGTGAGGAGATTACAAGGGAGACCTTTAGTTGGGACAGAAGAGATTGGCCTAGAGCCTTAGGAGACACCCCCACTATGGGTGTGGCCTAGACAAAGAGCCAGCCAAAAAGACTGATAAGGAGAGGAGAGCTGGGAGAGAGCGTCCAAGAAGAGAGGTCACAGTGGGTGAAGGAGAAGAGGCTGAGAGATGAGTCTGCTGCCAGATTGATGCTACATTTCCCATGACCTGCAAATCTCAAAAATTCAGGCCCTTGTCACCTTTTACCTGACCTGTCTCAGGTCCCTCTGGTCCAAAGCACATTTCCTAAAGCACAGGTCTGGATGGATGTCACCTCCCCTACTCAATAAATCTCAGTAGCTTCCAGGGGGCACCAGTGATGAGGTTTACAGGTGCTGGGGCCCCAAAATCAGAACACGCGGGTGCCGTCCGCAAGAATTCGACCTAAGCCTTCTTTCAGCCAAAGACAAGGTTTATTAGAAGATCCTTTATATTGGGCAGACTCTTAAGGAGTCTGAATGTTAGTGAGCTATTGGCTAGAGTTTAAGAATCTAAGCACCTTAATGGAGACAAGATGGACCTTATATACAGAAAGACGATGGGAGGGACCCAGGAGTGGCCAAGTAGTCTATGAGGTAATAGAATTCCAGGGACCTGGACCACAAGGCCAAGGGAGAATGGAGCCTGGATCTTTGCTGTCTTCTTACTCTTACTTCTCCACAGAGAACTTGACTGCCATGCTTACATTTAGCTGTGACTTTTTTTGGCTTTTGATTTGGTTTAGTGGAGTCTATGAGCATTTGTGAAGTGCCTACTATGTGTCAGGCATTGTCCTAAGCCCTTGGGGATACAAAGAAAGGCAAAAGCAATGGTCCCTGCCCTCTAGTAGCTCACGGATTCTCTTGGGGAAGGGGAAATAAGATGCAAACACCTAGGCACAAACTCTGGACCAGATAAACTGGAGAATCTCAGAGGAAAGACACAAGTCTGAGCAGGACTGAGAAAGGACTTTAGCTGGGACTGGAAGGAAGCCAGAACTTGGAGACAAGGAGGGAGAGAGTTCGAGACATGGTGGACAGCAAAGGCAAAGGCACTGGCAGAAGCTGGGTGCTGAGCATTGTCTTTGAGAAACAGCAGGATGATAGCGTGAGTGGAGCACAATATGGTGTAAGAAGCCTGGGAAGGCAGGAGAGGGTCAGGTTGGGAAGGGAGGCCACAGGGAGCCATAGGCATGACATGTTCAGACAGACTGTGCTTTGCAAGATCATCGTGACAGCTGAAGGGGAGAGATGAGGTAGGCAGGCCCCCCAGCAGCTACTGCAGTGGTCCTAGTGGGGGCAGTGTCAGTAACAGTCCCTGTGGCATCTGCCTCACAGAGTTGTTTATGGGGCTCCAATGAGACCTGGGAGGGCAGGAAGGGATGCCTGATGTTGCCCCTGCTGTTCTGTTGCTCACCCCCGGGGGCTCCCAGAATGAGGGTTGTACTAGTTGGTCTACAAGACCCCCCGGACTCCAGGCACCATCCACAAGGCGGGCACTGCCCATGGGTTCGCTCTCCTGTGACCCAGTTTTCGTATTTTCTGGGACAGCCAGATTTGGTCCCCAGGTGGTCAGGCAACCATGCCTGCTAGGGGATGGCGGTGGAAGCACCAGGAAGAGCATACTGTCAGGCCATTTCTGGGACCCATGGCCAGGAAAGCTGAGAAAGCTGCCCCCAGTACAGGAGGAGAGAGCCCAGGCCGTTAGCTTTTCCTCAGTGGCTGAGAACAAGTGTCAGCCCTAAGTCCTCAGCCTTGTAGGTGTCTGTCTGTCTGTCAGTAGCAGACGGCTCAGTTGTAGGCCACAGTGTCTGAATCCTACTTCAGACACTTGCTAGCAAGTCCCTTAATCTCTCTGGGCTTCAGTTTCTTCATCTGCAAAGTGGAGATAAATAATAGCATCTCCCAGGATTGTTGTGAGGATCATGAGCTTATATTTTAAAAGTGCCATATAAATGCCAGTTAGCTCAATTGTTAGATTGAACTTTAGTTCAATCCCTTGCTTTATGGAGAGAGAGAATGAAACCTAGAGGGCTCCTGCCTCCTGAGGTCTTTCCACACCTGTAAGACATGCAGGCTGAGGGGTGTGGTGGCTGAGGGATCCTGATGGACGTGCCCTGTGTGTCTGTGAGGGGAGGTGGCCGGTGGGCCCCGGTGCCAGAGCAGCAAGGCCATGATGCAGAGGGAACGGAAATCACAGCAGTCACTGATCAAGGTGAAGGACTTTATGGAAGAACAGAGGACGTGCTTGTAGGGACTGACTTGTAGGTGCTTCTGCCTGCGGGGGCCAAGGCTGCAGGGAGGTGGACGCTCCCCCTTCCCCAGAACAACACTGTCAGAGTCACTCGCCAACAAAGTGGGGTGGCCGCTTCTCCCGGAAGGCTGCCATGCCCTCCAGCCTGTCCCGGGTTGGGATGTTCTGAAAAAAAATGCAAGATCATAATTCTTCCCACCATCCCTGGCATGCTGGATCCCTGCAGCCATGTCTAGGGAACTGTTGGCAAAGACAGCCTCTGGTCATTGACCCCTTAGTCCCACAGGATTAAACAGAGACAGACAGACAGACATAAAGACACAACACACACACCCCAGGGCTCTACGTCCACATGACTGACACCTGGCTTTCCAGCCACCCAGGGATATCAGTTTCAGTTCTTGGGCAATGAGAGGCCTTAGCTTGTGCAGATCAGACTAGCTTCTCCTACCCTAGGCCCTTTTGAGATCTAACCAGGGATCCTGACATTGTTGGACTGACTGATGAGCCCACGGCCAACTCCTTCAAGTCTGATGGGAGAGCAACCCTTCACTCCTCACCTTCAAATCACAACTTACAGAATCACTGAATTTGAGCGAGACAGGGCCTTGTTGGCCACCCAGAGCAACTGGCAGCTGTCAAGGGATTTCCTGGGAGCTCCCTCCCTCCCCAGGCAGCCCCCTGCATGGTGGGATGGCTCTCACTGTTAGAGTCAAAAGCTACGTGAGATTCTCTCCACGCTCCTAGATGTCACATGAGTAGGACCTCCACCCTCGGTGGAGGGATGAGGAGACCAAGGCCCAGGGATGGGAGGTGGCTTCCCTGAAATCACATGGCTATGTAGGGAGGGAAAGAGGAGGACTCGAACCCAGCTCTCCTCAGCCCCAACCCCAAACGCAGGCTAGTCAGGGGAGGCGATCCATGTAATCTAGCCACAGCCTACCTGGGCATAACACATTCCTTCAATGGCCATTCCGGACGCGATGTCCACCTGTGGGGAAGGAGGAAGTAGAACCAGGATCCAGATGACATTCTAAGGGGCTGGTGGGGGGACGGGGATGGGGAGAAATAGAGGCATCCCTAGCTCAGCCACAGCAAACTTCCTTAGAACAAGGAGTGTCAGAGGGATTTTAGAGATCTCGAGTCCATGGGTCTTTAATCTGGGGTCTGATGAGCTTTTCAAAAAATAGCTAGGGGCAGCTAGGTGGTGCAGAGGATAGAGCACCTACTGGTTCAAAAGTTCAAAACTCAGGCCTCAGACATATGATACTAGCTGTGTGACCCTAGGCAAGTCACTTACCCCTGATTGCCTCAACAAAAAAGAGAAAGAAAAGAAAAATATATATTGCTAATGATTTCAATAGAACTGGTTTCCTTTGTAATCCCACGTAAGTTCATTTGATGCTTTTAAAAATGTAATTGAGAAGGGGTCCTGGACCCAGAAAAGGTGAAGCCCTGCTATGTTCCAACACCCTAACTTTGCTGAGGATGAAGGGGCAGAGCCACGATCTCCGAGTCTACATCAGAGACTTTAAAGCCCAGCTCCAATCCCTGTGGCCTTGTTCAGTGGGGTCAGGCTTAGGCTGGGCTTGGGCCTATTGCCTGACAACTGCCCACTCCTCCATTTGCCCTGAAGTTTCAGAGGGTCCCTGTGTGTCCTTCCAGGCCTCAAGGTGGGCTAGCTTGGCTTTGAGAGAGGCCCAGTGCCTGGGCCAAGGTAAGGAACACAGCCCTGGGCTGCGGGCACACAAGGCAGGACCTGGAGGCCAGCTAATGTTCCTAGCAGGTCAATTCTCAGGCTCCAGACCAGGAACAGACTCTTGGCTGAACCCTGGAGGGGCTTGGCACAGCCTCTGCTCCCAGACTGAGCCATCTCACTTGGTCCTCATCCTTCTCTGGACCCAGGGATCACGCACCCACAATCTGCCCAGCGTCATGGACCCCAGCCTCCTCCTCAGCATAGGGCTACTGGGTAACTATTTTCTCTAGTCCTAGCCCATCTCTGTTTATCCTCTGGGGCTTTCATGCAGTACCAGCCTTAGAAACCTTCCCCACTCCCCCAAGGTGGCAACCAAGGGCAGTTGAGAGCAGAGGATGGTAGCTCTCTAGTTCTGGGGCTCCTAACTTGGGGGACCATGAACTTGTTGGATTTTCTAATTTGGATGACTGTGTTTCAGTAAAATGTTTCCTTTGCAATGCTAAGAATGATGTGCATTTACAAACATTATTCTAAGAAGGGGTTATAGCTTCACCAGACCGTACTAATGGGTACAGAACGCAAAAAGAAGGTTAAGAAACACTATTGAGTTCACCTTCCCGGTGGAGAAATCCCAAGGCCCAGGAAACTGACTTGCCCAAGGTCGGTCACACAGGTATTGAGAAAGGGAGCTAGTATTTGAACGTAGGTCCTTTGATGGCAGAGCTAGGGCTTTTTTCCCCATACCATGCCAGCTCTATTTTCAGTCATCCCTCTGTGACTCCATGTTAGAAGCCTGTGCTTGCAGCTCCTGGGTCCCACCTTAGTCTTTACCAGGCCCCACCCCGCTTCTCACCTCCATTCCTTTGTCAATGGCCACTTTTCCCATTCTCACTGCAAAGGGAGCCTACATGGGGAAAGAGACATGCTTGAGTCATTAAGTAGGCCGGATCAGGCTAAGCCAGGCCAGGTCCCTGACCCAGAAAGCTCCGTGATCTGCTCAGACTCATGAACATTATTACCAGTCCTTGTCTCAGGTACCAATGTGGGCAAGTCATGGAATGTCAAAGCTGGAAGGGCCCTGAGAGAGCTGACACCTTCATTTTACAGATGAGCAACCAGGCCAAAAGAAATTAATTCAATTCAACAGGCACTTACTATGTGCTAGTCCCAAAGACAAAATGAAAAAGTTCTTGCCTTCAAAGCACTTATGCTCACCTAAGACTGATGAAGAGGAACAGCAGCTGAGGGTGGGGGAAATTGCCTCTCCCTCCCTACCCCTCCCCCAGCCACCCAAACCTCACAGAGGGCAGCTGCTATCAAGGGGCAACCTTCCCCCCTGCCCAGATCCCTCTGGGGGGTGCTAGGCAGGAATAGCTGGCAGTGGGGCTCTTCACCCCCACTCATCCTGCCCATGCCCCTCTCCCAGCTAGATGCCGACCTCCCCCATCCCCACCCCAGGGGGAACCCAGAATCCCCACACCACTTGGACCCTCAGGCCCCCTCCCCACTTCCCAATGTCTGTTGGCCAGGTTCTAGTCCCTCTAGTATCATACAGCAGACACCATTGCTTAGATATTACTTGGATAAGTTGGAAGCCGCCAACTACAAGCCTTCTGGCAGATGAAGGACTATGAGATTTTGCCACCGGCTCTGCACATTCTAGGCCCTTTGGACTCTGAATCACTCCCTTCCCTCTCACTCCTGACACGTACAACTTTGGCCTACTCCTGACTGACTGCCCAGAATGCTAGATACTGAAAGAAAACTGGGGACTACAATTAATCCTTTCCATGGCGCCCATGGCCAAAGGGCAGAAGGCCCAAGCCAGCGTGTGCCTGTGTGTGGGGAAGGTGGCAGATGCTGGCAGGAAGGAATGGGAGGGTCCCATGCCCTACCCCCCAGTTCCATCACCTGTGGCACTATCTCCCTGGCGAGCTCTAGGGCTCTGTGGTAGGCAGCGGTGCCCTCCTGGTTCTGGGGCACCGCGTGGTTCACCAGCCCGATGCTTTTCGCTTCTTCCCCACTGATTCGGCGCCCGGTGAAGATGAGCTCCTTGGCCAGGCTTACTCCCACACACCGAGGCAGGCGCTGGGTCCCTCCTGTAAAAGGATAGGAGTGTGGGCCCAGGCAGGGAGGCAGAGGGGCAGAAGAGACAGAACTTCATGGGCTTCCCAGAGGAGGCACATTCTATGTCCTTCCCTTTCCTCTAAGGCCTTCCTCCCAATGCCAAACATCAGAGCACAAGATTGGAGCAGGTGCCAAACACCTGACCAAAGACTGCCTGATTCAGGTGGGGGAATGGCAGAAACAGAGGGAGAATGTGGCCATCCCCTGGAGTCAGGGAAGTGGGGTGGGGAAGGCTTGGGACCAAAAGTACCTGCCCCTGGAAGGAGTCCTCGGCTTGTTTCTATCAGTCCCATGATGGCAGAAGAAGCTGTTTAAACAGGAGACATTGTGAAGGTCCCCTCCCATCCTCTCCAGGCCTCCTCTCCCTTCTGCTCTCCCCCTAAGCCCTTTATCCACCAAAGACCCAGGCTCCTCTGTGTACTGTGGGACAGTGTGGAGGGAGGCTGAAAAATATGGCAACCCCCCACCCCAGACACTGACACCTCTCTGCCTCCTTCATCTGTTATTCATCCCTCCCCCAGCCACCCCACTCCCAAGGCAAATCTTCCCCAAACCAGTGTCTGTCAACACAAAAGCCAAACTGTTCAGCCTAGCATCCAAGTGCCTCTGCAATGATAATAATTCATTTTTCTGTAATGCTTTTCAGTTTACGGAGTGCTTGGCTTGGGGACTTTGTCATGCAGAGTATGCATGAATTATTATCTCCAGTTTACAGATCAGGAAACTGAGACTTGTCGGTGACTTGTCCAGGGTCACTCAGCTAAAAAGCAGAAACACAATCTGAATCCAGGTCCCCTGACTCCAAGTCCAATGACTGAACTGATATTATGAAAAGAGCCCTGGATTTATAGTTCAAGGTCCCGAATTCAAACTCTGTTACTTCCTCCTAGTGGGTGCTCTTCAGCAAGATTTCACTTCCCTGGGCCTCAGTTTCCCCATCTATAAAACGAAAGGTGCTTGAATGAGCTGGCCTCCCATGGCCCTTCCTGCTTTCGATCGAGGATCCTATGACCCTATTCTTTCATGAGAACCCTTTAAGAACAGGGGCTCTTCTTGTCTTTGGTGTCCTCGGCTCTAGGGCAGCCATCAGTATGGCGAAGCAAGGGCCCTCCTTAGAGTCATGTTTTTAAACACATAAAAGACATGAGATGACAAAGGAAGCCAATTGTCTTTAACCGTAAGTATTAAAAATACACGCACACACAAAACCAAGACAATGGATGCCCGGTTGGTTCTTACTTTTTATGTTTGTATCCACAGGGCTCAGCCCAGTCCCTGGTACATAGTAAGTGCTCTAAAAAAGACTTTTTCACCCATTTATTTATTCATTCATTTGTTTACTTGTTCATTCATTCATCCATCCATCTATTCCTCACACTGCCTCTCCCCAGCCTGACCTCTTCCTCCTCCCCAACACACACTAGCACCAAGGACAGCACCTCGCATACACAGGCAAAAGTGTTTAATACTTTCTTCATGACTCGATGCCCTCTACCACGACCTCTTTCTGTTCTGACCAGGCTGGCGTCCTTCTTGGGCCCTGCTTATTCCAACCTCAGGGCCTTTCTTCAGGCTGTTCCCTTCCCTGGCCTGCCTTCCCCTCACTCTCACTGGCAGTCTGATGTCTCCCATACAAAAGACCTGGTCAGATCTCACCTCCTGCATTCACTGGCTATATGACCCCAGGGAAGTGACCTTTGATGTCTGGGTCTCAGCTAACTCATCTATACAATGGGGAGAAAGAGAACATGATTTGGAGCCAGAGGACAAACCCTGTCTCTGATATTTACTACCAGCAAGCCACTTCATCCCCCCCGGGTCTGAGTTTCCCCTTTGGTAAAATGAGGTGGATCTAGCTGGCCTCTGAAGGCCCTTTCAGCTGTAAATCTGGGATCCCCCCCCCCAGCCAATTCTCCCGGAAAGCCTGCCTTGAGTGTTCCAGCCCATATGAAGCTCTCCTTTCTTCCAAACTTGTTACTTTGGGAAGAGATTCTAGCTTTCTGGGAATCTCTTCCCCTCCCCCCTGCCACCCCCCATCTCTGCTGACAACATACCTGCCACACGGAGATCACAGGCCAAGGCCAGCTCAAGGCCCCCACCCAGAGCAAATCCATCAATGGCTGCAATGGTAGGCGCAGGGAATGTGGCTAGGGGGACAAGGAGAGCATGCTAAGACACAGCTCGGAACTCAGGGCCTAGCCAGGGAGATGGGACAGGATTTGATGCTGTCCCTCACAGAAGGACCCAGCCCAAGGATCCCAGGACTCAGTCCAGCACAGCTGGCCTCAGGATAGCACTTGGGAACACTGCTATGCCTCCCTGGGCCTCAGTTTCCCTGACTCTAGGTAAATTCAGCTGAGTGGAGAAGAGATCAATTACTGATCTAGGGAAATGTTCTTCCTTGTTATCCAGTAAATACTTTGGGAGCTGCCTTCCCCTACTCTCACTCCCAACTGATGGGGTTGGGATCTGGACCCCAGAAAGGAAAAACCCTGGACTTTCCCACATGGCCAAATCCCTGGCCTTCACCTGGGGCTATAATCCCATCAACTGGCCTTTCATGTGGCTACACCCAATCTCCCAATTCTCAGTTATCCTTAACTTAGTTTAGCTCTCCATTTTTTACCTCCCTAAATCCCCACCATTAATCCTATCTACACTCCCTTTTCCCTTGGCCACTGTGGTCCAGGTCCCTGGTGTTCTATTACCTTACAGTTCCAGTAGACTACTTGGCCACTCCTAGATCCCTCTCATAGTCTTTCTGTATTTAAGGTCCATCTTGTCTCCATTAAGGTGCTCAGATTCTTATAATCTAGCCAATAGCTCACAGATGCTCAGATTTCCTTAAGAGTCTGGCTAATATGGAGGATCTTTAATAAACCTTGTCTTTGGCTGAAAGAAGGCTTGGGTCGAATTCTTTCAGTCAGGACCCGTGCTTCGTGATCTTGAGATCCCAGCAGCCCTAAACCTCTAGACCTCTTCACAACTACCCACATATTCCCAATTCATTTTAAATACAACTTTTACATCCCAAAGGGATTAATTTCTGAATATGTCCCTTCCCCTCCTCTATTTAGGCAGCCATCCCTTGTAGCAAGCTCTAGAGGAAGATGCCCAAGGCTGAGGTCAGGAAGGTCAATCCTGCCTTGGCTCTGCTGGAGGTGAGAGAGCAAAGCCTGCCATGGGCTGCCCTGTCAAGAGTTCTCCACATCTGGAGAACTGGTGATGGCCCTGGCCACGGAGGCTCTAGAGAGTGGTCGGGGGAACCAGAGTGGGCAAGGGCCCCAAGTGGTCTACAGCATCTGAGAACCAAATGAGGGACCTGGCCACGATTAGGCGCAGAAGGTTACCCTGGGGGTGGGGAGAGCTGGGAGTGATGAGGATGGGATCTGGACCCCAAAAAGGGAAAACCCTGGACTTTCCCACATGGCCAAAATTTCTGGCTTTGCCTGAGGCTATAATCCCATCAACTGACCTTTCATTGTTGCTACACCCAATCTCCCAATTCTGTTACCCTTAACCTAGCCTAGCCCTCCATTGTCTTACCTCCCTATGGCCCCTAGCTACTTCCCACCCTTAACCCTATATCTAGACCCCATTCTGGACCTCCCAGTCACTCCCATCAAGATCCCTCCTAGATGCCTCCCACAGTCTGTCTGTATATAAGGTCCATCTTGTCTCCATTAAAGGGCTCAGATTCTTAAATGTAGAATCCTTAAGAGTCTGGCCAGTATGGTGGATGTTCTAATAAACCTTGTCTTTGGCTGAAAGAAGGCTGAATTGGGTTGAATTCTTTCGGAAAGGATCTGTGTGATTTTGGGGTTCCAGAACCCCTAAACCTCTAGGCCTCATCAGGAGAGCTGTCTTTGATTATCAATAGAAGAGCGATCAGCCTGGCTCTGCTTAGCCCCAGAACAGTGTGGGAAGGGGCAGTGAGCTGTCCCAGAGTGGAAAGGGCAGCCTCGGGGGGAGGGGGGCCAGGCAGCTACTTGTTGGTATGTGATCTTCGGGACTCCTCCAGGGTGGGGATTGGACCAGACCCCGCCCCCCCCAGGCCCCTTCTAACTCTCCACTTGTGTGAGGCCTAATCATTCTTCCACGTGTCAGCCTTTCAGACACATGGGAGCACAGTGGATGGTAGAGTGGGCTGGGCCCTTGGGACCTGCTCCTGCCCCCTCCAGTCCTCCCTTTAGCTTCCAGCTCTTACCAATCTGGCTCATCAGACTCCGGAGCTTGTGCACGAAGGCAGCCACCTCGGCCTCATTCATTTGCTCTCTTTCTTTTAGGTCAGCACCTGGGAGGGGCCAGAGCACATTGGGGGAGGGGTCAGGACTGAGCCTCTTTGGCACCTAGAGAGGAGGAAGCCTGGCTAGGGGAGCACCCCTGAGGCTTGGTGGTATTCTGACCACACCTGGATCAGAGAGGCTGCAAAGGGGCCTACTGGGGTGGGTTGGAGGAGGGGCCTCTGTGATGGCCAGGAATTCTAAGAATTTGGGAATCTTTGATGGTTCACTATTGCAGTTCCCCATTTGCGGTCCCATCCTCCCATAGGAGGCAGTGGGGCACAGTGGAAAGAGTAGCAGATTTGGTGTTCAAATTCCATCTCCTGATCTTACTACAGTGTGACCCCAGAGAAGTCACTTCCCTTCCCTGTGAAATGAGGGGGGCTGGCCTCTGAGGCCCCTTTCTGCTCCAGCTCTCAGCTCCTAGGACCCCTGGGGCTCCTTAATCCAACAACTGGATCCAGCAAACACTGGGCAGGAAAGCCCAGGGAGCAGGGTGGAGCAGACACCATTCCACCATTCTCAGCCCCTTTCATCATGTCCCAGAGCAAGAAGGCAGCAAGTCCCAGCTGGCCCATGCTGGAGTTTTGACACTCAGTGTAGCTGCTGAAAGCCAGACCCCAAATTTGGGCTCGCACCCATGCCAGCTTCTATCCTCCCTGCAAGCAACCTGGGTATGTGTGAACAGGAGGGCAAGGTGCCTTGATCCAGACCGCAAGGGACAGGGGGAGCTCTGCCTGGGGATGGCAGTGATGAGACTGATGGTGACCTCTCAGGCAGGGAGGAAGTCACCTCTCACAGGGCCAGGGAGGAGTCCAATCTGGATTGTGAGACACCCCTCGCTACTGCACCAGGTCACATCAAGTCTGAGGGACACCTGTGGTATCTTCCTAAGAGAACAGAAGCCGCTCGAGGGCAGAGGCCACCTTGGTTTTTGTCCCGTATCACCAGCGCTCAATACACAGTAAGTGTTTAATAAATGCTTGCTGGATTGGATTGGATCTCACTGGCTTCTGCTATGGTGAGAATTGTGGGCAGGTGGGGAGGGGCAGCCAGGAAGGCAAGGGCACGCAGACCCAGACTTGGAGGTGTCCTTGGACGCTACTCACCCGCACAGAATACCCCCTTGACGCTACTCTTAAACACGACCACTCGGATGCTCCTATCAAGGCGAAGCTCATCCAGGGCATCTGATAACTGGAAGAGAGAAACAATCCGGGTAAGAAGCAGGTGAAAAGGGCCTGGGCATCCCTGCTGGGCCCAGGGAAAGGAAGAGCCAAGGACGACTGGGGGAAGAGGAAGAGAGAAGAATGAATTTGGGTAACTTCTCCTTTATGCCATCATTTCTATGTGCACAGTATACAGTAATATGGTCTGCACAGTTATTTTCGGATTGTTCCCCCCCCCATTTAATCATAAGTATCTAGAGGGCAGGGACTGGTTTTGCCTTCTTTTGTATCGTCCCAGAGCTTAGCACAGTGCCTGGCACCTAGTAAGCTTATCCAGGGGAAGGCAGCTAGGACTGTACAAGAACTTGCTGTCATGTCTCTGACCCAAGATAACACTCTGAAATAACAGAATGTCTCTGTCTACTCTGAGCCATGCCCTGTCTAGAATGGTGGAAGTGGGCAGAACTTTTCTTGAACCGGGAGAAGTCAGAGTCACCTTCAGGAGCCTCGGGGGCAGGGGGGCCAGACAGCTACTTGTTGGTATGTGATCTTGGGGACTCCTTCAGGGTGGGGATTGGACCAGACACCCCCCCACCCCCACCCCCAGGCCCACTAGTGTGAGGCCTAATCTTTCTTCCACGCGTCAGCCTTTCAGACACATGGGAGCACAGTGGATGGCCCCGATTCAAGAGGTTTTGTCCTTCCAAACACACCGAGGTGTTCCAGACAAACCGGCCTCCTGGCTGCTTCCAGAACTTGGCATTCCTTCTGCCTTTGCTCTAGTAATGTCCCCTCCTCCCCATAACTGGACCACACTCCCTCCTCACATTGGCCTCTTTTCCAAGATCAGCCAGCACCTCTGACATGAGATCCTTCCTGATACCCACAGTGGTTACTGTTCTCTCTTCTTAAATATTTTTGCCATCATCTGTGTACTTGTTTATCTTCCTAATAGAATGTAAGCCCCCTTGCCCCTTCAGGGCAAGGACTTGTTCATTTTGTCTTTGTTTCCCCAGGACCTAGGACAGGCCTTTCTATACAGCAGGGGCTTAATAAATGCTTACTGAACAGAATCAAATTGAATACATTCGGAGTTCTCCAAAGGCTTCCCAATCAGAGTCCCAGGACTGGGCTGGAAGGGACCTCGGAGGGTGAGTACAGTCTAGACCTGGATGAGGATTCCCTTGGCAACCTCTCCAAGTGGCCACCCAGCCTTTGTCTGAAGACCTCCAAAAAGGGGGAAGCCCCTATCTTCCACTACGGAGCATCCTTTGATACAATACTACTTTGGGATAATACTACTTGCCCTTCCTTGGATATCTTTAAGCAGAGGCTGGGTGACTGCTTTTCAGGTCTATTATAATGGGGATTCCTTTTAGATGTGAGTTGGACTAGAATGGATCCACTTCTGGGATTCTATCATTTTTAGAAAGCTTTTCCTGACTTCAAGCCTGAATCTGTCTCTTTATAATTTCCACCCTTTGTGCCCAGGTTTGCCCTCTGGAGCCAAGCACAGCAAAGCTAATAATCCCTCTTCCACCTGACAGCCTTTCAAGTCCTCTCCTAGATTCCCAGAGCCAAAGGAACGCTTGGCCAAGGGTGGAGATGGGGAACCCCTCTGGGTTCTGTGTATCCTTTGGTTTCCCCCACTCTGACACCAGTCTGTGGAAATCTATTTCTTGCCCTTTTCTGCAGCAAGGTCATAACTGGGCAGGGAGACCCTACTGGAGGATGTAGGGCCAGGTTCACTCACCTCACTGACAAAGACTTTGCCCAGAGCATTTCGGGCCTGAGGTCTGTTCATCAAAATTTCAGTGATACCTAGAAAGCCAGGAGAGAAGATGACAGTTATCAAGTGTTTTGTAAACAGTAAAAACCTCACATAGAATCATCTGTTAAAGTCTTTTTTCAGTATTTGAATATTTGTGTTTGTTAAAGATTACCGTTTATTTAGACTTTGTTTAGTCTAAACCTGTAATTTCACTGGTATAGAGAACATTCACAGCTGTTCCATAACTTGAGTTTCTTGACTGGAGTACTGAAGGGTTTAAGTGATTTGCCCGAGGACATAGAGTTAATATGTGAAGAGGATCACAGGATCTGGATAAACCTCCAGCATAGCAGCCTAAGAAGACACCGTCAGACTCAGAAGAGGAGAACAAGGCAAGATCAGTGTCACAGAGAAAGAAAGAGACTCCCAGAGAAAGGAGTTATGTTATATATAGTTATACTATATCTATATATATATACACACACACACACATACATATATGTGTACATACATATACATATAGTTATACTATATCTATATCTCTATATACACACATACATATATGTGTACATATATAGTTATACTATATCTATATATATACATACACATACATATATGCGTACATATATGCATATATAGTTATACTATATCTCTATATACATATATGTGTACATACATATACATATATAGTTATACTATATCTATATATATACACATACACATACATATATGCGTACATATATGCATATATATAGTTATACTATATCTCTATACACACATACATATATGTGTACACACATATACATATATAGTTATACTATATCTATATATATACACACATACATATATGCGTACATATATACATATATAGTTATACTATATCTCTATATACACACATACATATATGCATACATATATACATATATAGTTATACTATATCTATATATATACACACATACATATATGCGTACATATATACATATATAGTTATACTATATCTCTATATACACACATACATATATGCATACATATATACATATATAGTTATACTATATCTATATATACACATACACACCCATACATATATGTGTATATACATATACATATACAGTTATACTATATCTCTATATACACACATACATATATGTGTACATACATATACATATATAGTTATACTATATCTATATCTATATACACACACATACATATATGTGTACATACATATACATATATAGTTATACTATACTCATATCTCAATACTCATACATTTTAAGTTTGAACTCACTCTCCCCAGACACTTTGTACACAGAAGGAGAGAGTGTCTTTGGTTTGATGGGAGTGTTTTGCACCAAATACTCTTGCTATACCTACTCTCTTTTCTAAAACGTATGGAATTCAATTGGTTAATCAGCAAGAGAGAGCACACCAGTGGGGGCTCATGATCAGCAGTACTAGAAACCCCGGACTTGAAGGGAGCAAACAGTGAGCTCGTCTCCGAGGACTCACACTAACGACAATAATAACAATAAAAACAACAACAGCTAGCATTTATATAGCTCTTTAAGGTTTGAAAAACACTTTACACACGGATCTCATTTGAGCTGCACGACAATCTTGTGAAGTAGGAGCTATTATTATCCCCTTTTATAGGTGAGGAAACAGAGGCTGACAAAAGATCAGAGGCTCAAAAGATCACAGACCTGAAGCTACAAGGTGGTGCAGTGGATAAAGAACTGGGCTTGAAATCAAGAAGACCTGAATTCTAATCTAGCCTCAGCCCCTTACTAGCCGTAGGACTCTGGGTAAGTCACTTCACCTCTCTGTCTACTTCTGTTTTCTTACCTGCAAAACGGGGATAATAGCAGCCTCTCAGGGTGGTTGTGAGGATCAAATAAGACCATAATTGTAGGGTGCTTAGCACAGTGCCTAGCATGCAGTGATCAGTAAGTAGACAGGTGCTATATAAATGCTTCTTCCCTTCCCTTCCCCTCCCTCTTCTCAGAATACTATTTATAAAGTAAACCAATTGTATTAAAATAGTTACCAAAATATTTTTTAACATATGGAACTCCTGAAATCTATCTATGGATAGATTTGGTATCTATCCCAAGGGCCCTCCTGCATTCTTGGACCCCGGGTTAAGAACCCTTGCTGAAGACAGTTTACCTAGACTGTAGCAATGGGGACCTGATGAAGTCTTCCTTGCTATTCTTGCGGACAAAAAAGTGAGATGTGGGCTAGAAGACAGTATATACAGTTGGACAGATTTAGGAAATGGTTGAATGACCAGGCCCAAAGAGGAGTCTCTTTCATAGGCCAATGGCCTTACCCCCACCCCAGCCACCTTCCTCTGAGCACTCATCAACGTCTTCCCTCAATGGCGGAGCCCTGGACTGGTTACATTGGTACAGATGAGCTCTGACCAGCGTCACAGGGAAGTTAGCTCCTGTCTGGGTTCCTGCAGTAGGTAACTGCTACCAAACGTTTATTTACCACAATTCAGAAATGATAGAGGCAAAAACCCAGGTCTTATTATTACACTCAAGCATAGGTTTGGGCCTTAGAGAAAACCAAACCATCAACAGGATTCTAACAAGGTTTCTTAAAGGAAAAAATGCAGTCAGAGACAAAATTCATTTCCATACATTGCAATTCTGACCATTCTTCTTGGGCCATCAAAGCTACAGAGCTCAATCCATAATCCCATGCTTCCTTCAACGTCACGAAAGCTGGACCAATTTTGCTAGACAGATCGACAATCTCATAGGTCCCCTACTGAAGCAGGTTTGGTCAGACAATAGGCAAACTAAACCAGGTTACAGACTAAACAGATCTTTAGAGAATTCCCAATTAGGTTGATGGAGGAGGAGTCAGGAGCACTTGAGATGCTCTCACTGTTTCTTATGGAAGGAATACTTAAGATTCTTAAGTGAATTTTTATAGCCCCCAGGGCAAATTTTGGTCAGGTGAGGTAAGTGTTAGTTGCAAGAAAATCAAACACTCCAGTAACACCAAGGCAGAGTACTTTGGGCCTGATGGGGTTGGGATCTGGACCCCAGGAAGGAAAAACCCTGGATTTTCCCACATGGCCAAATCCCTGGCCTTTGCCTGAGGCTATAATCCCATCAACTGGCCTTTCATTGTGGCCACACCCAATCTCTCAATTCTGGGTTACCCTAAACCTAGCCTTGCCCTCCGAAGTCTTACCTCCCTACAGCCTCTGGCCAGTTCCCACCCTTAATCCAAGCTAGTCTCCATTCTCCCTTGGCCATATTCCAGGTCCCCAGGCATTCTATTACCTCACAGTTCCATCCCCCACCTCTCCAGGCTCTTTGGCTAAGTCTTTCTGTATATAAGGTCCATCTTGTCTCCATGAAGGTGCTCGGATTCTTATTATCTAGTCACTACTACAAGCTCCCAGATGCTCAGATTCCTTAAGAGTCTGGCTAATATGGCAGATCTTTAATAAACCTTGTCTTTGGCTGAAAGAAGCCTTGGGTCGAATTCTTTTTGGCAGGATCTGTGTGTTCTGATTCTGGGGTCCCAGCACCCCTGAACCTCAACAGGACCACCATGTTGCTGTAGTAATGACCAATTCTCTGTGACCCCTTTTGGAGTTTTCTTGGCAAAGGTGCTGGAGTGGTTTTCCAGATCATTTTCCAGATAAAGAAACTGAGGTAAACAGGGTGAAGTGACTTGCCCACGGTCACACAGCACGTTTCTGAGGCCAATTTGAAGACAGGTCTTCCTGACTCCTGACCTAGTGCTCTACCCACTGTGCCACCTCGATGCTCCAGGACCCTCCTATCACACATTCCCGGAAGCTCTGTCCCTCTGAATGCAGTCTGAGATCACATTAGCTTTTTTGCCACCACATTTGTTTGACTCATAGTTGAGCATGCAGTCCACCAAGACTACCAGATTGTTTCCAGACAAATTGGTATTCTGTTACACCTCCCCTATCTTGTACCTATGGTCTATTTTTTGTACCAAAGTATAATATTTTGCAACTTTCCCTACTGTAAATGATATTGGAATGTTATTAATTTCATCAGACAGGTCCTCTCAGCCGTTCCCTCCATCTCTTAGCTTGGAGCATTTTCTCTATCTGTCCCCCTGCCTGGAACGCTCTCCCTCCCCTCTGCCTCCTGATTTTCCAGATTTACTGTTAAGTCCCAACTAAAATCTCATCTTCCATAGGAAGCCTTTGCCAACCCCTCTTAATACTGGTGCCTTCTCTCTTTTAATTGTTTACTATTTTGCCTATATATAGTTCATTTGTACTCTTTCTGATGGCTTCTTGTCTCCCCCATTAGACTGTAAGCTCCTTGAGGGCAGGGACCATCTTTTGCCTCTTTTTGAATCCCCAGCACTTAGTACAGTGCTTAGCCCAGAGTAGGCATTTAATAAATGCCTATGGACTTCTTGTAGAGTGACCGTGCCCAGCCCAGAGCTGGGTAAAAATTCTCCGTGCCCCCTCCCCCTCTCCCACCCAAAGTCAACCAGAGGCCTGGAGGCTCAATCTCCACAGTCTGGCCCAACCCAACCTCCCAGCCTTAACGTCTTATAAAGCACCCTCCTCTGTAGCCCAGCTAACTTCCCTTACCATCCAACCTCTCTGGGCCTCACCAGTAATCAGGAGATGCCACAGGACACCTGGAAAGGGGTCAGCAGGCCCAGGGCAGCCACAATGAAATCTGCTTAATCAATCAGCATCCATTAGACACCTACTGGGTACAATTCGAAGAATTCCGTGCTCATCAGATTTAAAGCTGGAAGAGGCTGGTGGGGGTAGTGATGTGGATATTGTAATCAAGAGTTTTGGGTTCAAATCCCAATGCTGACATCTATTAGCTGCATGCCCCTGCAGGCCTCTCCCAAGACTGATGAGGCCCCAGTCAGGACCAGGCCAGCCCTCTTTCAGCCTTACAACTAGGATTCTACAGGTTCCTTTCCAATCAGTTTCTGCTGGATTGAACTGGAAGGTCTCAGAGGGCAGAGCCTACACCTTCCTCTTCCTCGGGCTCTTAGCATCCAGCCCAGACCCCATCTGCAGTACTGAGCTCAATTTTGGGCAACATATCTGAGGAGGAGGGTAAGCTCCCTGAGGCCAGGGGTTGAGTGATTTTTGTCTTTGTACCCCGCACTCCCCACATACACACCCAAGTTTAGCAGCATCTGTTCTGTCGGAGAAGCTAAGCTAATAAACACTGAATTGAAATGAGCTAAGTTGAAGACCCTGCCACGGAGGGTGCCCAGCCTGATGAGTGAGGGGACATGAGGAAAGAGTCTGGGCCACAGGAAGATGGTTTAAACTGAAGAACATCGCGGTAGCCCCCACCTTCAAGGCCTCAAGGCCACATGTGACCTTTTAGGCCCTCAAGCTCAGCCCTCTGACTGAATCCAAACTTCACAGAACAAATCCCCTTAATAAAAGGATTTGCTCTGTAAAACTTAGACTCTGTTAAAAGGCCGAACCCAAGGACCTAGAAGGCCTCATGTGGCCTGCAGGCTGTACTGTAGGTCCCCCACCCTGATAAGCCTTCACACTCAGTGAGGGCTGTGGCTTGGATTAGTTGGGGCAAAGTTAGGTGAAGGCAAATTTAGACTGGATACAAGAGAGAGCTTCCTAATCATTACAGATGCTCCAAAGTAAAATGAGCTACCTTTGAAGACAGTGAGTTCCCTATCACTGGAAGGATGCAAGCCAAGACCAGATAACTACCTGTTGGGTAACAGGGCACATTTATATAGTGTCTATGTGCCAGGCACTGTGCTAAGTACTTTACAACAAAACAAAACAAAACATCTCATTCAATCCTTACAACAACCCTGGGAGGTAGTTACTAGTATTATCCCCATTTTACATTTGTTAAAATTAATTTATTTTGATTTATCAACAATCACTTCCATATGCTTTTGAGTTTAAAATTTTTCTCCCCTTTCCTCCCCACCACCCTCCCCAAGCTCCCCAAGATGGCGCACCATCTGATATAGGTTATATATATACATTCTTATTCACCCATTTTACATTGACAAAAATTTTACAATTGAAGAAACTGAGGCAGACAGAGGTAAAGGGACTTTTTCCAGCGTCACAGAGCAAGTAAGTATCTAGGGCCAGATTGGAACTTAAGTCTTCCTGACTCCAGACCTGGTTCTCCATCCACTGTGGCGCCCCTAGGGGCCTCGCATCTGGCCCTTCCATTGCTGAGCTGCTAAGATAGAGAAGGCATGGAGTCCATTTATTCTTCATTTTCCCAGCAGCTCAATTCAAAGCTGAATGGGATGTCCCAGGGAAGACTTCTCAGTGTAATTAAGGTAATGAGTTCAGCAGGTAGTGTGAGAAATGAACTCTCAGAAGTGAAGGTTCCTCAAAGGGTCAAATAATTCTTGATTACTACTTTCAAAATCCTCCCTCACTCAGACCCTGTTTTTAAGCACTTAACAAAAAGAATAAGTCCTGCCCCACCCCCCACCCTGAGCCGTTTGTCCTTGGCTTTGAATTTTGCGCCTGGAATGTAAGCCCCCCCCTCCCGGTTAAAGGGATAGGAAGAAACTTTCAAGCTTAGAGTGTAAGCCCCACCTCCCAGTTAAGGGGGTAAGGGATAGTGGTGGGTGGAGACTTGTTTTCATGGTGGGTGGAGATTTGCTTTTATAAGGTGGCCCCTGTTACTCCCTGTCTGTCTGTCGTCTGTCTCTCTCTCTCTCTGTCTCTGTCTCTCTCTCTCTCTCTCTCTCTCCCTCTCCCTCCCTCCCTCCACGTGTATGGGAGGAGCAGACAGCCATCTGTCGAGACTGTAATAAAGGTAACCTTTGCTTTCCACCTTGAGAAGTCTCTGAGTTTCATTTGGGTTGGGTCGCTGCCCCACACAGCTTTGGAGATTCCACCGAGATATTTCGCCCAGATGGATCCTGGGGGTCAGGGCGCCCTTGAAGATTTCTCTGTAACCCTCAGACCAGATTTGGGGAGCCTCTCTCCATTTGGGTAAGGTCTCGAAGAGAGACGCTCAAGGGGGAAAGCAAACGTAGGGCAGCTATAAGATTGTGTGAAGTCAGCCGGCCGTGGTGAATAGAGTGAAGAATCGGATCAGTCACGTGAGTTGTATGCATACAGCCTGACAAAAGCAGCTCTCAAATGTCCCCTTTATTCGTTAGGTCCTTGACCTGGAGGGAAGGCGATGACCCTCAGCTAAATTAACTAACTGCTAAGTCTCTGACTTGGGGCTGGGGGCGACCCCACCCGACTAAATTCCGGGTACACTGAGAAAGCACATTCGGGTGACTGTAAGGGGGAAGGATGACCTCTTCTGTTAGTTAATCTGTTGAGTCACTGACTAGGAGAGAAGAGCAATCTCTCTCAGCCAAATTCATTTGTGTAATTGCATATATGTAAGAAAATGATGGGCAAACCGCAGTCTGAAGTAGCAAACCAGAAGCTGCCATTTGATATTCCGGAAGATAGTCTTTAGGGAGTAGACTCCAAGATTGGAACAAACTACCAAAATAAAAAGGGAAAGGTAAAAAAAAAATTTTTTTTTTGGATTAAATATGATGTGAGGACTCTGGAGCAATTTGTTGTATGTCTGTTTGGTGTTTCTGTTTGTGTCCATGGTGTGAATGAGAGTGAATGGAGGGTTTGAGAGTAAAAGGTTTGGAAACTTTTGGAATAAAATAAATAAATAAACAAACAAATAAATAAATAAATAGATTTGTGTTTTTTTGTAAGACCAGTGAATTGTTCAGAATGTACAGTGAGGTTGTAAAAGCAGTCCAGGAAGAGAGAGGGAGGGCCCTATTCAATTATCTATAGAGGGTTACGTCCTGTTCAGAGTGCTGAAGCCTGACATTTTCAGGAGGGAGGTTCTACCTGATAAGCCTCTAAGGAGCAGAGGGGGCTTTTTTCTTAGTTCCCTTAAGGAAGTAGGAAAGACAAGGAGGATTTAGAGCAGGAACTGTTAGCATGTGTCTTTTCAAGGGAATATATAAATTTGTGGAGGATATTTCCTTTTAAAGGGCCAAGAGTATTGGATTTAAAACAAAAATGTTTTTAGTTGTTTATTATTAATGATTATAAATTTGAATCTGATTGGATTTAAGTTTACTGTTAAATGGTTGTTATGAGATGTGGTATTATTAGTTAATGTAATTGTTGAAAGTACTAAGAATAATAAGATTGATAATTTTCTACTTGTGATAATCTGGAAATGCAACTGATGTTATCTGAACTTTATTGTTTAACTTATTACTATGTTTCTAAATTGTGCTGTATTTCTAAAACTCTTAGATTGTAAAATTTGAGGAACCACTGTGAGGTAGAAATGGTGTTTAGGTAACTCTTGAATGGGTCTTTTAGTGAAAAAGATGAGATAATTTAAAACTGTTAAATACCCAGTGAAGTATATTTGATTATAAGACTGATAGGAGATTTTCATTTAAAATCTTGACTATTATAAAAAAATACATATGTGGTGGTTTAAAGTTTCAGCATATTAATGATGAGATGAATTATTCTCTCTTCAAAGTGATTGGGAGTGCATACATCTAAATTGATAATGGGTTATTTCAAAGTTTATTACAATTTTGGGAATAATTTTATAATGTATGCCCTGTGATACAAACATATTTTATTGTAAAAAAACCACAACTTATCGATATGTATTTGGAATTAATGAGGTATTCTCTCATATTAGGACCTCAATTAGAAATTGGAAAAATAAAAAATATATATGTGTATACACACATATACATATACATACATACATGTATGTATGTATGTATACATATTTGTTTTTCAACCCAGGCCTTTAGGCCAACTATTGGGTTTGTTGAGGGATGGGCCACGTGGGCCAGACTCAAGGCAGGGACTAGTAGGCCTGGGGGAAATCCAGGCTACCAGCCACCAAATTCCTGATTGGGAGTGTCATTGTGGTTGAATCAGGATGTGGCCCGAGGATATCGGACCAGTAAAAAGACAATGATGGGCTATCGTAGATGATAAAGAAAAGCCAGTCTAGTGGGGTGGAAGTGGCCCCAGGAGACCAGACCTGGTGAAGGAATTCAGAAAGAAAGATCTTTATTGGGTCTGTTCTAAGTTTTTAACATGCTGCTTACATATTTCTGCATGTGATGTAATCTAGTAAGTAATTGTATTATTTACATTGTTGGAAGGGCACTCTATTTTATAACCCAGAATGTTAAATTAAGAATTGTGCCTTCAGAGGGGCAGCTAGGTGGTGCAGTGGATAGAGCGCTGGCCCTGAAGTCAGGAGGACCTGAGTTAAAATCCAGCCTCAGATCAGACACTTGACACTTAACTAGCTGTGTGACCCTGGGCAAGTCACTTAACCCCAATTGCCTGAAAATAAAAAAATAAAATAAAATAAAATTTCTTCAGAGAAAAAAAAGGAATGAATCGGGGCTGTTGGGACATTCTATATGGTACTGTTTTGTAACATTTCCTTTTAAGTATTGTAATTTAAGAAATGAGAACCTCCAAGTTTTGTCTCTGTTTAAAGGGAAGTTTTAGCTGGAATTATCTGGCTTTCACTTATGAAACTTAAAATTGTTAACTAAGCTATTTGGAGTTATTGTTTAAGCCAAGCACTGGTAAAAGTATTTTGTGTGTGTGAAAAGAAACTTGATAATTTTGCAAAAAAAAGAAACACAACCAAAACCAAAACCAAACCCGATTTTGTCAAATCTCATAATTCTCATACAGACACCTTTTGACTAGCGAATTTAGGTAACTAGGAATTTTATGGTAATTAGAAAATTGTAAGCTTTTTTTGAGAAAGGGAGATACTATTACAAAAAAAATGTTTTGAAATCTTTGATGCTCTTTTTAGAGCATTCTATTTGCAAGAAAATTATGTCCAAACCTACTATAAACTTAGAGTTTCATTCCTGGGTTTGTTGTATTCTTGGACTGGACTTAACTGGGTGCTTTTAGAGAAACAGTTTCAATGGGAGCAGTGTTAGAGATCTAAAGCTAGTGATTAATACTAAAGCATCTAAATTTCTGTAATCCATTATTTAAAGGAATTATGACAGCAGTAGTATTTGTCTGTGATCAGTCTCTTACTGTTACCAATGTGAGATTAAATTCTTATTATCTAGGATATGTGATTTTGTGGGACAGAAATTTGCTACTGTTTTGAGCTTTGATTACCAGGATAATTGTCTGAGTTGTCATAAAGCCAATAGTAGAATGGCACATGCTGCAGGCTGAGAACTGATAAAGGTGGATGTCTGTGCCTGGGAAGACTTTTGAGGATGACCTTGGACACAGCCTAGGTAGGATCTTCCTGACTCTATTTCCCAATTGTGCTATTTCCCTTCTGAAAAGGAAAATTCCCACCTGATTAATCCTAAACCCTGCTTTTAACATCCAGTGACTGCAAGATTGGCTATCAGATATGACTCATGCCTGGAATCAAATAGAGCTATGGAAGTTCTTTCCTTCTGATATGATATATGACCTTGTCCCTCTGGAACATCTCTGAGTTATCATAATATGATGCAAGTATGAATAGCTTACAATTTTAATTGACATTCATGGACAAATGATAATAATAAGGTATAACATCCTCCTAGAGAGGAAATATTTAGACAAAATAATAAGACAAAGGTGTAATGTGATAGATGTCTAATTAAATAGGATAGCAAATTTTGAGACAGATGTATATGACTGGCTTCCAAAATGTATCTGTCATGGAAATCCAAGCTTTAAGCATGTTTAGGTAAGAAGATCACAGATTTGGATTTTCACACTAAGCCAGAGAAGCAGAGCTCCCTTCTTGAACTGCCTATTGTTTGAACCTAGTTCTGTGTGACTGGAAAACTGAACCATCTCTATGTGCCTTTAACTAAAGACTTATGAGGGATTCTGTGATAACTAAGAATTCAGCTTCCTTAATAATACTCTGGAATTTGTGTTATTTAAGAACTTTTACACCAATTTAGTAAGGTTTTATGAACAAGAGTAGAAAGGCATGCAAGCTATTTAGGGCTCGTTTTAGAGATGTTCCTTAGGCAATGTGAGATTATGGAACATCTTAGGTTACTATAGAACTGGAACTAGTGTTCCTGTGTGTGTTGCCATATGAGTTAGGGTTCTTTACAATTAGGTCAGGGGTTTGTGAGAATGTTATTTTGTTATCTGGATAATATCATATTTGTTTAAAGTTTTATTACAATTAATAATGTTAAAAAGAGAATGGATTGTGGTTTATTTTGTAAATGTCATCAGAGAAACATGGCATGACTGAAAGTTTAAGATCTTATATGTACTCTGTTAAAATGGATTATTTAATATATCTATGTATGTACTGGAGCCTGTGGATTAACGTAAAGTATGAGACACTGGGTTTTGATGTGAATTTCGTGAACATGACAATTGGCCATGATTTCAATTTTAAGTCTGTAAAAATGATCAGGGTTATAAGGATTAAAAAATATATAGATATCTATATACATAGTAATTTAAAATTGTGCTAAGATCACTTTTGTAGGAGAATGGACAGAAAGCTGGTTCCTACAAGAAGATAAGAAGAAGATGCTGAGATGCTGTGCTGGAGATGGATGGAACAAATACCAAGGACCAGAGGACTTCATTGATGATGTTGCCTGCCACACAGCTGTAGAAGAAAAGACTTTTTGAATCTTAAAGGGACAATTGCACTATTATTGTTTTCTTTTAGGTCTCTGTATCTGTTTTATGAAGGGGCTGCCCCCTTGATTTGTCAATGCCTGTATTTACAGGGGTGATAGAGAGGAAAAGAGAGCTGAGAAGAATTTGAATTCAGATTTAATGTAAAAGGTGCCAAGTGTTAAAGCTATCATAAGAATGATAATTTCTATATGTGATTATATGGAAATGCAATTGATGTTAAGTTTATTGTTAGTATTACAAAAGTTATTACTGTTTCTAAATTGTATTGTATTTCTAAAAACACTTAGATTCTAACATTTGAAGGGAATTATCCTACTCCCGCTGTGTCTCCCCTTTATGCAGGACTCCTTGTCCCATTTGGGTTAAGATAGAAGGGAAAGAAATCAGGCTCATGGTTCTGAAGAGTCAGGGTTGACTGCCAGTTTGAGACCACCCTGATGGTTACTGAGATTTAGTGGGACGTGAGAAGTGAATGGGATGTCCCAGTGAAGACTTCTCAGTGTAATTAAGGTAATGAGTTCAGAAGGTAGTGTGAGAAATGAATTCTCAGAAGTGAAGCTTCCTCAAAGGGTCAAATAATTCTTGATTACTACTTTCAAAATCCTCCCCCACTCAGACCCTGTTTTTAAGCACTTAACAGAAAGAATAAGGCCTGCCCCACCCCCAACCTGAGCCGTTTGTCCTTGGCTTTGAATTTTGCACCTGGAATGTAAGCCCCCCCTCCCGGTTAAAGGGATAGGAAGAAACTTTCAAGCTTAGAATGTAAGCCCCACCTTCAAGTTAGAATGTAAGCCTACCCGCAGTTAAGGGGGTAAGGGATAGTGGTGGGTAGAGACTTGTTCTCATGGTGGGTGGAGATTTGCTTTTATAAGGCAGCTCCTGTTAGGCGGTGTCTCTGTCTCTCTGTCTCTGTCTCTGTCTCTCTCTGTCTCTCCCCCCCCTCCCCCTCTCTCCCCCCTCCTCCCCCTCTCTTCCCCCTCCTCCCCCTCTCTCCCCACGTGTATGGGAGGAGCAGACAGCCATCTCTCCAGATTGTAATAAAGGTAACCTTTCCACCTTCAGAAGTCTCTGAGTTTAAGCTATAGTTGTATTAGCCAATACCAGAATTTGGAGCGTGAGAGCTCAAAGGCTGAGAGTTCTCTGAAAACTCAGCACGGTTATAGCCCAGAGGCTGGATTATTCTGTCTCTCCCCACCCTATCAATCCTCCCTCACTGGTAAAAGTGATCTTACTAAAGTCCGGCCTGACCATGTCATCCTCTAGTCTATAAACTCCAAGGCTCACGGACCCTGGAGATCATCCATGTATTCCAAATGCCTGCCATTCTAGAAGAAGGAAAACTCTAGGTTCACTCAATCAAGCAAGAAGCATGCAGTGATCCCTTAAACCCTGGGGATACAAGAGATTAAAAACTTGTCCCTGCTCGCCAGGAGGTCGGGTGAAGGGACCTTCCCGAGGACACACTACTATGTGTGTGTCACTGCCTGGCTTTGAACTCTGGTCTTCTGAGTCAAAATCCACTGGCATGGCCACACACACACTTAGCCCTAGGCCTAGGCAATCAGCTGGAGATTGGGCGCCCCTGGTGCTGTTCTCCAGTTTCCATCCAACAAACCTCTCTAGAGCAATCTTCACCAATGGCCTTCTCCCTCCCCCTCATCATCCTCTACACCCTCCCCTCCACTCCCAGGGAGGTCTCAGCCCTCAGGGAGTTCAGGGGCAGAGGAAAGAAATTTGGCACTATAATAAGGGAAGGAGAAAACACCAGGTGGGGAAAGGCACAAACAGGTTTCCCTCTGGATGGGATTGGGGAACCTTAGGGAAAGTTTTCTGGAGGAATCAGGAAAGGTTGCTAGCCTAAATCTGTAGTTCTCTAAAGGGTGTGGCAATAGCCCAGAGACTGGATAATTCAGTCTTTCCCCACCCCAGGTCATTCTCCACTCACCAGTCAAAGTGATCTCCCTAAAGCCTGAGTCTGACCATGTCACCCCCTAGTCCAGGAGTGGGGAACCTGTGGCCTCAAGGCCACATATAGTGTGCTGCACTTGAGGACCTAGAGGACCATAGGTGGCCTCGAGGCTGAAGATTCCCCACCCTGCCCTAGTTTATAAACTCCAATGGCCCCCTATCACCTCCAGGATCAAATAGAAAATTTTGGGTTCTCCTAACCTTCTTAACTTGCCCCTCCTCTCACCAGTCTTCTTTTTCTTCCTTTGTCTGGTGAGGCAATCAGGGTTAAGTGACTTGCCCAGGGTCACACAGCTTGTAAGTGTCTGAGGCCAAATTTGAACTTGGGAAAATCAGTCTTGTTGACTCCAGGCCTGGTGTTTGTTCTGTGGTGCCACCCAGCTGTCCCAACCCCGTGCTTAGAGACTCTTAAGCCCAATTCTCTGCCTCTCTTTATGGCCAGCCAGAATCAGTCTCTCCCTAACAGGGTTCAGAGGCACAAAGGTGCTCAGTCAACTTTCAAGAGGCAGGGGGTAATGCAGAGGAGAATGTTCTGGGCTTAAGAATAAGGAAGACCTGAATTTGAATCTGGATCTCAAATGCTTACTAGCTATGTGACCCTGGAGGCAGTTAATTGCTCTGTACCTCAGTTTCTCCATCTGTAAGATGGGGATTATAATAATTTCTACCTCACAGGGTTGTTGTGAAGATCAGATGAGTTAACATACGTAAAGCACTCTGCTGATCTTAAAGTGATACACACACACACACACACACATACACACACACAGACACACACACACAGGCTATTACTGATTTAAAAGTTAAACAGCACAGGGCCAGATACAGGTCTTCCTGATGCCAGATGTCACCCACTTGCCACTTAGCAGCAAGTCTTTTTTTTTTTTTAAAGGAAGAGGCTGGGGTAGGGGGGGAATTAGGAAAGGTCTCTGGTAGAAAGGTAACTGCAGCAGAGTCCAGAAGAAATTTTTTCAAAAAGAATAAGGAGAGCAGAGGATGAGATGGATAGATAGTGTCATAGAACATGACCTTGGACAGACTTAGGAAGAGAATGGAGGTCAGAAGGGCCTGGCATGCTAAGGTCATGGCGTCACAGATTCAGACACGGCTGAATGACTTGAACAACATTTTGCCTACATTCTTGGACTTTGAAGCCAGGTCTTCTCTACTGCTTGCTCTTCCTGGTTTCTTCCATCATCAGCACCTGGTGTGGGTGTCCCGTCCCTGGGTCATACCAGATCACCAGGGAATATCTCTCTCCCTCCTGCAAGGCCTTGCCTCCCCTCCTCCCCACCATTGGTGAGGCCCTCTTGCAGCCTCCAAAGAGTTCTGGTGGCTGGTCTTCATTCCCCTCCTGGGGACCTTCTGGGCCTCAAACTCATGCCGTCCACTCCCTTCACCGCTTACCTTACTTCCCCCCAGCTCCCCTTCCTGTGTTGTGCATTCATTCACTCCAGGAGCTTGGGTTCACTGAGTACCTGGCACTGTGGTGAGAAGGTGGGGGAAGGCAGTTTGGGACGACCCAGTGCCTACCCTCAGGCCTCTCCCAGGCTCAGAGGAAGCTAAGACACCCACTGATAAATAAACCCACTGGGAGGAAAACAATAGCTGACTTTTATACAAGGTTTCACCAACTCAGGCTCCCTATTTCTTTCAACCTCTCCCCCAGGTAGGTATGCAGACATTCTGATTTTATTACAATATCTGGAGTAATTCAGTACCTATTTTACCACAGCCTAACCCTTGGCCTCTGGGTGGGAGGGCATGGGGCCCAGCAGCGGGGGAGATACAAAGTCTAACACATACCACCAGTATAGTCAGCCTCCACACTGGCTGCTTTGGGAAGTGGGGACTGTCCTTCCCCCAGAATAGGAATATGGGGGCTCAGTCCCTGAGGGCAAGGTAAAGCCCAAGGCAGCTGCTTGGGCCAATCAGTGGCAAGCAGGGTTGGGAGGCTGGGCCTCTGAAGCCCTGGCACATGCCAGTTCTCCTTGGCCCTCCAGCCCTCTGTGAGGGCTGCCCCTGCCCACCACTCTTCCCCCAGGGCTGTGCAAACTTGTGATTGATATTCTTCAGGCCTAGTCACTGCCCAAAGAGGGGACTTGGGACTGGGATGCCAGGGGTATCCAGGCCATTTGGGATGGCACTGAGGGAGGGGACTGGAGTCCAGAGAGGACACTTTCTTAGACAATGTTTAGAATAAGGAGGTAGGAGCTGGAGGAAACACATCAGGCCAGAACCTGTAACAACAGGGAATGTCAGTGAGGCTGAGAAAGGCCTTAGGACACAAAATATCTGAGCTGGGAGGGGTAAAACAAGGAATGCAAGAACTGAGAAGGGTTCTTAAGATTGAGAACGTCAAAGCTGGAAGGGATCTGGAAACATGAAGTGTCAGACCTTGGAAGGGCTTTTGAACAGGTCCTTAGAAGGAGACAACTTAGAAGGGGCCTTAAAACAGACATCTGTCAGAGCTGAGAGAGGCCTTAAAACAGATATCTGTTAGAGCTGAGAGGGGCCTTAGAACAGGGAATGTCAGAGCTGGGAAGGGCCTTAGAACAAGGGAATGTTAGAGCTGGGAGAGGCCTTAGAACAGAGAATGTCAGAGCTCAGAGGGGCCTTAGAACAGGGAATGTCAGAGCTGGGAAGAGCCTTAGAACAGGGAATATTAGAGCCAGAAGGGAACTGAGAATGGGAATGTCAGAGCTGGGAAGGGCCTTAGAACAGGGAATGTCAGAGCTGGGAAGGGCCTTAGAACAGGGGCTGTTAGAGCTGGGAGGGGCCTTAGAACAAGGAATGTTAGAGCTGGGAGAGGCCTTAGAACAGAGAATGTCAGAGCTGGGAGGGATCTGGAAACATGAAGTGTCAGACCTGGGAAGGGGCCTTAGAACAGGGAATGTGTGGCCAGGGCCTTAGGAAAGACCACATTAGAACACAGAAAGCCATGTCCTAGCTGGGAATGGTACAAATCAGGGGAGACGGGAGAGGAGGTCCGTGGGACACACACAGAACGTGAGAACACGTTGTCAGAGCCAGAGTGGCCTGAGGGGTACAGAACGTTGGGACGCGGTGTTCGAAAGCACAATGTTACAGAAAGGAAACACTGTTAGAACACAGAACGTGCAACGTGAGATCTGGAAGGGCCCTTATCCGCCATCTGGTCCAGCCCTTTCACTGGAGAGAGGAGGGGGCTGGCGCCGAGAGAGGAAGTCGTTTGCCCAAAGTCACACAGCGAAGACGAGAGGCAGGGCAGACCGAGCTCCGAGCACTTTCCAGGACCCCAGGACGCTGGGGAAGTCTCAGGGGGAGGGTCAGGCCAAAGGAAAAGATGTACAAGGGAAGGGAATGTTAGCGATCAGGTAGCTAGCTAGCTAAGCCAAGCTCGTCCTTTCATAGAACAGGAAACTGAGGCCCATCTAGGGGACGCTCCACGTCGGACTCGGAAGCCTAAGTTCCTAGCACGACGTTGCCCTCCCCCGGCAGGCGGGCAGTCCCTGCCCCTACCCGCGGGCGTGGGGGGAGTGTGGCCGCGGGGCCGGGCGCTCTCACCTGCATCCCGGTCCCCTCGCAGGGCGCCCACCTGGATCTCCGCGCCCAGAGCCGCGTCCCGGGAGGCCCAGGCGCGGGCCGGGCTCCAGCCGGGGCCCCGGGGGACCAGGGGTCGCAGCACTCGGGGGAGCGTCCTCAGCATGGTGGCGGCCGCTACATGGGAGGGCAGGGGGCGGGCAGGGGCAGCGGCCCGAGGGCTCCACCTACGGGCAGCTACGCAGCGGCGGCCCCAGGCCAGCGCGGGAGGGAGGGAGGGGAGCGTCGGCGGGACCTCTGGACACACCCCTTTGTTTTCCAGAAAAGGAAACCGAGGTCCGCAACAGGGAAGGCTTCCCCAAAGGGCCGCCCAGGCCTTGGATCCGGAAGCGATCCGGCCCTCGCCGGGGTACAAAGTCTGGCGGCTGGCTCTCAGGCCCCTCAGGCCCGCTTCCGCTGCTTAACCGGCTGCACCCTTCCCCGACTTCTCCAGCAGCACGAATTCAAGGCCAGTGAGGGCCTGCCATAGATGCCAAGGCCGAGAGGGAAGCGATCTCCCCCGCAGGGAGCTTTCCTTCTAAAGAGAAAGCCCCCCAGGTGTCCGTCGCTCGTCTGCCTGTCTCTTGGTATGTCTGTGCGCATACCTCCAGAATAAATAGAAAAGGGATGAAAGCCCCTCTTGGGATCTCTTGGCCCATGGGTGGGGAACCTGCGGCCTGGAGGCCACATGTGGCCCTCTAGGTCCTCGAGTGTGGCCCTTTGACTGAATCCAAACTCCACAGAACAAATCCCCTTAATAAAGGGATTTGTTCTATAAAACTTGGGCTCAGTCAAAAGGTTGCACCTGAGGACCTAGAGGGCCACCAGTGGCCTCGAGGCCGCAGGTTCCCCACCCCTGTCTTGGCCCCTCCTGTTCTAACTCGATTGTTGAATCTCAGTCCCATCATAGTAGCACCCTTACTCAAAGCCAGGTTCCTGGACTTTGCCCTGTAACACTATAACCCCATGTGGGGGTGGGGTGGAAGGAGTGGACGCCAAGCTTACACATCCTGGGCAGGATAAAGGGCACATTTTGGCCCCAACTTCCACCCCTCCCCCACTCCCATCCCAGTACAAAACGAATTGATCTCTTCCTCTTAGATCTGTCTCTGCAAACTGCTTCCTCCGTCAGGTCTTCCTTGATTGGCTCTGCAGCTGAAAGGGAGCTTTCCCCTCCTCAAGAATTTAGTAGATGAGTGACAAGTCATTTAACTTTTCAGCCTCTGTTTCCTCATCTGTCAAATGAGCTGCAGAAGGAAATGGCAAACCACTACAGTATCTTTGCCAAGAAAACCCCAAATGGGGTCACCAACAGTCTAACACGACTGAAATGACTGAACAACAACCTACAGTCGCCTGAAGTCCTGGGTTGTATCTCTGGCTGCTCTCTGGATACTGTTCTGTGAACTTGTGTTTTTGTTAGTTCTGGATAGCCCAGAATATCATTTAGTCAGCTGAGGGAGATGGCTGTAAGATACTGTCCAACCACCAGATGGCGTTCTAGCTCTTTGAAAGTAGCTTACTGCTGCCATACCTGAGAAGGCTCGAGCCTTCTTAGGTGTTGTGAGGGGATGATTGATTGAGCTGACATCCCAGGTTCGATAGATTTTTTTTCATTCAAATTTTGTTTCTTTTTCATGATCAAATCCAGTTCAATAGATTTGAGGCATTATGATCAGAACATCCCCCAAATTAACAAAAATGTGAAACCTTTCTTATATTAGCTAGCTTGAACTCTCATTTCCCATTCACTGGGATCACCAAGTCAATTAGAACCCCAACACCTCCCCCCACACATACACAACAGCTAGCATTTATGTATGGATTTAAGGTTTGCCAACTGCTTTTACACATTATCTCATTTAACTCTCACAACAATTCTGAACCCCAAATTCATAGGATTCAAGATTTTCCCCTTAATAACTATGTGATGATTAACCCAATCATAGAGCTAGAAGCAGCTGAAATAAACACAATCAAACAATACTTCCAATAGCAAGCTGTAGCCTGGGCTTATTTGCTACTCCCTCCCTTACGGCCCTTCTTTCTTCCCAGCTGGCCTGAGGGGAAACAAAAGGGTTTTTGTTGAGTTGTTGAATCTTTTCAAGTCATGTTGGACTCTTCATGACCCCATTTGGGGTTTTCTTGGTAAAGATACTGAAGTGGTTTGCCATTTCCTTTTCCAGCCATTTTATAGATTAGGAAACTGAGATAAATAGTGTTAAGTGATTTGCCCAGGGTTGCACAGGTAAGTAGTGTCTGAGGGCAGATTTGAACTTGGGTATTTCTCACTCCAGGTTCAGTACTCTATCCACTGTACCATCTATGAAGGGGTTTAGGCAGGTTTAAAAGTAATGGGCATTTCACTATTGGGCTCCGAGAAAGCAAGGGGAGAAAGAAACAGAGGTCGAAGGATATGAAGAGGCAATTTTGAAAAGAAAAGAGCCAAGCTATGAACAACCATATGAGAAAATGCACTAAACAATGAGAAATGCAAATTAAAACAGCTCTGAGGTTCTGCTTCATACCCATCAGATTAGGAAAGATGACAAAAAAGGAAAAATGAGAATTGATGGAAAGGCTGTGGGAGGATAGGCACATCAATACACTCCTGGAGATATGAAGTGGTCCAAATATTCTGGAAAGCAATTAAGAACTAAAGAAATACCCTTTGATCCAGCAATGCCAACAGTAAGTCAATAAAAACGTATTAAGCATCTAGTATGTGCCAGGCATTCGGCTCAGTGCTGGGAATACAAAGAAAGGAAAAAGTCTCTGCTCTCAAGGAACTCACAGTTTAATTTGGGGAGACAATATCTAAACCATTATTTTTTTAAAAATAGTCATTTTTTCCAATTGTATGTAAAGACAATTTTCCCCATTCATTTTTTATGAGATTTTGAGTTCCAAATTTTTCTTCCTCCCTCCATCCCCTCTCCCCTCCCCAAAACAGCAAGCAATCTCATATAGTAAACCATTATGTATTAAGCTATATATAGGATAAATTTGAAATAATCAAAGGAGGGATGATACTTGAATTAAGGAGAATTGGGAAAGATGATGGCTTTCCCAATCCCCCTTAATTCTTAATGTAGCTTAAATGGTTTAATAATGGTTTATATCTTAGTAATGGCTTCAAGTCCCAACTAAAATCCTTACTTTCCTATAAAAGGAAGGAAATCCTGTCTAGTAGAAGGTAGGGATTTTAGTTGGGACTTGGAGGAAGCCAGGAAGGCCAGGAGGGAAAGATGAGGAGGGAGAACTCTCATGGGAGACAGTCAGTAAAAATGCGCTGAGTCAGAAGAGTGAGTCTCATTTGACCAACAGGTATGATGTCTTGTTCAGGAAATACAAGGAGACCAAAGTCAGTGCATTGAAGAGCCCAGATGGGAGGAGGGGGGATATAAGATGCAAGAAGACTGGAAAGGTGTAGAGGGGCTCAGAGCCTTGAACACCAAGGAGAGGGTTTGATGTTTAATCCTGGAGGAATTAAAACTATCCTTCCAGTGGAGAGTGGAAGAAGCCCCTAGTATTTATTGAGTAGGGGATGACACAGCCAGGTCAGAGTTTTAGGAAAATCACTTTAGCAGCTGAATAAAAGATGGATGGAGTGGGAAAGAGACTTGTGGCAGATAGACCAACCAGAAGGCTATTTTAATTATCCAAGTGTGAGGTGATAAGAGTCTGTGCTAGAGTGGTGGCAATTTCAGAGGAGAGAAAGCACATTCAAGAGATATGCTGAAGTTAAAATCAACAGGCCTTCAAAAAAGATTGAATATGAGGTGAGAGGAAGGAGTCCAGGATGACACCTAGCCTTGGTGACTAGGAGGATAGTGGTAATAGGGACATTTAGCCCAAAGAGATCAAAGAGAAAGGGAAAAGACCCATACGCATATCAATATTTACAGCAATTCTTTTCGTTGCAACAAACAATTGGAAACTACAGGGATGTCTATCAATTGAGGACTGGTTGAATGAGGTGTGGTATATGAATGTCATGGAATACTCTTACACCATTAGAAATAACAAAAAGGATAGAGTCAGAGAAATTTGGGAGGAATTATATGAACCAATGCAGAGTGAAATGAACAAAACCAGGGGAACAATTTATATAGTAATGGCAGTATTGTAAAGACAAATAACTATGAAAGACAAGATTCATGATCCAAGATCAATGACCAATGACAACTCTATAAATTCACAGAGGATGCACACCTCCCACCTCTCTGCAGAGGAGGGGGATAGGCTAGACTGGAAGAAAGATGTGCATGATCAGATGTGGTCAATGGGTGGGTGTGTTTTGCATGACTATATTTATTTGTTATAAGCAAGAGTTTTTTACTGGGGGGGGAAGGGGAGAAGGGTGGTGAGTGAGGAGATAGTGAAAAGAACGCTTAAAAAAAAAAAGGAAATTTAGAAGAGAGCCCAGACAAGCAAGGAAATTTTGCAGCTACCATGTTAAATGTGAACTATACAACAAATGGAAATAGTAAGAAAACCCGCCTCACAAGGTGGTTGTCAGGATCAGATGAGATAATGTACATAAAGGTTCTGCAAACCTTGCCGGGCTCTATAAGCATTTGAAAGAAAACACGGAGCTGGAATTCCATTTGACAGAACTGACCGCAGCTCCTAGTTTCAGCATTGCTGGGCTTGGTTGTTTCCCACCTTCAGTCCACTCCCACCTGGTTCACACTGCATATACCAGCTACCCTGCAGCTGGAAAGTTATTAGTATATACCCTAAGGAAGCTGAAGAGAGAAAAAAGCCCTATATACATTCAAATATTGAGGGAAGTATTTTTGAGGGTGGCAAAGAGGTAGAAGCAAAGTGGGTGACATTGATTGGGGAAATGGCCCAACTTCTGGTGGCCCATAAATGTATTGGAATACTGCTGTACCATAAGCAATGTCAAATGTGAGGAATTAAGAACTTGGGGAGGGATCCTCTCTGAATTACTTCTATGAACTGATGCGGAATGAAGAAAAAACCAGGAAAACAATATACTGAAACAACTGTGAAAATGGAAAGAAAAAGAACCTGGAAGTTGGTCCCAAAGAAGAGTAAATACATGTCTTCCTGTTCTTTGCAAAGGTAAGGGATGTGAAAAAATGATTTCTCTTGGTAATCTGTGTCTTGGAGATTCAGAGCTCCACTCAGCTTTCTGCTTCAAAGTTCTTCAGAAGGACATCACTGATAATGAGATTGCATGGAATCTTCTTATCCTGGTCAAACCCAACACGAACCTTAACTGATTTTATCCTACTCAGGCTTGGGTGGAGACAGATACTACTGCCCAGATAGACAGAGGCTGGGAATGGTCTGGAATGACAGTGGGTTGATATGAGCTCCTGTTGAAAGGGTATATGATGTTGTACCCCAAATTCCCTTTTGAGCCAGTTCTGAACTGGCCCCCTTAGGGGGGCCCAGTTTTGGACTTAATTCCCATGCAATGCATGTTAAGCCAGCTTGAGAGAAATTAAACCATGGACACATGTACCCCAATTTCATTTGTCTCTTAGATAACAAATTGGGGTCTGTGGGGTTCGTGGGATTCAGGGTTCACAAGGACCATGGGCCTCCACTGCCAGACACAGTTGATGTGTGGGTTATTTTTGCTGAACTGCTTTTTTTCTCTTTTTCCTTCTTATAGGAGGTAACTTGCTAGACGGGGATGAAGGGTGGATAGGTTCAGAAATAAAGGGGATGCAGTACATCTTACAAAAGATAGTAATAAAATATGAATTAAAAAAGGATGGGGCATCCCAGGCCAAACTAATTTCCATTTTTGACAGTTACTTAGCTGAGAATCAGAGAAATGCTGTAGTCAATCAATTAGCATTTATTAAGCTCCTGCTGTGTGCCAAGAGGATACAAAAAAGGCAAAAGACATTCATTCCCTGCCCTCAAGGAGCTCATAGTCTAGTGGGACTGACAACAGGCAAACAGCTATGGACAGGGTAAATTGGAGACAATAACTAGAGGGAAGACAGCAAGTAACAAAGAGGGAATCGGGAAAGACTTCTCCTAGAAGGTGGAATTTGAGCTGAGACCTGAAGGAAACTCAAGAGAAGGCAAAATGAGGAGGTAGAGGAGGAGGCAGATGGCTCCAGGCACGAGGCACAGCTAAGGAAAATGCTTAGTCAGGATAAGGAGTGAGGTGTTCACAGAACTGCCAGAAGGCCAGTGTTACTGCATCACACACACAAGGTGGAGATGAGGGGAGTTATAGCTCACACAGATTTTAACAAAGCATTTGATAAATGTAGTTTCTTTCATGCTATTCTTATGGAGAAGATAGAGAATTACGAACTAAGTCAGGGACCCAACCTTTTTGGTGTCTTGGACCCTTTTGAAAGCCTGGGAAACCTATGAACCCTTTCTCAGAATGATGTTTTCAAATGCACAAAATAAAACACATAGGATTACAAATGAAGCCAATTACATTGAAATCCAATTATCATTTTTTTAAAAGTCCACCAGTGCCAGGTTAGGAACCCCTGGACTAGAGTTAGACTGGGTGAATGACTGATTTCTTTTTTCTGGCATGGAGGGAAGCCTGCAGGTGCTTCACCCGCCTAAGTGAGGGAGTGAGGAACACACAGGAACACAAACTTCCTGCAGAGGAGCCCTGGCATTTGAACAACACCTCCTGGGGATGGCGAGCACCCGGGAGAGGAGGAAGGAGAAAAAGAAGGAAGGAGGAAGGATTGATGCAGCAGGAAGGATGACGTGGAAGAGCCCTCTCGACCTGCCCTCTTGCTGGTCTGTGAATGACGTGGCCTGAGGAGGTCCTAAGCAAGGTGGACCTGCCGGAAAGGAGACCTGCTTGACATTCTGACTCTTGGTCAACCCTGAATTTCTTGTCCTTGTAGGGGCTGCCACCTGGGGTGATACTCGGAATTTGGAGAGCCATACTGGATCCTGGGGAGCCCAGGTCCACCAGAGGGAAGGAGAATTGTTTCGGTTGTTTAGGGGTTTGGGTGCGAGTTCTGTGCAATTTCTTGTGTGTGGGGGGGGCGGAGGACTAGTAAAATGTCTTTTATATTCAATATTTTGTTAGTCTGAGTGCCTGCCTTCCTGATCTAAGGGATCTTAGAGACTCCAGCTGATTCTGATGGTTCCAGAGGAAACTCCAAGGCATGAGACATAGGGTTATCATTGAGGAACCTCCCGGGGTAACACTAGGCTGTGTTAGGTGTGATCTGAGAGTCATGGTTGTAGGACTGTACAGAGGGAGGGAAGGCATTATCGTTGTGCCTTATTATTACTCTAAGGTGCTGGCCAAACCAGAGGGCTAAATGCCAACTTACACTTGAGCACCCAGTGACAAGAATGGTCTTTCTTCTCCCTCCAATTTCTCTCTTGCCTGCCTGTCCACTTGCGAAGATCTCCCCATTCTTGCCCAGAGGTGCATGGCATTCACGTCTCAGCTTTCTGCAATCTCCCTTCGGACCTCCTCGCTCAACTGGAGCTGTCCTCTCCAAAGTTACCAATGACCTTCTCATTGCCAAAGCCAATGGCCTTTTCTCCGTCCTCTTCCTCCTTGCCCTCTCTGCAGCCTTTGACACTGCTGATCACTTTCTGCTCCTGAACATTTGCTTCTCTCTGGGTTTTCCAGACACTGCTGTCTCCTGGTTCACCTCTTGCCAATCAGCTTGCTCCTTTTCAGTTACTGTTGTGATTTATCATTCATATCCTAGCTCCTGTTCCTGGGTTGCTTTCTCTTACCTCTCTCTGTACGCTTCCATGGAGTCCCCATCAGCTTTTATGGACTTAATCATTATCTCTGTGTACATGCCTCCTTTCTCTCTTCTCCCTTTGTTCTTCATGCTAGAGAGAACGACCTTGAGATTGCAAGGACAGAAGAAAATGGCTAACAGATCTGAAGCCATGAGCCTGTAGATTCAGAGCAGAAGAGAGCTCTCATTTTATGTCCAGTCCTCTCCTTTTATGGATGTGAAAACGGAGCCTGGGAGAAGTTAAGTGACTTGCCCAAGGTCACAGAACTAATAAGTGTCTAAGGTTAGATTTGAATTCATGTCCTCCTGAGGCTAAATGATCTAACCACTGTGCTACCAAGCTGCCTGTAATTTCAACTTGTGCATTATCCAGTGGGGCAGTTAGGTGGCACAGTGGACAGACAGCTGGGCCTGGAGTGAGGAAAACCCGAATTCAAATCCAGCCTTAGACACTTGTTAGTTGTAAGGCAGCTAGGTGGTGCCATAGTTCATGGAGTGCTGGGCTTGGAATCAAAAAGACTCATCATCATGAATTCAAATCTGGCCTCAGACACTTGCTACACGACCCTGGACAAGCCGTTTCTCCTGTTGGCCTCAGTTTCCTCATCTGTAAAATGAGCTGGAGAAGGAAATGACAAACCACTCCAGTACCTTTGCCGAGAAAACCCCAAGTAGGGTCATGAAGAGCCAGATATGACTGAACAACAACTAATTATAGTGCGCAGGGATTGATTCTAGATTGATTCCACAAATTGAGTCCAGAAGTGGGGTGCTGGAAATGAACTCCTGAGTAATTTGGCAATAGTAGGGACCACATAGGATTAGGGGAAGCAGCAGGTGAGGAGAACAGTGTTCTCCCCACTGTGACCACCATTGGATGGTATGGAAAAGTGAAAGAAGATAAGGATTGGGGAGCTGGCCGGAGAAGAGTGAGAGGTTAAGGGCTACGATACCAGAAAACGCCAGCCTTGGAAAAGATGGCTCTGTGGCTGGGGAAAAACCCCTTTACTTGCTTTATGCCTGCAGTGATCGTGGAAGATTGAACACCAGCCTTAGCCTGGAGGATTCATGGGGTGTGGGAGGGTGAATGAGGTGGAGAAAAGCAGTAGGCAAGGCTCTCCCACCTCCATGAGAACAGAAAAGATGAACACCAGGGAGATAAAAGCAAACCCAGGGAAAGTTAGCTTAAGGTTTTAATTCTCCATGTGTGTCTGAGGACATTTGTCTGAGTCTGCTGTTAGATTATATGTTTGTCAATGAATAAAGAGTTAATTTGACTTCTTCCTTTAGCAAACTGCCAAGCACAAAAAACCTTGAGAGGAAAAAAACCCCACCCCTCTGGCTGGGGTGTGTGTGTGTGTGTGTGTGTGTGTGTGTGTGCTCAGTGCTACAGGGGAAAACAAGGGCACTCTCACGATACTCTCATGGATTTATAGTTCTAATGGACTGGTTCTAGATTTTAGAGGCTAGAAATACCGCTTTATTCTTAAATGGGATACTCTTGATTCATTGATTATATACAAACCAGGGATGGCATATACAGAAAAGATGAAAGGGTACACATGCCAATCAGCTCTGCTGGCTGCCCCCCACTTGCTCAGCTGTTGATTCTGAGCCCCCAGAGGTAAAACAGCCCAGGTTCTCCGAGAATTCCAAGTATAACAGCTCCCTCGATGATTACAGGTTACATCTAAAAAGAGGAGGTAGTCCCAAAGTACTGATTTATAGGGATAGGGACTGGACCTGAGAACTCCTCGGTGAGGAAATCTCTTCACAAAGGTGGGTGGGCAATACTCTTTGCAATGTATAGTCTTTGGGAGTTTCCTCGAGCGCTGGGAAGGTAAATGACTTGTCCAGGGTCACAAGCCAGGATTTGACAGAGACGAGACTTGAGCTCAGGTCCCCTTGCTTCGAAGACAGCTCTGCATCCATGACCTTCCGCTGCTTCTCTTGGAAGGCTACTCAAAGATGATTGAATCTTGCTTTCACTGAAAGCATTGGAGTTGGCTATATGAGGTAGAGTCTCTTGATACTGTAGAGTAGGAAGAAAGAAGAGAAATAAATATTTACTAAATGCTTCCTATGTGCCTGGCACTGTGCTAAGTACTGGGAATGCAAATGCAGTTATCCTTCCACATCACAGGGTTAGGAGCTCGATGCCTCTTCGAGCTGGAAAATCTGAGTAAAATTTTTGCCCCTCCCTTCGTACCAGAGAAGTCTGAATTATTATGATATTAACAGATAAAATATGTTGGTATCACACAATACTATGCACATATTTTATACATTTCTGATTTCCAGTGTTGTCTACTGGTCCTTGAGTATTATCTGTGGCTTCTGCAAAACTCCCCCCAAATTCCCATTTAATCTCTTCATGCTGACCCGAGATGTAGCGAAATCAAGACGTGGGAAGTGGAGATGTGCAAGGGATAAACTGTACTAGGAAAAAGAAAGCAAGTCCCTGCCCTCGGGGAGCTTCTGTTCTAATAAGGGAAGGCAACATAGAAAAGGGAACTGAAAAGGCTGGGAGAGGAGGAAGGTGTGAGAGCCGAATTCTGAAATCCAAAAAAGTTAGTAGCAGGCAAGATGGAGGATGAAGATAGATCGACTTGGGCCATTCCATAAAACAGAGGTTCCAGGAAGAACTCACCAATGGGAGATGGTGGGGGGCACCTCAAGGAGAAATATTCCAGGATGAGTCAATGCGCAGAAGGCCTGGTTCTGAAGTTTAGAAGGTCAGAGATCAGGTGGGGAGGAGGATGTCTGACTTGACACCCCTTATTATCACACAGTGATCTGGGTACAAGGGTTTATGCTGATTGGCAAACATTACTCAGCAGTTCCAAAAAGATCGATGATTTTTCTCCCAGATCCAACAGAACTGAGAGAGTTTGGTCTAAAAGGTCAATCTGTGACTTTTATACTCAGAACTGGCTTAAATGTAATGCTCCCCTCTCCTTAGCTTACATCAAACTTCTCTGCATCAATGATAGAAAAGTTTAATATCTCTATGCATTCCTGAATCTATGGTGATGAAAGCATAGGGGTGAAATAATTTTATTTTCTTTTTTTCCCTGAGATCCTGACCTCTGATTTTATTTTCTTTTTCAAACAGATTTTGAACATGGCAAATTACTATGCTACATTTTCTTTGAAAAAAAAAAGCTGCTGTTCTACAGAAATGGAATAAAGAAATAGAATTTTGAGAGATGAAGAGTATGTACATGTACATATGTATATATAATTATGGTTATATAGATATATATATATTTATAAAATATATATATTATGAAATATATCTATATCTTTATAAAATAATTGAATCAGAAGCACTGAGACAATGCTGAAATATCCATGAAGACGGAGGATTTATCCTGTCTACAGCTTGTTTATATGTTGTCTCTCCCATTAGACTATGAGCTTCTCGAGGGCAAGGCTGGTTTTTTTGCCCTAATAGGCTGGCACTTACTAAACGCTAGTCTAGGACTTGACTTGAAAGTCACTTTATTTTATCAGAGGAAATCAAGACCACAGCTACAAAGCTATGGAGAAGCCTGCCCAGAAGCCTCAGCCTTTGATCTTGAGATTCTGGATAAGAGTCGAAGGGAGAATTTAATTGGCAGAAATGACAGTTGTGGCATTCACTTCCCTGCCCCCAACTTGATGTTAGGAAGAAGCATTGCTACCTTTCATTATGGAAAGGGCTGAAGATCCAGGATCCTGACCACACTTTTTTTTTTCTGATCACACTTTCAATAGAAGTTAAAAAGTGAATTTCCAGGCACTTTGGCTAAATTCCAGTCTTGGACATGCAGATCCATTAACAAAGCTTTGATGAAATGTGCACTTTTAGGAACTACGATAACCCTAAGAAATTTCTCAAAGATTCAGGTAGCTAGACTGTGCCTCTGTGCCTGGAATCAGGAAACCCGAGTTCAAATCCAGCCTCAGATACTAACCAGCTGTGTGACCCTGAACAAGTCATTTAACCTCTGGCTGCCTCAGTTTCTTCAACTGTTAACTGGAGATCATAGGAGCACTTATCTCTCAGGGTAGTTGTGAGAATAAAATGAGATGATATTTGTAAAAATCCTTCACAAATCTAAAAGTGCTAAAGAGATGTTAGATATTATTAGCATTAATAAAAATAAACTAAAACGTGACTTTCACCTGGAAGTCTCAGGAGTTCCTTATTAAGCTTATTAGCTGCCCACAGTATGCCCTCCATCTATTAATCTGTCTTTTCTGCACTTTGAGTCTGGTTCTGTTTGGACGTTTGAGTAGTGTGGGTGTCCTTGGGAAAATCCCTGCTCTCTCCTCAGCATTCTGACCCCCCCCCAGCACCCAGATCAGCTCACCTCATGGCTGCGGCAAGAGCCCCTCGAAGGGGAGACTCTCTGTTCTCAGGAGCCCTGCCTCCATGGGATGAGCAGGCATGAATGGGTCGATCCCATTACATTATCTTTCCCCCGAACCCTCCTCTCTCCCCTAGCTCTTACTGTCAAGGGTGCCATCATGCCCCCAGACCCCCAGACTCACAATCTAAATGTCAGTCTAAACGCAAAATCTTGTCATTTCTACCTCCTCGACATTTCTCACATCTGTGCCCCTTTTACTACCTTGTTCAGGCCCCAGCGGCTCTCAACTGTACTATTGCAAAGTCTCCTCATTGACCCCCTGCCTTAAGTCTCCGCCTCCCAGCCCACCCTCCACACAGCTGCCTAAGGGATTTTCCTAAAGTACAAGTCTGATCCTGTCACTCTCCTCAATAAACCCCATTGGCTCCCCATTGACTCTAGAATCCAGTATTATTTCATCTAGTTAAAATCTCTGTTTTTGTATGAGTTTTGTAATGCACCTGGTTATTAGTACAGCTTGGTCAGGCATTGAAGATGCCAAGGCCATCCACTGCGTCCTGGGCCATCACCAGTCACCCTAACTTTAGTTTTGCCACTGGACTTTAATGACTTAGGAAGAGAGAGAGGTCAAAAACTGTGTGCAACTCTGCCTCCCTTAAAACCCTTTCACATGCAACTCAAACCATAGCCATGATGTCACTGGTCCTCTTTGAAAATGAAGAACAAATGATGACAACAGCAGTAAATGCAAACAATTTCTAAATAAATATATATATGTATATGTGTGTGTGTATAGGTATGTGTATATATGTATCTATAGATAGATAGATATGGTGTGTGTGATCAAAAGGTTTTTACTGCAAGGGGCATTTGAACAAAAAATATGGAGACCATTGATGTAGGTCTGATGCTGGATTTGAAATCAGTTCTTCCCAACTCCAAACCCAACCCTTTATCCACTGACCTACCTTGTGGCCAACTTGTATTGGGGTCTTCCTCATCTGGGGGGGGGGCATTCCCTATCTCAATGAAATCACAGGCCCGGTCCCTATGCCTACCTCTATGGAATAGAGATTTTTATTTTTTACACACAAAAGATGGAAAGGATTCGGTAACTTAACCTAGAACTACTGTTATAGCCTCTGAGGAGGCTGATATTTAAAAGTTCATCTCAACATGGATACAGCAGGAGTTCCTCCATGCTCGGGGAACACCTGGAGCTGGTTGAAGCAATACAATAATGATATGATTTTGCCAGAAGGTGACATCATCCAGAGGATGAGTGCAAAGGATTATTGTTATGCCCAGCTCAGGGCATAGCCTGCTTGTTTGGCCTTAGCTCTGGAAAACAGGGTTCTCCTCATGGCATCTTGACACATCCCTTTTTGGCCAAAGGGAGGGTGTCTGAAAGAACCCCCACCCTTCAGGCCAGTAAAAGAGAGGCAGGTATAAGCCAAGATGCCACGAGAGGCCAATTGGTTCAGGAACAACATTTTTATCCTAGGAGGTCAGTTCCTCGAGGGGACCTATTGACAAGTATGTCCCGGGTATCATTGCTAGCTATTGTTTGCTTGCAAGCAGAAAAGAGAGGGGGGATAGCAATGGAGAGGGAGAAAATGCCAGCATACATTTGAATCAGGGCCTTGATGGTTGGGCACATAACGAAAGGGAAGAGGAGAAAAAACTAAGACAGTATACCCAGCCATCATTTGGAATTTTGGGACAGCTATCTGGTCCGGATGTAGGCTGCTTCTGGGCCTGTACTAGACCAACCTTGAGGTCCCTGGAGGGTTCTGCTGTGCACTCAGGAGCAGGGGCTTTCTTCAGATGATCCAGGAGTCCACACTCACAAGTTTGGCAGCTGTGGGGGTAGTGAGAAGGACCTGGTAAGGGCACTTAGAAGACATATGGGCTGACAATTGTGAAAAAAAACTCCTTGGACCAATCTTTGGATCTGAGTTTCTGGTCAGCATAACATACGTCCTTGATTAAGGATCTCTAAGCAGCACATAGAGATCCACCTTTTCCAGCCATACAGGGCTCATTTCAAATAACGCAATAAGGTTTTTCTTCTTTTCTTTTAAAAATTTTTTTTTTAAATTTCAAGGCCTTGCAACTCATTTAAATGGATTAAGGTTCAATGTAGTTATTTCAGAAGAGAATTATAATTTCTTTCTCTCTTTCTTTTTTTTTTGGCTAGGTAATGGGGTTAAGTGACTTGCCCAGGGTCACGCAGCTAGTAAGTGTTATATGTCTGAGGCCAGATTTGAACTCAGGTCCTCCTGCATCTAGAGTTGGTACGCTATCCACTGTACCACCTAGCTGCCCCTGCCATTAGTTTCAAGAGTCATTTCACCTGCCAGGAGTGCACCAGAGCATGGGGCCATTGCTCTCATGGGTACAGTGTGTACAGAGCACTGGACTTGGGAGTCGAGAGACCTGACCCTGCCTCCACCACTTACTGCGTGACCTTGGACAAGTCAGTGCATTTCTGAGCCTCGGTTTCCTTCTTTGTCAACTGGGGATAATACTATTTGACCTTCTAGCTACCAAGGTTGTTGTGAAGAAAGAGCTTTGCAAACCAAAAGTTACACAGAAATGGAGGTTGTTGCTATAGTAGAACAAAATAAATTTGCTTTGTTTAGTTACTGTAGTTGTACTTGTTTACATACTGTATATTTTCATGAGAATGGAAGCTCCCTGAGGGCAGGCAGGACATATTTTTCATTTTGTATAGTATAATGCCTTCCACAGAGCTTTTATTAAGTGCTTATTATATATCAGGCACTGACTTAAGTGCTCAGGATAGAAATAAATAAGCGACAGTCCCTGCCCTCAAGGAGCATACATTCTTTTTTTTTTTTGGCCTATTTTTCTTTTCTTTTTTTAAAAAATCAATTCATTTATTTTTAGTTTTCAATATCACTTCCATAAGATTTTGAGTTTTAAATTTTCTCCCCCTCCCTCTCCTCCCCTCTCCCCAAGACATCATGTGATGTGATATAGGCTCTACATATACATTCGTATTAAACATATTTTTGCATTAATCATGTTATGAGGAAGAATTAGAACCAATAGGAGGAACCACAAGAAAGAAGAACAAAACAATAAAAACAATAAAAAAAGAGAGCAAATAGTATGTTTCTTTCTGTATTAAGACTCCAAAGTTCTTTCTCTGGATGTGGATAGCATTTTTCATCATGAGTCTTTTGGAGTTGTCCTAGATCCTTGCATTGCTGAGAAGAGCTAAGTCATGGAACAACGTGGCTGCTACTGTGTACAATGTTCTCCTGGTTTTGCTCGCTTCACTCTGTGTCATTTCATATAAGTCCTTCTAGGTTTTTCTGAAGTCTGGCTGCTCATCATTTCTTATAGCACAATAGTATTCCATTATATTCATATGCCACAACTTGTTCAGCCATTCCCCAGTTGATGGGCTTCTCCTCAATTTCCAATTCTTGGCCACCACAAAAAGAGCTGCTATAAATATTTTTGTCCATGTGGGTCCTTTTCCCATTTGTATGATCTCTTTGGGATACAGCCCTAGAAGTGCTATTGCTGGGTCAAAGGGTTTTATAGTTACATATATATATATATATAGATAGATAGATAGATAGATAGATAGATAGATAGATAGATATATAGTTTTATAGCCCTTTGGGCATGGTTCCAAATTGCAAGGAGCGTACATTCTAATGACAGACAACATCCCTTAAAAGGGAGTTAGAAAGCAGGAGGGGCGGGGTGTTTACACACCAACGTATCATTTGAAAATAACTTGGTGGCCTGGTTCCAGGTAACACAAAGTGAGTTTGTCTATCAGAGATCAGGGTCCACCAGACTGGACTGTCTTGTTCCTTTCTTTTTTTAAACAGGTGACTGGGGGATGGGCACACTAAAAGAAAGCAGGGAATTAATCAAATCAGCAGTGTGTGGTATGAGTACCTTGCACCATTGCAGGGATCATGGAAGCACCTGGTCCAGCCAGATTCCAGTCTGTCTGCCAGCTGGTAACAATCCAGGGGATTGGGCCCCAACCTCCAGTCAGAGTACGGGTCCAAGGTTTGGGAGGGAGTTGTTGGTTTCACATGGAGCAGCCAGGTGAGAACTGGGCCCTCTGCTCCATATTGTGACCCTGGGGAGCCATCACTCTAGACAGACCTGTGCTCATTGTCCCCCTGCTCTCCTCCTCCTGTTCTAGTGACAGAGAACCTCAGCTCCAATCCTGGCTCCATTCCTTACTCCCTGGGCGACCTCGGGCAAGCCTCTTAACCTCAGTTTCCTAATCTGCAAAATGGGGATAAGGAGAATTGGCCTGTGAGGTCCCTCCTAGCTATAGATATTTGGGATCCTGTGAACATGCCGGACATCTAAGTTGAGCCTTTAAAAGTAGTATAAGGATCATAAGTTCTGTGTGATCAGAGGATGAAAAGACCACTTGAAATTGGAGTGACCTGGGAAAGCTTCTTGGAGGAGGTGGGCCTTGAAGGAAGGGTTGGAGTTTTTGTGTTTTCCATGAATAAGCAAAGTTGATTTACAGGTCAGTTAAAACAGACAACTGAAATCAGGGTTCTTGGGAAATAAGAACAGGCCTTTATGAGCTCCTGTGGTCCAGAAGCCTGCTTGGCCTCTGTCCCTTGGGCAGGCTAACCAGGGGGCTATGTCCAGGTTGGCTTCTCAGGACATGCTTCTTTCTGAGGCTCTTGACTCTTAAGGGGGCTTAGCTCCTCGCTTCACCTTCTCTCTGCATTCCTCTATAGCTCCCAGCAGCTGGAGCAGGTCCTCTGACCTTCCACCCTCTTCTGGACACTCTCCAGCTCACTTATATATTACCCTTCCTGCTGCTGGACACCACATCCCTCTATCATAGCCCAAGTTTACATCACCTTTTTGTTTTGGCTGCTACAGCATAGCTCAAACTGGCTTGTGTTCTCCCCAGTAGGATGTAGATGGATGATAAGGAGGCAGGGAGGTCATGGGAAATGGCTTAGAGCAGGAGCTAGGACATGGACAGTCTGCTGATTAGATCACTGGCCTGGAGGAAAGTTTTGTGCTGAATAGTACAAAGAAAAGTTCTGATTGCTTCAAGATTTAGAAGAATGTCAGAAATGGGATGGTTGAGAAGAAGACCTAGTTGGTGGGAAAGGGGTGGAGTTTGATTAGAAATGTGGCATTGGAGACCAGTGGGCAGTTCAAGGTTACAGATGCAGATGTGGATGGTACCATAAACAAGGTAAAGGTTGAAACCATGGGCATACATGTGACTTTCTTATTGTTGTTATTTCAGGACTCTTTGTGACTCCATTTGGGGTTTTCTTGGCAGAGATACTGGAGTGGTTTCCTTCTCCAGCTCATTTTAGATGAGGAAACTGAGGCAAACATGGTGAAGTGACTCACCTAGCATCACATAGCCAGTAAGTGTCTGTGGCCAGATTTAAACTCATGAAGATGAATCTTCCTGATTCCAAGCCCAGTGGTCTACTGTGCCACCTACCTGTTCTTACATATGACCTTTGTGATTGTGAATTTTGAAGGAGAGAAAATGATCAAGGCCTGAGAGGCTTGGGGTAGAGCCAAAGTTGGTCTCAAAAGAAGGAAGAGAGTTCAGTTAAGAAGATCAAGAATCAGCTGCCGGGGAGCTAGGAGAAGAGCCGAGGTAGGGTAGTGTCATGGAAGCCAAGATACTTCAAGAAAGTGGTTAACACCAATGTCACATTTAGCAGAGGTTGAATAGGATGAAGATTAGAAAGAGTCCTGGGGCTCAGGCGAGAAGGTCATTGGTGACTCACTCACTGATTGTTTGAATAAACATTTAGTAATCACCTACTATGTACAAGGCTCTGTTTTAGTCACTGAGGAGATAGGGAGGTGAATAAGACTTGGCCTGGGGCTGCAGGAATACAAGCATGCTCATACTCTGTCAGTGGAGTTGTAGACTGCTCCAGCTATTGTGGAACAATTTGGAATTACGTCAAAAAGGGACTACAGTAAAACGTCCATGCCTTTTGCACCAGATATCTCATTGTTGGGCTCATTATACTATAAGGAGGTCAAAGACAGAAGGGTCCCCCTATACCCAAACAGGCATTGGTTCTCTTGGAGAAGGAAGAATGAACAACAAGAAGTGGAAGTCCTGAATTCAAACTTGGCCTCAGATTCCTTGTAGCTGTGTGATCCTGGGCAAAAGATTTCATGTCTCCGTGCCCTAATTTCTTCATTTTACAGATGAGGAACAACAGCATCTACTCCCCAGGATTGTTTGTAAGAATGAGATAATATTTGTAAAATGCTGCATAAATGCCAGCTCTATTTTTAGTATTAGTTTTCTCCTCTCTCTTTTGAAATTGTTGTTACAAGAGGTGACTACCTGGGTAAGGGAGGAGGAAAGATACACACAGAAATTCAATTCAAAAAATATTTATTAAGGGCCTACTGTGTGCTAGGCACTGTGCTAAGTATTGGGATACAAAAAGAAGCAAAAGACAGTCCCTGCCCTCTCAGAGAGCTTACAATCCAATGAAAATAAATGTAATCTAAAAAGGCACATCGATAAAAATAAAATCAAATTTAAAAATGCATGCCCTTTGAGAAGCTTACAAACTAACAATAAAGCTAAAATATGTACATAAGTACATAATATGCGGATGGAGTGAAGGGCCTGGAGTCAGGAAGATTCATCTTCATGAGTTCAAATCCAGCCTCAGATACTTATTAGCAGTGTGACCCTGGGCAAGTCACTTCACCTTGTTTGCCTCAGTCTCCTCATCTGTAGAATGAGCTGGAGAAGGAAATGGCAAGCCATTCCAGTATCTTTGTCATGGAAACCCCAAATGGGGTCACGAAGAGTCAGATATAACTAAAAACATGACAGAATAACCTAACCATAACACAAATTTAACATGATAAGTACACATGAAAGATACAAAATGAAAGCTCCAAGGAGGGAGACAATACAGCACTTTTGTTTGGGAAATGAGGGAGACCTCAGGGAAGGCTTCCTAGAAGAGGTGATAGTGGAACTGGGTATTGAAAGCATGGGATCTGTAGGTAGGACTACTGAATAAATATTGAATTGAGCTGTTGAACAGAGCAAAATAGAGGTAAGTTGTATGTGGTGGGGAACCTCAGGCATAGGCAAAGGGATGATTAAAGACAGGAAAAATAAAATAGGCTTCTGCCTATATAATTTTAATTTGTGGGTGCTAGGGAAGGAACCCCTCTTCCCTTTATTGACCCCATTTTCTCCCAGAGGCCTTATATTCCTTTGAGAACAAAATAAAGGTCTGGTTTAACTGCAAACAAAATGACGTCTCCTGTCCTCAAGGTGTTTACAATTTATTTCATTCACACTGGGGTGTTTCAGTAAACTCTCAGTCTGTCTGGAGTAGGAACAGCAAAGCCCTGTTTTTCCCCCAGAGCAGTGAGGCCCCCATCCTTTCCCTATATCCTGATTAGGCAACCCTTTCCCCTATATTCTTAGCTCTATATACTGAGCAGACAACTACTTCCCCCATATGCTGAACAGGCAACCTCCCCACTCCGTAGCCCACCCTATCACCAGCAACCTTGTGGTCAAAGGACTTTCCCAAGACCACACAAGCGCAATGAGTCCTCAATGCCCGATAGTAACTTATGTGATGTCAAAGCCTCCATTAACATCTCATGAATATGATAATGAAGGGACTCTCGAGAGTGAAAGTATAGCTATTTCAAGATAGCCAACCGGTAGCAAATTTCCGTAAGTTACTCCTCTTTCAGCTCTGATACAAGCAAATCCCCACTCCCCTTCCACCCAACCAGTATTCTGAGCTGCTCGGCTCCGTTTGCTTTTACGACGACAATAAAGCCCTGCTTGGAAGGATTCTAGCCCTGGTGTTCCTACCGACTCCGAACCATCTCTCCCTCTGCATGTCTATCTGAGGCTCATCACTTCAAGTCCAAGCCACCCGCGTCATTTGACTGATACAATTTCCTTGGAGGAAAGCAACTTTCAGGTTATGGGGTTGGGTTAGTCAGCATTGATACTAGAGTCACAGAGAACGGTGGGAGATCTGAAATATGAACAAGGTCTTCAATACGTCATTCAGCAAAAAGAACGACTTCTGAGCACAGGATGCTTTGAAGAGGGTCCTGTGGGGGTGACCGTGGTGGTGCTGCAAGGGGATTACAAGCACAGCATAGGCTGTCGGTTACTATCCCAAACACCCATTCACCCTAGGAGCCCAGAGCCTCGAAAGAGATGGTATTTGCAAAGCACTTAGCACTGCCTGGAACATTCCTAGCGCTTAACGAACTTTTACGGACTAATTGGTTACTTGCACGCGCACGTGCACCCACAAGGCAGGCCTAAACCTGGCATCAGCAGGGCATGAACAGCAGCGCGCACGCGCACCTAGAAGTTCTCGAGGGTGGGGATGGGGTGTGTGAGGCGCCGAACCAGACTTGCGCACGCGCACAAGCTGTCCCCAGGGCTCGAGATGGCAGGAGCCGGTGGCGCGGGGGGGAGGGGCCTCTGAGCGCGGCTCCTGCTGATGACGCAAGGCCTCGCCCCTGCCCCCGCCCCCGCCCCCCGCCCCATCCCACCGGGAGCCTGCGCTCCGCTCCTGTCAGTCTGCCCCGTCACTCAGTCCGTCCGGTCAGGCTTTCAGCGCCCTCCCGTCATGGCCGCCTCCCAACGCGTGTTCGTGGTGGGCGTGGGGATGACCAAGGTAACGGCCGGCCGTGCGCTTACCAGGCAGGCCTGCCCTCGGGGAGCTTACAGTCTAGAGCCGCTGCGTCCGGACCTGCGAAGTCCCGGAGAAATTGGGGATGATTAACCGGAAGGAAAGCGCTGGAATTAAGAGGGGAGGGGGGAGGCTTCCTGTCCTTGGAGGAAGCCGGAGCAGGGAGGGCACTCCCGGCGTGGGGCACAGCCGGGGAACATGCCCGGAGTCTGGAGAGGGAGGGGGGAGCGACACATAGGCTAGTGTTGCCTGGAGGGAGTGAGGGAGCATTGGACCGGGAGGAGGGGGCCAGGTCGGAAAGGGCTTTGAATGCCAAGTAGAGGATGTTGTGTTTGCTCCTGGAGGCAAGAGGGAGCCCCTGGAGTATGTGTGTGTGGGGGGTGACACGATCAGACCTCCGCTTTAGGAAAATCATTTTGGTGGCTGAGGTGGGGGAGAGCCTTGAGGCACGGAGACCTCCCCCCGGGGGAGATGTCAGTCGTGAAAAGGGGGGCGTATTCTAGGCAGATGCAATTATTAGCAACAAATTAGAAATGTGGGAGGAGTAAAGGACAAGCATTTATTGAGCACCTACTGTGTGCCCAGGCACAAAGTCAGACAAAAGCAGCCTTCCTCTGTGTGAGGCTTGGGGTCTCTTGGAGCCTGGTGTCAGCACAAAGTTGGTGGTGCTTAGAAGACACTTGTTAAGGAGAAAGGTGGAGGGTTATAGGGCCATAGGATTTAGATCTGAGAGGTTAGGATTCTAGATTTAGAACTAGGGAGGGCCTCAGAGGGCATCTCATCCACCCCCCTTATTTTATAGATGAGAAAACAAAAAGACAACAAAGGAGAAATGGTGTGCTCGTGGTCACACAGATTGTAAGTAACACACACACACACACACACACACACACACACGCACACAGAGCCGGGCTGATGTTTATAAGAAAAAAAGAAAATGAAAACACCACGGGGCAGGCTGTCACATCTCAGGACACTTTCGGTTTTTATGTAAATGACAGAGGTAGAGTTTCAATGCGGGTCTCCTGACATCAAACTCAGTGTTCTTTCCTCTGCTCATGGAAGGTAATGTTTGGGACTCAGAAGCCCGTGGGGGAGCACGGTGGAAGCCTAGGGGAAAAGGAGCCCCCCCTGTAAATGTAGTCTTTTCTGCCAGCCATATTGGCTTTCCTGAGGGCAGTGGGCACTCCACCAGAGCAGGAGCGGCTGTGTTCTGTGGCATTTTTATCAGATATTCCCTGATTATAATCTAATCGCTTCTTGGCTTGGGCCAGCACTCAGGCTGGGGATAGGACTTGGGAGTAGATGGCCCGGAGACCCTTCAGTCATGGGGACTCGGTGGCCTTACAGATCTCTCCCAGTCCAAACGTTGTGTGATACTCGTGGTTTCACTATTGCATAAACATCCAGTCAATACTTGATATGCCCGTTGTTTGTCACCTTCTGAATACAGTTCACAGAATCACAAGACTTGAAAGAGAGCCCATCCAGGCTAGGCCAGCCCAGTCCATGCAGAACTCCACCAAGGAGAACTCCATCAAGGCTCCTGAGGCGGCCTATGCCACTGTGGCTGGCCCTCATCCTTAGCAAGTTTTTCCTTCCTTCAGATGGAATACGTCTCTTTGCCATTTCTCACCCTCTCTGAGGCCACACATGATCATGCTTCCAGGTGGCAGCCCCTGTGCTGCTTGAAGAAGCTGTTCTGCCTTCCTTGAAGCTCTTTTGCAGGTGGGCAGGCTGTTGTAACCTGCAGAGCTTTTACAGAAAGCCATCTCCCCCGCACATCTCCTGCTTTGAACTTGTGAGGACGATTTTTAGACTTCATGGGTGAGAGACTTTATATTTGTCTGCTCTCAGTAGGTCTGGCCCAGTGTTGCCACCTTGTCAGATCTTTGTGGATTGTATCCTACCTCCTATTAGTTATTCCTAGCTTTTTGTCATCTGCACATTGATGACTTTATTTAAGGCATTGATAAAAATGTTACGTAGTCTAGGCATAAACTATTGCCTTGCCACTTAACAGTATAACAGTTTATCCCTTTATATTTTTTTTGAATGTTTGATTTTGCTTTGTCTGATAGCATGATTGCAACACTTATTTTTTGCATTCACTTGATACATAGTAAATTTTTTCTTGTATTCTCAGTTTTATTTTGTGTATGCCTGTTTTTTACTCTGCCATCTTGGCTCCGCCCCCTTGTGTCTGTTTTTTAAATGTGTCTTGTAAGCAACAGATTGTAAGGTTTTGTTTTCTTATCCAACATGTTACTCTTTTTTGTTTTATTGGATTGTTGAATCCATTCACATTTAAAGCTATGAGTTAGGTTTATATTTTCTTCTGTTTCTACTATTGAGGATTTTTTTCGAGTTACAATTTTTTTCCTTCTGTTGTAAATACATTATTATATTTCTCTAGTTACTTTAATCTTTTTTTCTTTTTAAAGTACCTTTGTTCCCATTGGCTTTTTTCCCCTCGCTGCCGTGCTGCAGATTAGGGAGCAGGGGCCTTCCATTACATGTCATCCCCCTCTCTGGAAGCAGGTTTCCCAGCTCTTCCAGGTGGGCTGTCAGCATGCCTCACACGCTGTGAGGTGGAGCTCCCATTGGCCAGGACCCTGTTTAAAAAGTTTCTGATGCCCTTTAATTTCACATCAGTGCTTCTTTTGAAAATGCTTTGTTCCCGTCCTTTACCCACTTATCTGTTGAGGAATGGTGCTCTGTTTTTTTTTTTTTGCACATATGGCAGAAGATGCTTTATTAAATAGTAAGTAAACTATATGTGCTGCATTGTCCTGTTCTGCTAGTTTAGTGACACACCAAAAAACAAAACAAATTGAAAAAGACATTAGGTTAGCTTCGCGTGCCCTGGTTTTGATGTGCCAGACATCATCATTTAGTGACCCATTCCAAAAATTTCCCAGGAATCAAAGTCAGTGCCACTGGTTTGTCATTTTTGACTGTTCTTTTTATGTTTCTGCGAAGCAGACTTTTCTTCCCTTCTCTAGTGCTTTGGTGCCTGCCTGGCTTGAGTCCTTTCACTCTGAGAGTGGTTTGACCATCTCCTCTTCAGGGACTTTGATTCCTGAGGTTGCAGTTTGTCTTGGCCAGATGGCTTGGATTCACCAAGGATTGCTAGGTCATCTCTTAGAAGTTACTTATTTATATCCAGTCAGTCAGTTAACTGACACGCATTTATTAACTGCCTAGTGTCTTAGCCATCTTTGTTATTAGTCATGTTTGTCTTGGCATCATGCTCAGCTCTGCTATTATGCCCTTTGCCCTAGCAGACGTATCTTCTGCCCTGCCGATGCATCTGAACCTGTGGCTGACCCCTTATATATGTTGTTTCCCCCCATTACAAGGGAGCTCCTTAAAAGCAGGGACCTTCTCACTTTCCAGTTTGCATTCCCATCCCCTAGCACAGTGCTTGGCACATGAGAAGTGTTTTTTCATTCATTAACTTTGTTCTTTTCAGTCCAACAGGCAGTAAATCATTCCAAGGCTGGTTCTTTATGGAACCAGAAACTGGGGAATCTGACTAGAGGGCATCCCCTGCCTAACATGCATCCATACATTTATTAAGTGCTCATTGTGTGACCAACATTGCACTGGATGATATAGGAAATACAGAAGCTGAAGAAGGACATGATCCCTGCCCTTGAGTTGACTTAGAATCTATTTGTGAGATAAGGTTACAGGCACATGAAATCATGAAATAGCTAGAAGAGGATTCCACATAGTTTGGCAAGAGGTCCTCGAATTCCAAACCCAGGCCTTCTTCAGCAGTGTCACCTGGATGAGCCATTTGTAACCTATTATTATTAAAAGTACTCCATGATGCAGAGCCGACTTTCAGGGGCTGTGCCAGGCATACTAGCATTATTCATTCATTCATTCATTCATTCAGTGAGCATTTATTAAGTGCTTACTATGTGCCCAGCACTGTGCAAGGATACAAAAAGTAAAACCTGAAACAGTTCCTCACTTCAAGGAGAAATACATTCTGTCAGGAGGTAACAATATGTATACAGATAAATAAATGTAACATACATACCAAGTAATTTCAGAGGTAGAAGGGCTTTAATGCCTAGGGGAAATTGGGAAAAGGTTTGTGGAGGAACTAAGGTCTGAGTTGGCTTTGAAGGAGACTAGATTCTGAGCTTTGGAGGTGAGGGGCAAGTGCATTTCAGGTCTGGAGGCCACAGAAAGGGGCTGATTTTGGTGGACATACCTGTTCAACCAGAACTGTGTAGCTGTGGGTATGCAGCATATGATCAATGTAGTGAAATAGTGTATTGATTCATTATTCATAGATCTTTTTAAAAATTAAAAATTTCTTAATTAACACACACTTTTCTCTCTTGTGCTGGCTTTCACTGCACTTTGAACATTGTGACATCTTTTGTGTATCCTTGTACTACCTCCAGTAACCAGTAGGAGGCAGGAGACGTCAGCTTTTTACTGTTCCCCTTGGCAAAGCTCTACACTTGCCTGGGCTTCCATTTTCCCTTCTGTCAAATAACTGTAAGTGGACTAAATGATTTCTTGAGGTTCCTTTGACTCCAGATTCTGGTTTTGTTTTGTTAATAGCTGACTGCTGTAAATAACCTTTAATCTTTTGTAAAGAGTCTGTCTCTCTGAGGAGCCCTGGGGCAGGGACCACTTGGTCACAGTTTCCACTTTGAAGGTTTCTCTGTCAGAAGAACGTGGGGCTTTTTTTTTTTCTATGCAAGTTCTTATTTATTTTTCCCGCATTTAAAAAAAATTCTGAATTTTGCAAATATCAACTAAAATGGGCACACAGTAGAACAGAAAATGAAGGTTGTACATGAAACTGCAAATCTCCAATGAATGCAGTGGGGTTTTTTTTTCTTTTTATGTGTATAACAAGCAGGTTACTTTTAAAATAATAGCTTGTGGGGGCAGCTAAGTGGTGCAGTGGAGTCAGGAGGATCTGAGTTCAAATCTGACCTCAGACCAAACACTTGATACTTACTAGCTGTGTGACCCTGGGCAAGTCACTTAACCCCAATTGCCTTAAAAAAATAATAATATTAGCTTGTGGTTAATATCTTTTGTTTTAATGTTGACAGAATTTCTCCCAGTATCCTTTCCCTCTTCCTCAAGAGCTATCCCAAACAGCAAATAATATTTGAAAAAAAAAAGAGGAAGAGAAGAAAAATTCACAGAACTGATCAATACACCAAAAAGACCTGAAAATATATGTGATATTTTATCTCCATCCATGGACCTTTGGTACTTCTGCAGAGGAGTGGAGTCAGGGCATCTTCCTAAATCTGTCTTTTGGGCCATGTTTGTTCTTTATCATTTTGTGACATTCACCTTTGGTTGTTTTGTGGCAAACCTTACTTTTACTTGGCTGTCATTGGAGTAGGAACAGCAAGGTCCTATTTTCCCCCCAGAGCAGTGAGGCCCCATCCTTTCCCTATACCCTGATTAGGCCACCCTTTCCCCTATATTCTTAGCTCTATATACTGAGCAGACAACTACTTCCCCATATGCTGAATAGGTGACCTCACTCTCCTTAGCCCACCCTATCACCAGGGACCTTGTGGTCAAGGAACTTTCCCAAGACCACACAAGTACAATGAGACTCCTCAATGCCTTATGTGATGTCAAAGTCTCTATTTATATCTTATGAATATGATTATGAAGGGACTCTGGAGAGTGAAAGTATGGCTATTTCAAGATAGTCACCCAGAAGACCCAGGACAGCACAGGCACAAATCTTTTTTCTTGCATAGCACAAAGTTTATGCCATAAGCTACTCCCCCTTCAGCTCTGATATAAGCAAGTCCCCCATTCCCCTTCCACCCAACCAACCAGTGTTCTGAGCTGCTTGGTGCCTTTCGCTTTTATGATAATAAAGCCCTGTTTGGAAGGACGCTGGCCTTGGGATTCTTACCGACTTTGAACCAGCTCTCCCACTGCATCATTCCTTTGGCCTTCTTTTCTCTTCTGTGAATTTCAGAAACATGGTGCAGTGACACTCTTTTCTTACTTTTTCTTTCTTTTTGGGGGCAACCCCCTCTGTAGCTTCCCTCCGTCTCCACATGCCTCTCCCCCTCCCAAGAAAAAAAAGCAAACCAAAACCTTTGTAACGCTTAAGTAATTAAGCAAAACAGATCACCCCACTGACTCTGCTGGGCATACCTCCCTCACTGTACATCCTGAGTCCATCCTTACTCCCTCAGAGAGTGAGCAGCAGGCTTTATCATCTGCCCTCCAGAATCATGGCTGGTCATTGCACTGATCAGAGTTCGTTAGGCTTCCAAAGCAGCTTGTCTTTACAATGCTGTGTTACTGTATAACTTGTTTTCCTGGGCCTGCCCATTTCCCTCCACGTCACTTCATACAAGTCTTCCCAGGTTTCCTTGAAACTGTTCCTTTCAATACAGTAATATTTCATTACATTCATATGCCCCAATTTGTTCAGCTTTTCTCCATCAAACAAATGAAAAGCCTGAGAGACAGAGTTTCTGGGTAATTAATAGTCAATTTATTAATTATGACTAGCAAATAATAAATTGAGGTCAGTGATTCTTTTGAAAACTAAAGAGGAATCATGGAGATCATCCAGTGCTTAAATACCTTTGGAAGAGTGGGTGATCCAGACAGGTGGACATCAACTCTTAACTGGCTAACAATTAAGGAGAGGATGAATATTCTAAGGAGAGGTGGTGATCAGACAGGCGGACATCAACTCTAACTGGCTAACAATTAAGGAGAGGATGAATATTCTAAGGAGAGGTGGGCTTTTTTTCTAATGAGGGGCTGGGAGATATGACTGATCATGTCAGCACTCTTAGACAAAGAGACTCATCCCCACCTAGATCATTATGCTTCTAGCAATCTATACAAAAGAATCTATTCTCCATTCAGTCCTCCCTGAGTAGAATATGGGCTAGAATTCACCTAGATTAGGGTCTCTTTACCTTTTAATCAGAAATAGCTGTCCAGTGGGGGCAGGGTCCCCACCCAAGCTTGAGGAGAATGTCTCATTGTCAGCCTTGTCCTTTCCAAGGACTGGGTTTTGAATGAAGAAACAGAAAAGGGAAAAAACCCTGGGTCTCCCCCTCCATATGAATAATTGGTTATTAATAATCATTTCTCAGGGCAGCTAGGTGGCACGGTGGATAGAGCACTGGCCCTAGAGTCAAGAGGACCTGAGTTCAAATCTGGCCTCAGCCCAAACCCTTGATACTTCCTAGCTGCGTGACTCTGGACAAGTCACTTAACTTAAAAAAAAATCATTTCTCTCACCCAGTTGACAGACATAGGGGAAGGGTGTTTTTCCTTATTAGGGAATTTGTGTGTGACACCTTTTATATGCTATTATCCCCCACATAACTTTGACTTCATCCCTGTGACAGTGAATGCTTCTAGTTTCTGGAGGGGCCAAATTGTGCCCTCCTACCCTCCTGTCCTTCCCCCATTTCTTTTCCTGTACAAATCTGCAGATTTCTCACCCTCCTCCTCAAGGAGCTTCAGGGGTTCCTTCCATCCAATAAAAACTTCTGCTTGGCATTTAAAGCTTTCACAGTCTGATTCCAGTTCACCCTTTCAGACCGATTTCACCTTGTTTCCCTTAGACACTCTACATTCCAGTGAGAAACTGTCCTATTGACCATTTGAATTTTGAATATTGACCTATTGAAACTGGCCCTGTGGGTGACATTCCCCTTACCTGACCCTGCAGTACAGGCCTTAGTGTACTTCCTGGACATTTTCAAACCTTGCCACTGCACCTCCCCTCTCCCTTTCAGTTTCTAGCTCCCCTTTAGATGTTCCTTCATCACAATGTGAGCTTGTTGAGGGCAGGTACTCTCTTCCTGCTTGTATTTGTATCCTCAGTGCCTGCTTGTATTTGTATCCTCAGTGTTCAGCATGATGCCTGTGACAGAGAAAGCAGTACTAAATGCTTTGTCATCAGTCAGACCTAGCACTTTGAGGATTGGAAATAAGAAGGGGAGTAGAATATAGTGAGTGTCTTGGGTGTGGAATCAGGCAGAAAAGGAGGGGCAGTGTGAAGAAAAATCATGGAGAGAAATGAAGGGGGAGCTTGGAGCATGTCTTAGGACTACGATTTCCAAAGTATCCTCCTGGTGAGTAGATAGAGCCATGTGGATTCTGGCTCTTCCTGCTTCATTTCGGACTGGCATGCATCCAGACCATCATAGTCAATGTCTGGTCATACTAGCTAAAGATGGTGATTGCTGTTAAAACATTTGATTATAAACTCAGTAACCGGCAATGAAAATGAGTCATCAAATGGACATGAGAAGCTTAGGGTCAGCATCTTATTCCAAAGCCTTGGGCTTTAACAAGGCAGAAACAAAGGAAAGAGCCAATGAGCAAAGATGAAGCCTTTGTTGTGTGTCCTCCTCCAGCGGGCCTGAGGCCCTGTGATCTCTTCCCACTTCCCTTTACCTCTTCCTTCCCTTCTGACCCCTTCCCTCTCTCATAGCTAATTATTAAAGACCTTTGAATTCCATAAGTAAACAACATTCAAATAAATTATCAGTAACTCTGTTCCCTAGGTTAGTCATTGTTAAAATAAGAAAAATTACTCCCATTTCTTTATGATGCATATTTTTAGCAGATGTGCGACCCAGTTGGGAAAATCGCAGTGTGGTACTTGTACTGATTATTTTCCTCTTGTTTTTCTAGTTTCTGAAGCCTGGGCTTCAGGATTCAGTGGACTACCCTGACCTGGCAAAAGAAGCAGGTAACCAACCCGTGGAGAAAGTGATCTTTCATCCTTCTTCATTTTTGAGCAGACAGTCCCTGTTCCTTGGGGGTGAGGTGGCCTTGCCATTGGCCCAGTGTGGCAGCACTGCTGGGGGGCAGCAGAGGTTGTCTCCTTTAGGGTCAGGCTGTACTTCCCACATTTTCGGTAGTGGCATGATCAGTAGGGGGGTTATTACTTGACAGCCCATGATCTCTGTCATCCGCCGCTGAGTGGCCGGGTATATTGCATTGAAAATGGCACCTAATCTGTAACAGGAAATAAAGACTGGCTGCCTGGTTTTGGGAAGGCAATAATCTTGCTTTGCAGACAAGATTGGGAAACTGAGTCATGCGTGATAAACAGGAGCATTTTCAAATTCTAGAGAAGGCTGTCTTTTAAGTTGAGCTGCACTTAGTCTTTCTCGCTGTTGTGGACTGGCTGGCAGGGTGTCACTGAAGGGAGACCCCAGAGGTATGCCCGAGCGGGAGGCAGGAAGCCTAGGCCAGCGTGAGCAATCAGGGTGCCCAGAGATCGGGAGGTAGAATTAAGAAGAAGATTCCGAAATGAAAGTTGGAGAGAAGCGGTGCGGTTCAGTAGGAGGTTCTAGTGATATGGGCAGCCCAGCATGGGGGCATAGCATGTCAGTGCCCATTGGGCGCCTCAGCGGCTCAGGCAGAAAAGTGTTCAGACTGACTGTTCTCAGGATCCTCATGCAAAAAAGTCTTTCGAAACACGTCCTGTGTACTATGTTGTCTCCTGGGAGAGCAGACCTTGGCTCCAGTCGCCTGCTGAGGTTCGCCTTCCCCTCGGAGGAGGGGAGTTTGGTGCTGCCCTCTGTGTCTAGGGGCAGGGTCATTTTCCTTGGAGAGGTGGAGCCTTGCCTGATAGATCTCCATGGTGGTGGGCGCCGCATCCTCTTCTCTGTCACACTCGCTCCCTTGAGGACGCCCTGCTCTGCTTGTAGCTTCGGTCTTTCATTCCTGGCTGTGGGCAGCACTGCTGTCATTCTCCCTTCCCCCACTTCCCTCAAGACAGGGTGAGGTGGAGGTGGGGTAGTGGCTAGAGCAGGGACCCTGGAGTCAGGAGGACCTGAGTTCGGATGTGGCTTCAGATACTTACTAGCTGTGTAACACTGGGCAAGCCAATTAACCCCAGATGCTTCCAAGGAAAGGCAAAAGGAAAAAATAAAGACTTGAGGGGCTTCAAATGCTTCTCACTGAAAGGGACATAGGTCACTTGTTTGCCCAATTGAGTCTTCTGGGCTTTGACCTGTGTTAAGTCAGCTAGCTGCTGGTTTTCTCCTTCCCTGACTTAATTTAAACTGCTCCTTAATTATTATATTCAACTGAAAACACATGTGTTAAGCTTGACTCTAAGACTGTGTGAGAGGGGCAGCTAGGTGGTGCAGTGGATGGAGCACCGGCCCTGGATTCAGGAAGACCTGTGTTCAAATGTGGACTCAGACACATAACACTTACTAGCTGTGTGACCCTGGGCAAGTCACTTCACCCCATTGCCTAGCCAAAAAGAGAAAGAGAGAGAGAGAGAGAGAGAGAGAGAGAGAGAGAGAGAGAGAGAGAGAGAGAGAGAGAGAGAGAGAGAGAGATACTATGTGAGGGTATATTTGCTGTTTAAACTTCGGAGAGTGCTAGAACTTAATTCTTGACTCACCTAAAAAAATGGTAAGTGTCAGCTGACAGAAGTCTTTTTGTTAATATACTTTTTTTTCTTTTTGTAGGGCTGAAGGCTCTGGCTGATGCCCGGATCTCTTATTCGGAAGTGGAGCAGGCATATGTTGGCTACGTGTATGGTGAGTTAGTGCTTGGCCTTAGCTCACTATAACTGCATGGCCCTGGGCAGGTCTTCTCACCTCTCAACCACAGTGGCCTCCTCTGTCACATGGGCAATAATACTGTCATCCTCACGTGAGCAGGAGCAGGAAACAGCTGACCGCTCCAGCATGTGCCCGGAAAACCCAGATGGGGTCATGGAGACTCAAACACGACTGAACAATGGGAGGAGCCTCAAGGAAAGCCTAATGTGCCACGTAAATGCCAGTTACTATCGTTATTGTTATTAATTATCTTTAATAAGAAAGAAAAGAACAGTTCTGGAAAGCTCACCAGTATATTGCAGAAGTATGACATGTGATGGTGTCCCACCCCCATGGACTGGCAGAGAAACGCGTGTTTCCAGTTCTTTCCTTATTAGAAATCCTCATCCTTCTTGACCTTTCTGGAGAATCTGTGCCTGTCGACTGCCCTGGCCCCACGGGCTTTTATGCCTCCACGGTCGGTCTCCTGGCTCTCCTCTTGCCTGTCTGACTCCTTCTCCTTGGCTTCCTTCTTGGGCTCATCACCAGTTCCATGCTTCCTCACTGTGGATATTCCTCAAGGCTCTATCCTCGTCCATGGGTTTAGTTATCATCTCTAAATCCAGCCTCAGGCGCTGTCTCCTGAGCTCCAGTCCAGCATCACCGAATGCTGCTGGACATTTCAAAGTGGATGCCTCATGTTGTCCATTGTTTCAGTCGTGTCCGACTTTTTGTGACCCCATCTGGGATTTTCTTGGCAGACACTGTAGTGTTTGCCATTTCCTTCTCCAGCTCATTTTATAGATAAAGAAACTGAGGCAAACGGGGTTAAGTGACTTGCCCAGGGTCACACAGTTAGTAAGTGTATGAGGCTGGATTTGAACTCAGGAAGATGAGTCACCCTGACTTCAGGCCAGGCGCTGTGTTCGCTATGGTGCCCCCTCGCAGCCTCATAGACATCTCCTAATTCAGCACGTCCCAGAAAGAACCATCTGTCCGCTGCCCTTCTGAACTTTCCTCCTGTTATTGAGGGTGTCTCCATCCTTCCACAGCCTCCTGTCTTCTTTCTCACTGTGCCATCCAGTCAGCTCTCAGCCCTTGTGTCTGTCTTCACAATATCGCTTACCTCTGACCCCTCGTAATCACTCACACGCTTTCCCACCAGCTGAGTTCAGATGCTCACGAGCCTCTTCCTAGACCAGAGGTGGCAGACTTTGGCCTAAGGGCCCTGGCCTGGACTGTTGTAGAATTCTGCCATTGGTTTCCCTGCCTCACAGCTATCTCCTCTCCAGTCTGACCTCCAAGTCAAGCCAACAAGCGTTTGTTAACTGCTGTGTGCCAGACGCCAGGCCTTGCCACTCTCCTAATCAGTAAATGCCAGTGGCTCCCTCTTGCCTCTAGGATCGAAAACAGACTCCTCAGGTTGGGTTTTAAAGACCTTTGTGGCCTGGGCCCAAACTGCCTTAGGAGCCTTTTGCATCTTTCTTTCCTGTATTCTCTGGTCCAGCCAAACTGACCTTGCTGCCCCTCTCACACAGTGCTCCATCTCTGGCCTTGGCCCTTGGCCCTCTCTCAACCTCCCACCTTCCATGCAAAGCCTTCCTTAATCTCCTTGGCTCCCAAAGCGAGCTACCTCGTGTGGATTTTGTATCTATTTGTTAGGTATGTACCTGTTGGCTCCTCCAGTGCAGTGTAAGCTCCTTGAGGGCATGGGCCTCTGTAGGGCCTGGCTTACAGTAGGTGTTTAATAAGTGCTTGTTGATTGATTGATTGATTGGTGTCAGAGCTTAGCTGAGTATGGAGAAATCTCATCACCAGCAAGTTGGCTGCTAGGTGATGAGTTCTCTGGCTGAGCCTTCCGAGGGTAGATAATACAGAATTGCCCTCAGTCCTGTGTGGACTCATTATGTATCTGCAGTGATGGTGGCAGTGCCAGAAAGTGGTCAGAGAGTTCTAAGAATCACCTCAGTTTTGGACTGTCTGGCGTTGTCACTTTAATAATTTGTCTGACATCTCGAGTGGGCACCACATGAGGGAGATGGAACCATGTCCATGTTGACATCTTCAATATAAATGAAACCAGATGACATTAAGAAGCTACAATTAGATGGATGGATGGCTTTCAGGTTCTCCCAACACATGACTGACAAAGTTGGTGGAATTGATTTCCTCGTGCCGAAAGACAGAACCATCTCATGGGATGTTTGGCCGTGTCACCTTGCTGTGCTGGGGATGAACAAGTCTGTAGTGAGGATGATGGCAGCTCAGGGTTCAGTTCAGCAGGAGCTGAAGAGGTTAGAGAAATCCTACGAAGAGCTGGACCAGATTTGCCTTTTTATTGTGAAGGCACGTGCACAAGGGTAGGACAGGGAGAAAACTTGACTGAGAAAATATTATTTGGGATAAGAAGTGAAAGTGGCCAGAGCTGGCTCAGAAGCCTCAGGCCTAAGTATCATAAGTACTTTCTTCAGAAAGAGATTTGGAAGGCATTAAGCATGGTAGGCCCCAAATGTCGCAGAAAGTGAAAGTGGTTAGTCTGAACTGACAATCAGTTGAGTTTTTGTGTTGGGCCACTTCTGAGTCAATCATGTGCTGGCAAACCATTGACTAGTTAGAGCAAAGGTCATATTATGTTAGAAAATTAAGGTAAACTGAGAGATAGTGGTCTGAGCATAATCAGTTTATTAGTTAGTCTAGCAATAGCCGATAAACTGGATCTTTGGCTGTCAACAGCCAGAGAACTTGAGGTAGCCTTCACATAGGGTTGGGAAGACAATGCGATTGGTTGGAGGGTGGACAGCATTGTGGGGGTGGGGACAACATGATTGCTTGCCGAGAAAGCAGGCTAATAACCACCGCTGTCTGACAATCAGGTAAGTTCATTGTTTTATGGGACCCATCCTCAGCTTACAGTCTTTGTGAGGGGATCAAAACTACCAGACCTGCCCCCTCCTTGGAAGAGAGAAAACCTCCCTTAATTGCACAAAGACAGGCAGGAACAGACAATAGATCTTGTAGGCCTTTGAAGGCAGATAAACAGATCTCCTGGAATTTTCCAGGAGCTGAAGGTATGAGGGATAACAAGTTTTCTTTTAATTATAACTTTAAACTAACTCAGAGGGAAAGTTTCATTCCTGAGCTTAACTCAAGGACATAGAAAGGTGGCTTTAGGTGGATATAACATGAAATCAGTTACATTGTAGAATCAATACAGTAGAAACTCAAGGTAATATTAATTTTGATCTTCTCAGTCAAAATCAATGCCAAATTAGAAGAAAAAATAAAGATAAGATCACCCTGCATGTAATTATAATAGTGCTAATCCAATCTGTTGACTCCAAATCATCTGTTCACTCTAAAACATGGGCCACCAGGGGAAGGCTGTTGCCTCAGATTGTCATCATTTCCTAGAGAAGCTTAGCTGAAGTAAAGCAGCCATCACAAAGAGGCCCCATCACCAGTAGTGCTTCATCTCCTGGCCAAGTGGGCAGCCCCAGTTTTAGAGCAAAAAACTTGTAAGGAAAGGATCATGTGGTTAATTTGCCTTATAAAGACCCCATCCCTATTCCTGTTACCTTCTAAAACCACCAAAAGTAGTGAATGGGAAAATTAGTCTGTGGCAAGGATAATGTGAGGCCTGAGGTCCTCCTCGAAGCATGTACAGATGAAATGGGAAGAACAGCAAATAGATGCTTACTGGAATGGTTTTGCCAGTATGTTTTAGGCAGCCTGTTTCACTCATTGATGATAGAACCAGCACAGTTAGGCTCAGGACGCCTGTTTGTTATGCAAAAAAGAAGAAAAGCTATGTGAATTCAATTTGGAAAGAACAGCAGAACCTGGCCAAATAAATACGGGAGAAATTTGTGTTAAGAATGATACCATTTGAAAGCATTGAGGGTACAAACTATCTCAAACAGGGAAAGATACCCCAGAAAAATGAGAGTTTGCTATAAGAAATGATGAACAGGCTGACTGCAGAAAAACCTGGAAAGACTTACATGGTCTGATGCTGAGTGAAGTGAGCAAACCAAGAGGACTTTGTATACAATAACAGCCACGTTATGCAATGACTAAGATTGTTAAACTGAACCTTTCTCAGCATTACAAGGACTGAAGACATCTCCAGAGGCCTCGGGATGGAAAATGCTGTCCACATCCAAAGAAAGAACTATGGAGGTCGAATCGCTATCACTTATTTTTACCTTCTGTTGAGTTTTGTCTCATCTTTCTGATGGTTCCTCCTGTTGGTTTTAATTTTTACTTACAACTTCACTAATGTGAAAATATGTTTAACAGGAATGTAAATGTATAGCCTATATTAAATTGTGTGCCGTCTTGGGGAGGGTGGGGGGGAGGAAGGGGGAGAAAAATTTTCAACTCAAAAGCATATGGAAGTGATTGTTGATAAATCAAAATAAATTAATAAAATTTAAAAAAATGAGAGTGTCATTGTCAAAAAAGGCTACTAAGTAGACTTATTTACTGACCCATATACTGGTGTGAATGGTCTGTATGTATATGCAGGGAACCCTTGAATAGATGAGAAGGGGATATGTGTGCTTCCAGATAATCTTCTGTGGTAGAGTGCAGCTTTGTGGTCACATTTGACTGAAAGGTGTAGAGACATCAACGAGCATTTATTAAACACCCACTGTGTGCTAGGCTCTGCTGCTGAGCTCTGGGGATACAGAGAAAGGCAGAAGACAGTCCCTGCCCTCATGGAGCTTACAGTTTGCTAGGTGAACAACTAGGTACAAACAAGGTCTATACAAGATCAAATAGACGTGAGCTCAGAGGGAAGGCCCTGAGGCTAAGGAGGCCTGGAAAAATACCAGCTCCCACTGTGTTTATAGAAAAAAATTTGATTGAATAAACAAGGCATTTCCTACGCAGAGGTTGAGATGGGACCAGATTCTCTGTTAAGTGAGAACAGCGAGCCTCACGTTCTTACTGATAGTCAGGGAATAGCAGGGCTACATATACTCACCAAAGGTGTGCTCTGTGTCCTGGAGCATGTTCCTTAAAGAACTGAGGTAGAAGATGGATTCTCTATGAGTGATTCTGTTATGGACAAGCTTCTCTTCTTGAGATATTGCGTTGATGGCATCCAGTTCAAGAACACTACGGTGTCACCTCCTATAGATCTGTGTCCACTCTGTCTAAAGACAGAGGTTCTACCTGATGCATGCAGGAAAAACCAAATGGTTGACAGATTCCTCTGGCCCAGATGGTGACATGGAGTTATGGGGGTGACCTACTGAGTCAGCTGAGTAGTACATGTATCTTAAACAGGTACTTTGGAGAATTTAGATAAGGAAAAGATGAAAGAAACACCTCTGTGCATTTAATCTATAATTATATTGTTTAAAATGTGATTTATAGCTCTTTTGTTATGGATGGCAAATGTCTTTGGTGAGTATGTGTGACCCTGCTTTATACCTTGCTTGGTACTAAGAGTCAGAGGTTTAATGTGCTCTGCTCTCCTTTATCAAACACTCATAATCTTCCCACGTTTGCCCGTCACTTCCAGATCTCTGAGCCTCAGCTTCTCTGTCTGCAGAACCAGAAGAGTGATGCACTCCCTGTTTTACAGGACTGTCATCAAGAAAGTGCTTTGTGAACTGCAAAGGGTGTTCACCACCATGACTCTCGTGATGCTGCCTTGTAGCTCTCTGCTTCTGTACCCTCTCCTGGCTTAGAGAGTGGCCCGGTTCATGGAGGTGTCGCTCATGAGACACTCTGTTTCCCCAACAGCGCCTTCTTATTTCTGTGGGATGCTGTTGCTTCTTAATTATTCCTTTCTGTCTGCTCTCTTCCACACAGGTGACTCTACCTGTGGCCAGAGGGCCATCTACCATAGCTTGGGATTGACTGGAATTCCAATCTTCAACGTACATAACAATTGTTCCACCGGCTCCACGGCTTTGTATATGGCGCGACAGCTGATCCAGGGCGGTAAGGCACCCCCGGGATTGGCGTCGGGCTGTCTCAGCAGAGGGACCGCAGTGGGCTGTCTTAGTGGAGCGACGGCTGGTCCCTTTTGTTCCTGTATGTGTCTTTCAGTGCTGTTCTGTAATGTGCATGAAGCAGGGTGGCTAAAATCTTTCTTGTTGACAGACAGAACTGGACCCACACCCCTTTGCAGAGAACCCGCCCCATGGTGCCGGTGGCATCAGTGCTGACCGACCCATGCCCTGTAGGGATTGCAGGGGCTAAGGCCCCATGCATGTGATGCTGCGGAGGCTTCCCAGGAGCCCTTTGGTGTCATGGGTCATGTAGCCCAACCCCTGCTTGGGGAGATGAAGCCCATCCACAGCCCTTCATTCAGCCTTTGCTCTAACACCTCCCCAGTGAAGAGCTCACCACCTTAGAAGAGGGAAATGAATGACGAGGCCTGTGCTGGCTCTGGGCCTGCCTGGTGTGCCTTTTCTGTCCCTTCCCTCTCAGTCCCACCTGAGAACTGCTTCCTCCAAGAAGTCTTCCTTGATTCTCTGTGGTCAGTCATGGCCTTCCCTCAGGCCCCACTTAGAGCTTTGCTGGGCAGCTGTTTAATACCATGCTTCATAGCTTTGATGGATTCATGAACTCATTATTGTGTGTCCCTCCCCTCCCTGGTGCAGATCACGGCCCAGCCATCCCTTGTGGTCCTGAGCCCTTCTGTAAACCTTACACACACGCCTACAGCGACACACACACATGCATACACCCTCTCTCTCACACATACACACACACACCACAGACAGACACATACACACACAGACACATGCACACTCTCTCACACACACACACACACACACACACATGCATATGCCCTCTGTCTCACACATATACACACACACACCGCAGACAGACACATACACACACACACACATGCATACACCCTCTCACACATACACACACACACCACAGACAGACAGACACATACCATACACACACAGACACACGCCCACTCTCTCTCTCTCTCACACACACACACACACACACACACACATGCATACACCCTCTCTCTCACACATACACACACACACCACAGACAGACAGACATGTACACACACAGACACACGCACACTCTCTCTCTCTCACACACCACAGAGACATACACACACACACACACACACACACACACACAGACACAGACACACACAGACACATGCACACTCTCTCTCTCACACACACACACACCACAGACAGAGACATACACACACACACACACACACACCACAGACAGACACATACACACACAGACACACACACTCTCTCTCTCACACACACACACATGCATACGCCCTCTCTCTCACACATACACACACACACACCACAGACAGACAGACACATACACACACAGACACACGCACACTCTCTCACACACACACACATGCATACGCCCTCTCTCTCACACATACACACACACACACCACAGACAGACAGACACATACACACACAGACACACGCACACTCTCTCACACACACACACACATGCATACGCCCTCTCTCTCACACATACACACACACACACCACAGACAGACAGACACATACACACACAGACACACGCCCACTCTCTCACACACACACACACACACACACACACACACACACACACACATATTCTGGGGATGTTCCTCTTGGAACATTCTGTTGTTATTTCCTAGGCCAGCTGGCCTTCTCTTCTGCTCTTACATTTCCTTGATGGTGGATAAATGTCTAGGCCTGAGCCGGGGAAATCTGGGCTCACGTCTCAGCGGACACTTCTTGGCTGTGTGACCACGGACAGATCAGGTCACTTCTGACCCTCAGTTTTCTCATCTGTAAAAAGGGAATGGTAAGACCTGCGCTGCCTGCCTCCTGGTGTTATTGTGGGGTGCACACGAGGGAATGCTCACGGGTGTTTTGAGCCCTTCAGAGCACGGTGCCAGTGCCGGTGAATGATGGGCTTGCGCCTCCTGGTGACCATTTGGGGCCTCCTGTGTGTGCCCTTTGGGCCACCTGCGGTTTCGCGTGTTCAGAGATCATTGTTTCACTAGGTAACATGTGGTGTTTATGTCGTGATTTAAGGTTTGTAAAACGCTGTACGTGGGTCTCATATGATCCTTGCTACGATTCTGGGAGGTAGGTACTTTTATCCCGATTTTACAGATGAAGAAACTGAGAGGGTCAATGACTTGGCCAGGGTCACTCAGATGGGAAGCATCTGAGCCTGGATTTGACTTCTGATTGTTTCTGACCCCCGGCTTAGCACTCTGTGCACAGCGCCACCTAGTGGTAATTTATTATCTTATCTCAATAGGAGAATATTGGTATTAAAAAGAAAACGTTGCTAGCCCTGGTAGTAGCCTGGTAGGTGTACTCTGCACCTTGTACAAGGTTTGTTTTCCTCCCATGATTAATGAACTTATGCTTCTGAGTATTTGGAGACGTTGCTTTAATAAATCCCTAACTTTTATTTTCAGGTTTGGCAAACTGTGCCCTGGCGCTTGGCTTTGAGAAGATGGAAAAGGGCTCTCTTGCATCAAAAGTGAGTGTCGTTTGCATTGCGTGGCTTTGAGGCACTTTATACGTGCCAAATATAATCTTCATAAGATAATGGCTAGCGTTTCACTGTTCCTTCTCGCGTTTCTTTCCTGCCCACTGCTTTTATTTAGTGGCCATGATGTAGAGCCAGATTTGTTAGATACAGCTTCATATCTTTGGCTCCGCATTTAAGAAGCTGTGTTTGAATGTTGGTGGTTGTGTCAATGTAAGAAGCTGAGTTTTTGCTTCAGTGTGGAACCTGATGTGGGTCATTATCAGTCTTGGATAGAAAACAGATTACCGCCCGCGGACCTAGCTGCGCAAGATCCTTATCTGCGTCTGTGTGGCCAATCACGGAGATTTCATGAACTCTCTTAGCACTGCCCAATCAGTGTTTATCATCTTTTTGTGAACCTCTTCCTCATATTCAATGAGAATCTCTTCTACTATCATTTGTTTTTTGTCCTACTGTGCAGAATGATTATGATTAACATTTCCCATAAAGCTCCTTCCCATATTTGAAGGGAGCGAACACAGCTAGCTGAACGTTTCCTCAGCGTGCTCCATATGCTGCTCTCTCTGGCACACAGTAGGCTCTTAAATTGATTGTCTGACTCACTAACATTGGGGACATCTCAAATTCATCATGGAGAAGACAGAACTCAGCTTTTCCCTCATCCTACCCTTCCTCCGAACTTTCTGTCGAGGGAGCCATTGTCCTTCCAGGCCCCAGGTTGGCAGCTTCTGAGTCATCCCAGATCCATCCCTTGCTCTCACTCCTATATCCAATCAATTGTCCAGTCTTGTTTTTTTTCTTTTTTAAAATTTTTTTTCTTTTCTGAACTTACATAAACCATAAACAGCAGAACAAAAAAGGGTCTACAATGAAATTGTAACTCTTCCTTTTGTATTGTCTGCTTTTTAAAAAGTATGTAATTTGTCCCATATGTTTCTTTCAGGACTGTCCTGCCCACCCACGCTTCTTTCTGAATCCTCTTTTGTACTCTTGGGGCCCTTCCTTTAAGTGCCTCAATGACCCCTGTTTTTTTGACATCACTATTGAGACCTGCCCTCTAATTAAAAAAACCAAACAAACCCAAAACAACAAACCCACCCCAAATATCTCATAACAAACAAGCAGAATGACCAGGTCCCTAGAAATCTGTTCCCCATCTTGGCTCGTCCCCTCTGGCAGAAAGTGGACAATGCCTTCATCCTCAGGTCTCTGGCCAAGACCAGAATTCTCAGGTATCGTCTTCACAAAGTTTGTCATCCTCATGTCGATTGTTTTCCTGGCTCTGCCCACTTCATGTTTCCCAGGATGAATTTGTCTTGCATCCAGATACCAGCTTTGTTTGGCTGTTCCTTAGTGGAAGGGTGGCCCTTGGATTCCAGAGCTCTGCTTTTCTCTTTCTTTTTACTCCCCTCTTGAGGATCAGGATGTCGTCTCTGGCATTTGCCTTCTGCCCTGTTTCCCTGTTGAGTTTGTTGTGTTTCTGTGCCAAACTCTCTGTACACGTGTGTAGCCTGCCCTGTACGGTTAGTTTGTGCACCCTTCGGCTACCTCCAGGTCTGAGAAATAGCAGGAGACCGGTCTTCTTTGTTTCCAAGCTAGTATATTCCTTTCATCTCCCTTTTCTTTTTCTCTCTTGAAACCTTCAGAATAGAACGGCTCATATACCTCGCACAGTTATGGGTGAGAGATGAATTCTTAACCAAAGAAGGGATAGAGGCAATTGCAAAAGATAGAATGCAGAATTTTGATTACATAAAATTTCCAAGAACTTTTGCTCAAGCAGAACTAATGCCTCTAGGAGGAGAAGGAATGCGGTCAAAGGGGAAAAGAGTCTTTGCATCAGATTTCTTACATGAAGTATGGTAGCCAAGGTTCACAGTCAAGCATCAGCAATAGATAAGGCCAAAAGCTGTTCCCGAGCAGGCAAATGACCAGCATGATTAACAGCCACTGACAATGCCCCAACTTGCTAACAAAGGGCATGCAGATCGAAGCAGCCCAGAGGATTCACAGGCTCCCACCCAGCTGACTGGCAAAGATGACAGAAGGTGGGACTAGCTGAGGTTGGGAAAGACCAGCACATTAATGCAAAGGTATTAATACTGCTACCGCGCTTAGCGCTGTGCCTGACACACAGTAGATGCTTAATAAATTCTGTTAATGAACTGGCGGAACTTTGAATCAGCGTGACCATTTGGATTATGCCAGCAAAATGGCTCCAATGGCCATACCCTTTGACCTAGAGATTTCACTCTTCCGTGTCCTCCATGGAGATCCCTGATAAAGAGAAAGGCTCCATAGACAGCAGTGTATTTTAGCAGCACTTTTTTTTTGTGGCCAGAAAGAACTAGAAACAGAGATGATGTCTGCCCATCAGCTGAGGATTGGCTAACCAAATTGTGGCACACGAATATAATGGGATATCATTGGGCTGTTGGAAATGACAGCTAGGACGAATGGAAGGAAACACGGAAAGACGTACCCGGAGCAAGGAAAAGTGAAGAAAGCAGAGCCAAGGAAGCAGCACAGACAGTGATGAGAGCCACGTGAGGAGACAGAACAACCACCTCGGGACCACTGATGATGAGTGCTGCCATTTACGAAGAGCAGGCTTGGGCCCAAAGAAGAGACGAGGGCAGGCACCTGGCACCCCTTTGTAGGGAGGCAGGGTGTCAGTGGGTGTGGGACACTGGAAACACTGTCAAATTGTTGTTTACGTATTGCTCAACTTTCCATTTTTTCTTTTGATTTATTTATTTATTTTGTTAGAAGGGATGGGTTTCCAGGAGGGGTGATAGAGAGGGGGAAATGAAGGCATTCCGGGATAATGCAGGGTGATACAGAGAGATACTAAGTTGTTGTAAAAACAATTAAAACCCCTTCAGAATAGAGCCAATATAGTCCTAGGTCCTCTGTTTTTCTTAATGAATTCCCGTGACACCCTCTGAAGACATTGGGGTTCTAAGACCCACTTGATTCTTTTTCTTCTATTAGAATGTAGGCGATGTAGTGGGTAGAGCACCGGGCCTGGAGGCAGGAAAACTCATCTTCCTGGGTTCACATCTGGCCTCAGACACTAGCTCTGTGACCCTGGGCAAGTCATTTCGCCCTGTTCACCTCAATTTCCTCATCGGTAAAATGGGCTGGAGAAGGAAATGACAAAGCACTCCAGTATCTCGGCCAAAACCCCCCAAAGGGGGTCACAGCAAGTCAAACAATGGCAGCACCATCGCATCATCGGCATACTTCCCGCTGCTCAGATACATTTATCTTTCCTGCTTGCTCTTAATCCTGCCCATGACCTTGTATTCTCTTTGTGTTCCGTAGCGGTGTGCCCAGGATTATGAATGTGGAGCCCATGGGGGCCAGTCTCCTAGGTTAGGACACTGAAGTCAGAGGTTAAGTGGCTTGCCTGAGGTCACGTCCTCCTGACTCCGATCCAGCACTCTCTCCGCTCAGCCATACCTAGGATGGAAGCTCTTGGAGGGCCGGGACTGCTGGGGTTTGGGATTTGTATCCTTAGCACCTAGCCCCGGTGTCTTACTCTTAGCATCTGATTAATAAATGCTTATCGAATTGAACTGAATTTCTAGGGTGTGTCTGCTGATGTATTTGATTCTTCTCTCCTGGGACACTGGAGAGCAGGGGCGTTTCTGCCCCTCCCCTGGTCCTCATCACTATCATTTCCCTCTGCCCACAAGTCTGTACTTGACAATAATGTGTTTTCCTTTACACTCCATCAGGAAAGAACCATTTGGTCAGCATCTTGAATTTTTGTGTTTCCCTCAGTACTTAGATCGGACCAATCCAATAGACAAACACATGGAGGTGATGGTTGACAAGTATGGCCTGTCCCCAGCTCCCGTGGCAGCTCAGCTCTTTGGATATGCTGGCAAAGAACACATGGAGAAATATGGTACCTTCAGAAATGCTACTTGAGGGTGATTAGGCAAGGCAGACTTGTGGGAGAACCCGGCTGTTCAGGTCTCTGTTGTGCAGAGCGCAGAGGGGCTGGAGGAGGGCCAGGTGGGGCCTGAGCTGTACTTGCCCTTAGAAACCCCCTAGATTGTTGGCCACGTGCCGAAGGCTCTGCCCCTCCTGTGGGCAGGAAGGCGCACACAGGGCTTCTTTTTTAAGCCCCTTGGGGCACTCTGTTCCTATGTGACTTGGATGACCTCTTGGTACCGCTTTCACGTTATCTAGCTGGGTGGGATTTGCTTATATCACGTAGGGAGGCCACATTAATCTAAAATGATATTGGAGTCTCAGCCCATAGCAGTTCTTGCTGCCTTTACTTTCTCCATTGTCCTTCTGTGTCTCTGTAGCAGCACGGTATGGTGGGGGGGGGTGGCAGCCTGGGTTCTCACAGCAGAAGGCAGGCCCTGGCATGTCCCAGCAGGCTGAAATGTTTCATGCCAGGGCCCATCGAAAGGCTTTGTCTATTATCTGATGAACAACCCAATTCAGCCTGGAGAGGCTTTGCCTTGGGATTCCTATGGGATGATAAATGCTGTAGCCATAGCAGATTTCCAAGGGGTTGAGGGTCTCTTGCTCCCTGTTGGCAGAAGGAATCTGCACACTGATGCCATCGTGGCTCTCTGAAATACTGACGCTTACATACTGATGCGTCTCTCATTTAAAAAGTGTGGCATTATGTCTGTTGCATCCTCACATCCTTCTCTGATGACTAGAGAATGGTGGTGGCTCTGGTGAAGCTCCCTGGAGGGCAAGTAAGCTCTAGCAAATTTAGAGAGGACCTGGCCACAGAGGGCGTGAGGGTCCAGCCTCACTCTGCTGTGCCGGACTTGGCACCTGGAACTCAGCCACTTGCGCAGGCTGTCTGCTGATTCGCTTCTGTCAGGAGAGAAATCAGAGATCATTGGTGTATGTCACATCTTTTCTCTGGACGATCTGCTTCCTTGTTTTTACTGTAAATATCTGGAGAGCGCCTGTCTTTGCTCAGCATTCAGAACAACCAAGTAGTGTAGGTGCTGTAAAATAAACCATTCTTCTTCGGACTTTGAACTGTGCTTGGTTGGTTAATGCTACCTAGCTTATTTTCTAGTGTGTTTTATGAAGTTAAAAGAAAAAAAACTGGACCATTTGTTGCCCTCCTTACAGCAACTGAATGTTAGCTTGTTGCAAGTTTTATGCCCACTCTGCAGATGAGGAAACCAAGGCTCAGAAAGTCACAGTGACTTGCTCATTTTCACATGGCTAGTAGGCACAGGAACCAGGGCTTGAATCCACTCTATTATGCTGCTCCTCAGGATGGCATCGTGGCTCAGACTGCGATTTTAAATATAAGATTGGAAAACATCTGGAAAGCAGAATGTGGTGTGTCTCCATTGTTAGTACTGTTAAGTGTTAATATACACGCCCCATTTGGGAATGTTTTTCTCGTTTCAGACTTTATGATATTTAAAACAAATGTCAAGAAAATGCTAAGATTGGAAGCAAATTTTAGTTGGAATACTATTTCTCATTCCCGTGACCTTTCACTGAGCCAGAGACGTTATCAGAATTCGAGGGTATTATTTTACAGTTGCTAAGAGCTCTTGATATGCCTAGCCAGCATATACAGAAGATTATTAATGTTTTTAAACATTTTGAAAATGAGAAGATTGATACAGTTTGAAAGTTGGAGTACTTCATCCTTGATCACTTGACTCTGAGGGTGGAATGCTCATGTCTCCCAGATAATCCCATTCCAGTCTTGGAAAGGCTCTTCCTTTCATTTGACTGATGAAATCTATGTCCTCAGAATTTGCACCAGCTGCTTCTAGTTCTAGCCTAGGCCAGTGTGTCCTCTGGTATGGGGAGTTGGGAATCATGTTCCTTCTTGGGCTTCCCTTCTCTATGCCAACTGGGTCTTAAGATCACTTTGGTCCAGGCAGACCCCTCAGTAGGTTGAATCTGAGTGCTGCTGATGGATGAGCCTTGCATTGTTTTTTCACTTGGTGTCCTGCTAAAAGTTGGCGCTATCACATCAAGTCCTTTGCTCAGATCCAGCTGCTGCTGCTTCAGGCTCCCTCCCTTTCTCACCAATCTTGTATAAGTGTCTTGATCAGAGGAAGAGCAGGATACTCAGCAGGCCTTAAAGAATGATTGTAAATCAAGGAAGTCCAGAGGAGTATAGACATTATTCCAGCCTCTCTGGACAGTTTCTGTCAGCTCTTTACTACAATGGACTCTCTTACATTTTTAGCAGCTTATTAGTGAGCCCAGGGAACCAGCTGAAATCAACCCTTGGGTCAGGTAGAATAGGCTGGTTTTTAGATATCTTCATTGTTTCTGCTTACTAGTTGACTCCAGTTGATAACTAGATTCCAATTTAATTGGAAATAGGTTTTTACGTGTTGGGACAGTTCAGTATGCTTTCCAAGTGGGGAAGGAAATGTGGCATGATTGAATTCGGTAGAGGGTACCATTACCTTTTATTACTGTTATATAAATAAAGTAGTAGGAGACACTTATCTACTTTTAACAGATGTTTAACTTTTCCACAGGCACAAAAATTGAACATTTTGCAAAAATTGCTTGGAAGAATCACAACCATTCAGTCAATAATCCGTAAGTACCCCAGAGAACTGGCAGAATGAAAAATCCAGGGTTTCCTGCAATGATAGGCAAAGCTTTATTGCTCATAATAAAGCGGAGGCCAAGAATCCAGCTCATGTTCTCTGACTCTGAATCCAGGCCTCTTCCCACTCTACTCCACACATCTCCCTTAGTCTTATCTAAGAAGCAAGACCAGCCACCAGTAAGATGGTTGAATCAGCAGTACTGGGATCAGGTGAAAGGGACCTGGGTTCAAGTCAAGTCAGCTAGCATTTATTAAGCACCTGCTTCATGCCAGGCACTGTGCTATGCACTGAGGGTACAAAGAAAGGCAAAAGCCAGTCCCTGCCCTCAAGGAGCTTGCAGTCTAACGGGGGAGACAACATCAGAACAAATATGTCCTAACAAGATACGTTCAGGCTAAATTGGGGATAATCAACAGAAGAAAGGCCCTCGCATGAAGGGAATTGGTCGTTCATTGAGGGAGGCCCCCCTGGGCACTGATTCAGCCCTGGGCTGGGCAAAGTGTGGATGATGGAGGAAGGAGAGGGCACGGTGTGATTTTCTGGGAGTCTACCAGCTGGTTGGGAAGAAACGATCAATATCTTAAGTGATAAGATAACAATATAAAACAGATTATAATTCACCACAAAGTCATACATTGTCATGTTTGAAGAGAGACATTGATGGGCTAGGGAGCCATAGGATGGTGAGAAAACTGGAACTCATGTCATGTGAAGTAATGGTTGAAGGAACTGAAATTATTGAGACTGGAAAAGGTATGACATGGTGGCTGTCTCCAGATGTTTGAACAATTGTCTCATAGAAAGAGCAGTCACACTGATTCTGTGGGGCTTAAGTGGTCAGAAATGGACTGATTGGTGTGAAGCCTTTCCCAAGGTCATTGCACACTGACCTCATGCATGCTCGATGCCAACTGAACAGGACACCTTGTTGTTATTATTACTCTTTTTTTTTGGCTAGGCAATGGGGTTAAGTGACTTGCCCAGGGTCACACAGCTAGTAAGTATTATGTGGCTGAGGCCGGATTTGAACTCAGGTCCTCCTTACTCCAAGGCTGGAGCTCTATCCACTGTGCCACCTAGCTGCCCCTGGACGCCTTGTTGTTCTGAGCTCCCAGCCTTCCATCTCACCCTGCTGGGCCTGGCCTCTGTGCTCGGAATGCCTCTCCCCACCATCACTTCCTGTCAGTGACTACCTTCCCCCTTGGACCTCCTGTAGAACTTTGTTTCACACCTTCCTGAGGCACTTAGGTGATTTTGTGGTGCCTTGCAGTTATCTTTGTTGGGATCTTATCACTTTCCTGGACCGTAAGCTTTTTGTGGGCAAAGATCCTATTATATCTGAATTTGGCAGTCCCCCTTGCCCGGCACAGTGATCTGCATTCAGAAGGCACTTAATCAATAAGAAGCATTTATTAAGTGCTTGCTATATACAGAATGCTGGGGATACAAATTAAAGCAAAAAGAATCCCTGCCCTCAAAGAGCTTACATTATAATTAGGGAAGATTACACAGAAAAGGGAGTGGAAACAGTCAGGGAGGAGGAGGTACCAGTGAGGGAGCATGTTATCAAAGTCTGAGAGTCAGCATGGAGCCAGCAGAGCAGCAAAAGCTGGTGAGCTTTTAAATGGAGGTTCTGGAAGGAACTCGCCAAGAGGAGGAAGGTGCCTCTGAGGCAGAGGGATCCTCCAGGATGAAGAGGCAGCTGAGGCCTTGTGCCAACATCTCGTGAGTCAGAAGCAGAGCCAGGAGAGGAGGAGGAGGAGGAGGAAGAAGAAGGAGGAGGGAGGAGGACAAGGAGGGGGAGGAGGGAGGAGGAGGAGGAAAGAGGAGGAGGGAGAAGGAGGACAAGGAGGGGGAGGAGGAAAGAGGAGGAGGAAGAAGGACAAGGAAGAGGAAGAGGAGGAGGAAGGACAAGGAAGAGGAGGAGGAAGGGGGAAAGAGGACAAGGAAGAGGAGGAAGAGAAGGAGGAGGAGAAGGGAGAACAGGGAGGGGGAGGAGGAAGAAGAAGAAGGACAAGGAAGAGGAAGGAGGAGAAGGGAGAAGAAAGAGGAGAAGGAGGACAAGGAAGAGGAGGAGGGAGAAGGGGAGGAGGGGGGAGGATGGAGAAGGAGGAGGGAGGAGGAAGAGGAAGGAAGAGAAAGGAGAAGAAGGAGGACAAGGAGGAAGAGGAGAAGAAGGATGAGGAGGTCGTTTGCCTCATCTTCATCAGATGTGACTCCTCCAAACAGGCACAGAATCTGGCCCAAAGGGAACCGATTTGTCTGGATTGGCTTTGGCCCTTATTATGTTATCCTTTGAGAAGAAAATAAAGTATTTAAGAGTGAGGATTTTTTTTCCTACTTTGAACAGTAGCTTTGGATAGTAAATCCTTGGCATCCAGGAAGATGCGTTGCTGAACCCTGGAGCTGTTCCCAAAGACCTTTGCTCTTGTCCTGGCTGCTCCCTCCCTCCATCCCTCCCTCCTCTGTCCCTCCCTCCTTCCTCCTCCCTCTCTCCCTCCCCCTTCTGTCCCTCCCTCCCTATCTCCTCTATTCCTCCCCTTTCCTGCATGGTAGCCCCCATCTCACATGCTCTAGTAACTGACCATTTTGTACCTAGGTATTCCCAGTTCCAGCAGAAGTACAACTTGGATGAAGTGATGAATTCTCGAAAAGTCTTTGATTATTTGACTCTCTTGCAGTGTTGGTAAGAAAGATCATTCTGACATTGCGTGGAATCTGCAACAACCCCTGTTCTGAGGACAGGCACCACCTGCCCTCGGGGCTCTCTCTGCCGAGGATACCCCTGCCAGTAGCAGAGGGAATCCTTCCTCTGCTGCTCTGGAATTGCTGCCTTTTCCTCTTTCCTCTCTTCCTTGCAAACTATTAGACACATTGCTCTCAAAACTTGCCTTCCTTTCTCTTAGTTCTCTGCTGAGTTTTCATGTTTATACCTAGTTGTGTAGCATCTTTTTAAAACTTTATCAATTCCTTTTGTTTTTACACCATCCCACTCCATCTGAGCAGGCCATAAGAAAAACCCACCCTTGTGCTGGGAGGAAGGAGGTGTGTTCTCGTGTCTTCTCAGTGGCCAAGATTGGTCATTAGAACCACTCAGCATTATTGCCTTTAATTTTTATGCTGCATTGATGTTACTGTTAAATGTTCTCCCTCTCCTTGAGCCTTCCCTTATAACCAAGAAGACCGTTTACACACGACTAAGAGACCTAGCTGCCACACCTGGGTGCCTGTGCCCTCATTCTCAGCTGTGGTTCCCCCTTCCCCTCTGCCCAGAGGAAGGAGGCGTGTTTCAGCCTCAGCTCTTTGGGGCCCAAGCTCGGGCTTCACTCTTAGTCAGAGCTCACCTGCTCTGCAGGGCGTATTGTTCTCAGCCTACTCGCTTCCTTGCTTGAAACCCCCTTGAGAGGAAACTGCAATGTGACCATCCAGCCCCTCCCCATTGGGTTCCGGTGAATCCCCCCAGCTGTAGCCTGCTCTGCGATTCGAGGCTGTTCTAGTGAGCTCCCTGGGAGGGGCTGGCAGTGATGGAGGCAGGCCCTTCGTGGCTCTGGGTGTGGATGCGTGACAGCCCTTGGCAGCTGCCCGTGGCCACAAGGCAGGCAGAGACACCTGCAGGACCTTCCTTGGGTGCTCTTCCCCCTCTGTCAAAGGGACCTTTGTGATGGAAGGTGCCTTCTCCATAGTTGTCCCATGTAATGGGCGATAGGGACAAGATGGACAAGTGAGACCCATAAGTGAGGCCTACACCTCCTAGTTGCTTCATAGAGCTTTCAGTTTCTAACACTTTCCTAGAAATGTGAGAAACTGCATGTATGATGCAGTGTGTTTTCTTCTTTCTGTTTCCCTGGGGCCCACCAGTTCAAAGTAGGAGTAGAATAAGGGAGAGGAGGCTAGATGCCCAGGGCCTGGATCCTCCAGTCTGTAGAAGCCAGGGGGGTCACCAGGAGCTGGCTGGACCAGAATGGATAGGCATTTTTCTCTCTATCCCAGGGTGAAATGTAAGGCCTAATCATGGTCTGTGAGGAAATGATGATTTCTGCTTTTTCTCAGTCCTACTTCTGATGGTGCGGCCGCAGTGATTTTGGCAAATGAATCATTTGTAATTAAGCATAACCTGCAATCCAGAGCTGTGGAGATTGTGGCCCAAGAGATGGTGACGGACCTCACCAGCACTTTCAAAGACAACAGCATGATTAAAGTGGTACGCCTGAAGTTCTGCTTTTTCCTTTACTTCAATTTACAAATCATAGCAACTCTTAGGGTGGGAGGGGATGCTGGATACTTCTGTACCCAACCAGAATCTCCACCAGCTTTTGCTTGGAGGCATCCAGGGAGGGTGGAGCCCATCCCCTCTTGGACATCTCTGATGGTTGGGAAATTAACATCTGTTCTGTCTAGTCTGAATCTTTCTCTCCCTACACCCTGGTTCGGAGCTCTTTCCTCTGGGGCCAAGCAGAACCAGTGGGGACTTCTGGTCTTTCTTCACATGGTCACCCTTCAGATACTTGAAGGCAGCCTTTCTATTCCCCCTTAGACCTTCTCTTTTGAGAAATACTCAGCGGATTTGTGTGTGTGTGTGTGTGTGTGTGTGTGTGTGTGTTTACACATTCTTCGCATTATCTATCATCACACTCTTATTTTCTCTTTTTACTCTGGTCGTTAAATTAACATGCAAAATGAGTGAGGCACAGTGGGCAGAGTGTTGGCCATGGGCTCAGGGAGCCCTTCTTCCGGCACGTGCTAACTTTGTGACCCTGGGAAAGCCTCCTACCCTTTCAGGTGCCAAGGCAGCTCTGGAATGCTGTCAGATCTAGACAACTGGCTGAAGTCCATTGATGGAGAGAGTTTTGATACCAGGACCTCCCTACAACAGTAAAATTGTAGACCTGTCTGAAAAAAAATCCCCAAATTAACCTACATGGTTATCAGCTCATTGGCAAACCCCAGGACCTCTGGTCAGTAAATGGGAAAATGCCCAGTCACACAAGGTTGTTCTTCGCTGGGCTGGATCACTAGAGAAGATGCTGCTTAGAAGGGCAGAGGTTAATTAAGCACATTCCACATAAATTGTCCTCACCAACTTTGTTTTATAATCACATTGTTATGTTAATCTCTTATAACCAAACGCTGCCTTAGAGGTGTAAAACTTAACTGTGGCATCACTGGGCCTTGGGACTCCCTGACCACCATGATGTTGTGGTCATTTAGTGACGGGCAGGATATGTCTCTACATGGAAGCAGAGATTAGTTGGCTATTAGTGTATTATTCAGGAGACCTGAGGTGTGTTTTAGAAGCTGCTCTCTAATAGACGCTTCATAAAGGCTTGCGAGGGTCTAAGGCAGGGGTGGGGCCTCCGCTTAGAGACAGAGTCTTTGGATTGTCTGTCTGTAAGTGGGTGGATGCCTCCCTGAGTACTACAAGTGGTACATTTGCCTGTTCTCTGGTGTGGTCGATCCTCTGCTGGCAGGGCCATGTACAAGTTAACCAAGGGTTGTATTTCTGTAAATAATTTTTGCTGAAGCCACCCCATTTTCATGCTGTTAATTTGTTTCTTTTTGGCTTCAGGTCGGCTTTGACTTGAGTAAAGAAGCAGCCAGAAGGTGCTATGAAAAGTCCGGTCTGAAGCCAAAGGATGTCAATGTCATTGAACTTCACGACTGTTTCTCTTCGAATGAGCTCATCACTTATGAAGCTCTGGGATTATGTGCTGAAGGTACGAGCAGTGCTCATGCCGCTCTGGGCTCTGTACCCAGAAAAGGTGGATGGGACATCGGCGGATGGGGATAGCTTGTGTCTATGTGGTGCTGTAAGGTTTGCAGAGGGCAAGACAAATATGGTCTCGTTTGAACCTCACAGCCCTGGGGAGTCAGTGTTATTATTAACCGTTTTAGAGATGAGGAAACTGAGTCAGGCAATGATTAAGTGACTTGCCCAGGGTCACACAACTAGTAAGTGTCTTCTGCTTCTAATGCTGTTGACATGTCTTCTGGCACTTCATATTAGCTGACAGGAAGCCCAGGTCCTGCTGGGCTGGTTTGTGATGGGCCCCTCCCTTCTTCCAGGGAGCCATCTAATATCACGAATGATTAAGCACGAGAAGAGGAGAAACCATCCGTAAAACCAATCAACACTTTGAAACAATTTGGCAGGAGGTGTAGCATTCCTTGCCAGGGACCCTGCCTCACGCAAAGGGCAGGGGGACTTTTTCTCTTTCTTTCATCTTGACAGTGTCCCAGCATCTGATTTGGTTTGTCTCACGGTGGTGATTCTTTCCATGTATGTGATTGCACCAGTTCATAGAATTTTTTCTATGCCCCTCTGTCAGAATTGTTTTTAATTTGTACTGCCATGAAATGTTTGCCTAAATAAATTTCCAACCATAACACTGAACTTAAGAAACATGTCTGATATCAGCTTCAGTTTTATTTTTGATCTTTATTTTTTAGGAAAGGCAGGAGAGCTGATTGATAGAGGAGACAATACTTACGGAGGGAAGTGGGTCATAAACCCTAGTGGTGGATTGATTTCCAAGGGCCACCCCCTTGGGGCTACAGGTAATCCTAATACCGATTTTATACTTACTAGTGTCGGGTTTGTGCATTAAACGGGGTGGTTCTGGGATTGGTCTGAAGGGAAATGTGTCTTCTCTGGGCTCAGATAGTGCTTCCAGAGCAAGGATTCCTCCTTTTTTTGTGTCATGGATCCCCTGGGCAGTCACTCTGGGGGAGCCTGTGGCCTCTTCTCAGGGCAGTATTTGTAAGTGGATCAGATAAAATCTGTAGGACTGCAAAGGAAAGGAGTTATGTTGACATACCGTTTTCAACACGCGCAGAGGCTCGACTTCATGGGCCCTGGAGATTGAAGACCCTACTCTAGAATGGGTGATCTCCTTCTCCCTAGTGTCTGCCCCTTCCGCTCTGCTGAAGAGGCTCTTTGCAGAGTCAGAGATTGCGTCCTCTCTAAATCCAGAGGTTTCACCCACGTCCTCCTGCCTCCCTTCTTTGTCTCCTTGACTCCTCTGCACTGTTTGGCCTCCTCAATAGCCTCTCATCTCTTGGCTTCCATGGCACTGCACCCTCCTGGTTCTCTTCCTGCCCCTTTAACATGGATTCTAGCCTCCCTCGTTCTCTGTCAGCGCCCTCATCACGTCCACTCCTCTGCTGTCTGTGAGTGTCTCTGTGCAGTGGGCTTCCAGAGTTCTCTAGCCAGGCTCGAACTGCCCGGGGCTCCTGGGCTACGTTCCCGCTCCCCTGTGCCGAGCTGCCTTGCTTGGCTCGTACGCTTGTGCCTAATGAAGACAGTTGGTGACATTTGCCCCCAGTCACTCTGGGAGCTTATGTGCCGCTGCCTCACACCAGGACTCTCCTTATCGCCTTCCCTTTGGTTGACATAGTCACTGACCACTCTCAGAAGGTTAAAAAAAAGCAGCACAGAGGGGGTTTAGTTCAATTCCATAAACATTGAGTAAGCCCTTATTGGTTTTGATTGACTGGGCCGGGCACTGGTGATGCAGGGAAGGAACGAGGGGCACCTTCTGCCCTTGGTGAGAGGGGTGCGTGGGAGGCTCTGACTCCAGGTATATTGTAATGAGGGCTTCAGAGAGGCCCAAATGGTGGTAGGAGGACTGAGGAGGTGCAGTCAGGGGATGTGGTGCCATGAGATTAGGGGTGGATTGCCACAGGTGCAGATGTGGAGAGAGACTACGTCACACCTGGGGTGGTGATTTAATCTGCATTCCTGGCTGTGGACAGGACTAGATAGAAATCATTTTTGCCAGATGAGATCCTACCCTTTTGTCAAGAGATAAGAAAGAGAATTCCCCTCATTCCAGTGCTTGAGTCTTCATGGAGAGTTGATTCTTCTTGAGTCTCTGGGCGAGTATCTAGTGATGGGGCTGCTCTTTGGGGGAGACCATGGAAACCCTGATGAGTTGAGTTAAGTCATCTGAAAAGGGCTGACAGTTACTGGAAAGTAAAAGTTTACATGCCATATATTGACAATTTGGCCACATTTTGAGGACATCTGATGTGTGGCCAGTGGCTGGAGTGTCATCTAAAATAGAATTTAGATTCCTGGAAAATGGCCTGGGATGATGACCTCCGAGGCGTTGTTCCACTGGCTACTTGAACAACACATGACAAGAGGGTTCTGAGAGAATTGGAAAATGAAGCTTGGAAGGGCTTCCAAGCATGCAGCAGGAAGATGGGATGGTTGGGGGGAGAGGGGCAGGATGTGGAGCTGGTATCTGGACCTGAATGGGCTCAGTGGGGGCATGAGGTCAGATCAGTTTGGTAGCAGCTAAACATTTCCATAGAATTAGCTTTGAAAATGTGCTGCCTGGATCTGTGAGATGTTCCTACCTGCTTTAATACTGTCCAGTTAGGGCAAATGGGCGTATGTGCTTAAATTATGTATTTTCTGCTTAATTGCCAATGAATTTGGTTATGTTTTTTGAATAAATATTTGTTGAATTAAACTGACCAATTTTACTTCTTCAGCTAAGAAAGAGTCAACAAGCATTTATAATACTATGCATATAAGGAAAGGCAGAAACAGTCTTTGCTCTGAGGACTCACAGTAGAGTGGAGGACACCATTTGTAGGTGTCTCGATACCTACAAGATATGACTGAATAGGTGGAAGGCATCTGAGTAGAAAGGGACCAGGAAAAGGGACCATAGACATTTTTCTTTGAGTGAGAATTTTCTTCAATTTTGACCCAGGAAACTGAGAAGTCACAGTAAATCTGCTGATCTTTACAAATGTTAATAGTGGTTTTGGAAGTGTTATCAATTTTTGGGTCATTTCAAGGCTGCTTCAAACCTTCCTGTTTTTCGATCCTTTCCAGCTATAAAGTTTTGTGATCTCTGAATTAGGATTGGGATGCTATTTTTTGTCCCTGCCAAAAAGGGCTGGAAAAAAAATGATAGAGGGCATTAAGGAGAGGCTAAGGAGTTAACACCTTATCTAGGAGGCTTTGGGGAGAGGTTTTTGATTAGAGGAGGGGTATAATTGTAGAGATATATTAGAAAGATTACCTGGGATATAGTGTAGAAGGGAGAGACCAGAGGTCGAGGGAAGTGGGCTGGGAGATTTTAATTAAGGCGATTGCTGCAAGGGAGGGGACCGACAGAAGACATACTTAGCAGGACTTGGCCGCCGGCAGAGGGAGGGGTCAGAGGTGACTTCAGAGTTACCGTCCTGGGTGACTGGGAGGATGGTTTCACCATCAACAGAAATGCAGAATTTAAGGGCAGGGGCTGTGTTTTGGTTTGTTTTTGTTTTCTGAGGGGGAATGTAAAGTTAGTTTTGGTCATGTTGAGTTTTAGGTGCTGGGGAGGCTAGGGAGATTTCTAGCCAGTGGTAAGAAATAGGGGCCTAGAGCTGCAGGCAGAGCTTGTGTTGGAGATGAACATCTAGGAGACATTTGTAGGGAGGTGATGAAGTTACAGGGTAAGTCAACAAGCATTGATTGAGTGCTCACCGTGTGCTGGGCTCTGTGCTGAAGTGGGGATGCAAAGACAGGCTCACATGGGATGGTAGAGGTAGACATGCCTGAGAGATGTCGTGCAGCCCTTGACACGGCCATGTTCAGTTGGGCCTCCTGGAATCCCGGGGTCTCTTCAAGATTCAGATCTAATGCCACCTTCTGGATGAGGCCTATCTGCTGCTAATGTCTTCTCCCTTCCAAGGCTACCTTGTATTTGGTTTGTATGCTATGTGGTTTGGTGGATGGAGCACCAGGCGTCGAGTCAGGAAGACCCATCTTCCTGAAGTCAAATCCCACCTCAGACACTTACTAGCTGTATGACCCTGGGCAAGTCACTTCACCTTGTTTGCCTCAGTTCCTTATCAGTGAAATGAGCTGGAGAAGGAAATGGCAAACCACTTGAGTATCTCTGCCAAGAAAATCCCACATGGGGTCACTGAGAGTCAGATACTACTGAAAGGACTGAACAATGAAATGTCTTATAGGTATCTGTAAATGTATGTACTACTGAATTATACAGTGAAAGCTTCTTGAGGGCAGAGATTGCTTCAGTCTGGCCTTTGGGTCCCTACTGCTGAGCACAGAGCCTGCTGGCTCTGTCAATGCTTGTTTGACTGATTGAGAAGAGTGAATGGGTCTTTTTTTGGGGGGACTTAGGGTTAGATTTCAGGTGAGGGTGATAGATAAGGTGGAGAGACAGAATCCATTTTGTATACAACAAAAAGAGTTTTTTGATTTGAAAATCTTTTGGATTGAGACATTCATTATTTGAACACTTTGTGTTATCCAACTGTCTGCTAACTTTTCTAAGGAATTCAACAGAGTATAAATACTGGTCCTGCTTATCTTTCTCACAGACAGTTACATGCCTCACTCCTGAATGTTGGACTTTGTTGCCCAGATTGGCTGTGACCTCTTATCACACCTTGTTTTGAATTCTCTAATGCACTTCTCATGCAGGGTATGTTGTCCATATTTAAGTTTGAGCCGCTCGCTGCTCCGTTCGGTGTAGAGCATAGAGTCCTTAGAGCTGGGGCAGCATGTGTTCTCCTGGGGGATACAGTAATAACAAAAATAATAACTTGGATTTTGATAGAGCTTTGAAACTTACATGCTGCTTTCCTTGGAATGACCCTGCAAGGGAAGCAGTGTGTTATTGTCTTCTTTTTACAAAAGGGGAAACTGAGACATGAGTTGACTTATTCACATAGTAAGTGTCCTGACTGCCTGACTTCACAACCTAACTTCAGCCCCAGAGTTTGATAGAGAAGCATGCTACAGGGGTAAAGGACAGATTAAAGATCTCCAGAAAAGGAAATTCAGTGAATGGGAGGATCAGGGAAGGCTTCCCAGAGGAGGCAGCATCTGAGCTAGCTTCGAAGGAAGGTAAGGATTCTAAAAGGCTAGGAGAAGGAGAGGGGAATTCATTCCAGGAATGGAGGAAGGACCAGGGCCTGCATGGATGGAGGAGATGGTTGTCAGGTTTGGGGAGCAGTCAACATGGCTAAGTACCAAGGGGAGGACTGTGAACTCTGCCAGGGGCATGGCCGGTCCAGTCCCTTTCTCTCTCCTGGTGAATCATAAGCACCCTCTGCCTTCTTCCAAATGGCCTCAGGGAAGGATGGAGGCTCTGTTCATTTCAGAAGGGTTTTGTGTATAACCTGGGGGAAAGTCAGCACCTTGAACTGATTTGCAATGCAGTGTGAATGTCTGAGTAATCTTATTCCAGTGGCCTTGCTGCTTTATTCACTTTATGTTTATGCTATATTTTTGTTGTTCAGACACTTACTAACTGTATGACCCTGGGCAAGTCACTTAACCTCTGCTTGCCTGTTTCCTCATCTGTAAAATGAGATTATAATAGCACCTGCCTGGCAGGGTTGCTGTGAGGGTCAAATGAAACAATATTTGTAAAGCGTTAGTGTAGTGGCACGTAGCAAGCACTATATAAATATTAGCTATTATCATTATTATTATTAATAATCTATTCTCATCTCTCCCATCAGCTTGTTGTCCTTCTTGTCAGCTCATTTCCATTAGGAATTCTTTCATTCTTTGTGCTTATATCCCCAATGCCCAGCACATGGTAGGTGCTTAATAAATGCTTGTGAATTGGTCGATTGATGTGAGAGCTTGTGTTGACTTCTACCTTTGATCTGAAGAAGCCTCCTTAGGATTTTTGGGACTTGGCCTCTTTGCCATGGCTGACTGTTGCTTTAAACTGGAAACAGGCTTCCTTGTTTGCCCCCCTTTAACAGAGAAGTTTTAAGAAGCAATTGAATAAAAGTGTTGGTTTCCATGAGAGAGGGAACATGTTCCAGATGAAAGGTTCAGATTGCACAATTTAATGTTCTAGTTGAGCAACAGATGGATTGCATACAATTGAGTGCCCTTAAAATACTTAGCACAATGTGATTTGATCTCCTTAATGTGTCGTGAGGCTTGGGAGTTAGCTTTTTCTTATACAACACATGTTCAAGTGAGATGATTTTGGACCAGGGCCTTCATGACCTTTGCATCTGATCTTGATATCTTAAATAAGTAGAAAAAACACTTAAACGTGGTTAAAAATTGACTTCAGCCTTCAGCTTATTTCTGTGGCTATGTTTAATATACTTTTGGGGTGAAGGAGATCAGATTCGGCAGAATTGGTGTTATCTTTGTTAATGGAATAATAACTTTGCAGAACAATCAGTTGGCTAATGTTAAAGTATTTTGGGGGCTAAAATAAAGTTATCCATCTGCTTGCAATTAATTAATGTAATTGTAAGCATAAATTCCATTTGGAAATATCTGGGAGATTGATTTTTAGGCCTAGCCAGTCAAGTTACTTAGAAATAAATGTACAATAGTAATATTACTGCTGAAAAAATGACCCCTAATTTACATAAAACTTTTAACTTGGCTAAAAGCTAAGAGCTGGCACTGATTAAGTCTGTAGAAATAGAAAACTAGATAACTTGAAGTCTGGTTAGCTCTCAGCATGTGACTTATTACAATGAATTTTCAATGATAGGCTTTTTCTCATCAGCTGCCATGCAATGAATTCTTGGGAAAGCAAGCTAATTTTTGATATTCAATCTCATTTTAATACGAATGTTTGAAACCAGTTGGTTTCTTTTTGGTGATATCACAGCATTGAGGTTGGAGGGCCTTCTCTCTAGAGGCCATCAAGGCCCCTTTCAGAAACACCCCAGGGGCCATCCAACCTTTGCTGGAGCCCCTGGTGGAAGGCAGGCTGTCTCACTCTCTGTCATTAGGACATCTTTCCTGGAATCTTTCTTCCATCGCTCTTGCTGTGCCCACTGGTGCCAGGCAGAACAAGGGTCGTCCTCTTTGTTCACGATAGCCCTGCAAATGCCTGTCAATATTGTGTCCCCTGGTCTGCGCTTCAGGTAAATCAAACATCCTCAGCTACTTCCGTTGCTCCTTCTCTCCTGACCTTGAAGCCCTTCCACAGCCTCTGGGTGTTGCCCAGTATATTAATGTGTTTCCTAAAATATGTTGCTCAGAATGAAACCCAATGTTAGAATGATATGTTTGGGTCTTTGATTTAGAACTAGTAGAGACTTTAGAGGCCATACAATCGAAGCCTTCCCTTTCCTGGGGAGGAAGCAGAGCCAGAGAGGTGACTTGCCAAGGGCTCTGCAGGCTGCAAGTGGCAGAGCAGGCCTCTCCATTTGTTCTGACCAGTGTTACCTTCCTAAGCCTGCACTCGATGCTTTTCTTGCTGTAATAGAAATGCATTCTGGCTGTGATATTGGTGTTGACTCATACTGAGCTCACAGTCTTATCCAATCCCAGATTTTTTTTCAGGTGAGCTCCTGGCTCTCCAAGACTCCCCCACCTCATCCTTGTGAAATTGATTTTTGGAACCCAAGCCTCAGACTTATTATTTTTGCCTTATTAGATTCAGCCCAGGGTGCTCTGGCCTGTTGAGAGCTTTTTAGATATGGACTCTGGTGTCTGAAAACTTCATTGGCTTTTCTTCTTTCTTCATCCAAGCTGTTGATAAAAAGTTAGAAAGCACAGGGCCAAGAATAAGATCCTGGGGCATTCAATAAAGACTGACCTTAATGACTCCTCTTGGGATCTAGCATTTCAGCCAGTTTTGAGCCCACCTGCTCGAACTATCATCTAGCCCCCACCTTTTTCTCTTTTCCTCAGAAATATCACGAGACTTTGTCAGAGGCTTTGCTCAAGTCTGGGTAAGCAGTATATGCAGCATTACTCTGATCTCCAAGCCTAGTAACCCTGTCACAAAAGAACCTTAGGGTAAATTGGTTTCTCTTTGGTTGATTAAGCTGTATTGGCTCTTAATGGTCATGGTCATTGCTGCCTTTTCTCCGTGTTTGCTAACCAGATTTTAAATGATACATTTTACAATATTGTCATGAGGTGAAGTAAGGCTCATTGGCCTGTAGTCAATATTTTAAAAAATAAACTCAGAAGTGCACGAGGAAGGTTAATCTGCTAAAAAATTATGTTGTACATTCCAAAACCAAATTTTGCTGCTATAGTGATTATCGTGTTGGACAACTGATGGATCTGCTTGGATTTTCTGTGGCATCTAAAGGCTAAATCCTCCTCTGCTCAGCCCCAGGCTATCTTGTTGAAGGGGCTGAACAGTAGAATGTTGGTACAACTAAGGAGTCTGACTTTATACTTCCATCATCCTGGTCCAGTCCTTCTTTGCCTCATCTGTCATCAGGGCCTGTGAAGGCCTCTCTTTCCTCAAATACACCAGATTAGGAAACTTAATCCACAATTGTGGTCACATCACTGTGCTGCTCCCAAATTTCTTCTTGTTTCTCACTCCCTAAGAACTAGATTCCATAGTCCTGGTATTCTAGATCTGGGGTTCTTAGCCCTGGGGTCTGTGGGTAACCTGAGAAGGGCTTCCCCAGAATGACTGCCCAAGGGGCTCAGGACACAAAGAAGTGTGTCCAGCCAGGCTTTCCAGTTCTAATTCATAGCCCCTTCTCTCATCTCCTGTAAGCTCCAGCCAAACACACTACAGTTTGGCTGTCCCAGATAGGTCCCCCATATCACCTCCCTCTATGCCCTTGCCCATACCTACAGCATTCTTCCACTTTGCCACTGTGAATGAAGGCATGAAGCATTTACTAGCATTTACTATGTGCTAGGCCATGTGCCAAGCAACACTGTTCCTGTCTTTAAGGGCTTACATTCTAATGGGGAAGAGAACAAACACATTTAGGAGGGAGGAGAGAGCTGGGAAGTGGTTGGAGGGAGGCCTGGTTTGGACATGGTTGGAAAGAAGTCTGGTGGCTTTTTTTTACCAGGCAAGACTGGTGAAATCTCACCTCTCAAAACCCATGGGCCCAGGGCTGGGGGCTGACCCATTTCCCTCTGGTGAAATTCTGCCCTTTAAGACCTGGGCCAAATCCTTTGTCCAGGAATCTTTCCTGATCCACCCTAGTCAGAAATGGTTTTTCTTCTTTGAACTCTTCTAGCTGTTTACACCTCTTTTATGCACCTGTTCCATTCTGCCTTGATTCATGATTTTGGGTGTCTTCTTTCCTACTAAGCTCCTGGGATGTATGTCCTGTTTATCTTTGTACCCCATATAACACCCTCACACAGGCCGTTGAAGAGAAGTAGGTAGGTAGTCAGTCAATGTTTTGTGAGTGAATGATTTTTTTTGGACCAGACTCGTAATTTTCCTCAGTGTAGGGAGCCTCAGGTGAAGAACTTCCCCTCTCAAGTCAGGGTATTATCTTCACCCTGTGACTTGCCCAGGGTCACATGGCCAGTAGGTATAAAAGGCCTGACTCAAACTCAGGTCTTCTGATGCTGAGGCCAGCTCTTCATCTACCACACCATGCTTCTGGAATGGATATTGACAATAAGAAAGAAAATTGAGTGGCAGAGTATAACCTTTTTTACCATTTATCCATTCTTTTCTATTAATTAGATAATAGGATTAGATTGAGCCAAATAAAGAACCTTTTTCATTTATAAGGGTAACATTACCATGTTTCCACAGCATTTCTCCTCCTCCTCCCCCCAGGCTTAGGGTAAAAAAAGCTATTTCATGAGGGTGATTATATAAGGAAATAAAAACAAAAGGCAACTTGTTCTAAAATCTTTTGTGTTTTAGTAACTGGCTGTGGGGATTTCCTGGTAAGTGGATTTCTGAGGTCAGCTTCTGATTTCTGTTGTTCCCAGAGGTTATAACGAGCTCTGAAGGAAACTCTTTACCCAGGAACCTTCTTGGAGAGCAAAGCCTGGGAAAGGTGGGAGGGAATGAATAAACAATAAAAAAGCTGAAGGAACTACATTTCCCACCTGCTGTCAGCTTCTGTAAGAGTGAGAAAAATGACAAGGCAATAAAGGATTTATTGTTTAAATAAAAACAACTTCCCAGATATAGCACAGGGCCCATGTGGATTTGGACTAATGTGCCTGTGTTGAGAGCACTCTGTGATAATGTTCCATTGGTGATGAATGAGATGAAGAGAGTCAGTCATTATCAGGGACTCTGCGTGTGGTGGTGTGTTAGGGAGTGAGTCACTGCCACATCATCTGTCTTTGAGGAGGCCAAACCCTGGAGCAGAGGTTAAGGTCAACACTAAGTGAAAAGGAAGGATGAAGACTGTGCAGTTACTGTAGTTCCCGTCTGACTTATTCAAATGAGCCATTGGCAGAGAAAATGGGAGATGGGTAAAGGAGAAAGTCGGATTCTGATCCTTACCATTTTCTGCATGTTTCATAGGATCCTAGATCCTTCCACAGACCTGTAAGGAAACTTAGAGCTCACTTAGGCCATGTTTTATAGATGAGAGGACTGAGGTCCAAAGAGGTGAATTAATAAGTCCTCCTCCCTCAGGCTCCTCTCCTCGCTTTCAAATTGATCCTCCCAAATAGCCAAATGGATAGCCCTAAGGCACGGGATCTGACCACATGACTCTGAGAGTAAGGGCTCCTACTGTCCTATGCCAGTGGCTCTTAGCTTCCTCTGGGAACTACAGGCTCCTCTGTTCGGCATTTCAAGCCCTTCCTATTCTGGCACCAGCCTATTTGCAGACTGATTGTTGTACAAGGTAGTATTTGAACCAAGCTTTGAAAGCAGCTAAGGATTCTAAGAAGAGGTGAAGAGGGTGTGCATTGGAGTCATGAGGCACAGCCAGTGCAAAGCCATGCATCGGTTCAGGGAAAATATGCAAGGGTACCAGTAAGCAGGCCAAATTTAGGCATCATGTAGACTCCGCACTGTAGAGAGCAGAGGAGGAGTAATTTGGAATCAGTTTGGAAATAGATTGGTGACCACTGAGTGGAAGCTGGCCTGGAATGGGGTGAGACTGGAGGCAGCCAGAACTCCGCCCCATCCCCCACCCTGCCAGCAGCTAGTCCAGATGTGAGGTGATGAGGGCCTGCACCAGGGTGAGGGAGGGGGCAGTGTCAGGAGAGAAGGAGGCCTATTGGAGAGATGTTGCAGAGGTGAAATTGACAAGAGATGCTGCAAGGGTGGGGGGGGTTGCGTGTGTGAAATAGACAAGAGATGGGGGGGCGGGGGTGTGTGAAATAGGCCTTGACAACAGCTTGGATATGGGGGCGCAGAGAGTGAGGAGTCCAGGATAACTACGAGGTTGTGAACCTGAGGGACTGGGGGGGGGGAGAGTTGGACAGTGGTGCCCGGGGCACTGGTGGCAAACCCGGGCTGCGTTGTAGCCAGGAGCTCCTCTTGCTCTGGGGGTCGGCCATCGACTGAGCTTGTGGGCTTCTGCTGTTGCGCACGCGCTCTTGGCTCGCTTGCTCCAGGCGTGACCGGTCGGACCTGGCTGACGGCGCGCTCGCTCGCGCGTGCGCGCTCTGTGTCTCTGTGCTTGACTCGGCAGGCCTGGCGCAGTGCGCGGAGCTCTGCTGGCAGCTGCGTGGGGAGGCGGGCCCGAGGCAGGTTCCGGGGGCGAAGGTCGCGCTGCAGCATAACCTGGGCCTTGGCGGAGCGGCGGTAGTGACGCTCTACAGGATGGGCTTCCCCGACAGCGCTGCGGCGGCCGGCAGGTGAGGCGGGGGCCCGGGACGGGGCGGGACCCTGCGGGGAGCCTCGCTGAGGCCGAGGCGTCACCCTCACCCCCAGACTCGCCCGCGTGGGGCTGCCGCGCAGGGGGCGTTCTCCCGCCGGCGTGCAACAATTAAGCACCTGCTGTGTACCGGGTGCTGGCGGACGGGCCCAGGCGACATGGAGCAGGCCCGGGGGCCCCGGCCGGAGAAGCCCCGGAGAGGAGGGGGCGTGGGAGGGCTTGGATCGGCCGAGCCGGCCGTAGTTCTGGGCTGGGGTGCGGACGCTGAGCATAGAGAAGGGGTTTTGGAGGTGACGCCTGGCCGTCCCCCCATCTCTGAATGGTGAAAAGATGGGGACTGGCAGTGTTCAGAGGAAGAAACCCCAACCGTCGTCAGCCATGTGAAATGCTCTAGGTCACTGCTGATTGGCCGAGTTGTGGGGCTGTGGGATGTCAGGTGCATTAGTTCATGGCTGGCAGAGCTGTCAGCTAGCCCACCCATTCTGGAAAGCAGTTTTTTGTTTTGTTTTTGTAGGCAGTGGGGTTAAGTGACTTGCCCAAGGTCACACGACTAGTGTCAAGTGTCTGAGGTCACATTTGAGCTCCAGGACCAGTGCTGTGTCCACTGCACCACCTAGCTGCTCCCATAAGGTTTTGAGTTACAAATTTTCTCCCCATCTCCGTCTGCCCTCACGCCACCCCAAGATGGCATGCAATCTGGTATAGGCTCTACATATACATTCCTATTCAGTAATGCCATCATTGAGGCCATTATTAAGTCTGTATTCCGAGGAGATAGAAGGAAAAGGACCCAGAAGTACAAAAATATTTATAGCTGTTCCTTTTTCTAGGGCAAAGAACTGGAAATTGAGGGGATGCTGAGCAATTGAGGAATGGCTGGACAGGTTGTGGTATATGATTGAGATGAACTATCATTGTGTTTTAAGACACGATGAAGACTTGTTGAGTCCTTTTTCAACTCTTTATGTCCAGCTCTTCTTGGCCCCATTTGAAGTTTTCTTGGCAGAGATGCTGGAATGGTTTGCCATTTCCTTCTCCAGCTCATTTTACAGCTGAGGAGACTGAGGCAGATAAGGCTAAGTGACTTGCCCGGGGTCACATAGCTAGGAAGTGTCTGAAGCCAGATTATTTGACTCACCTTGACTGGGTGCTCTATCCACTGCACCATTTAGCTGCCCGAGGAAGATGCTGAGAAATGTGGTGAAACTTGTGTGACCTGATGCAGAGTGAAGTGAGCAGAGCCAGGAGGAAAATTTCTAGGATAAGTGTGTTGTAAAGACAAGCATCTTTAAAAGCTGTAAGCTGTCTGATCAACCGAATGACAAATCTCAATTCCAGAGAGTTTATGATGAAACATGCCACCCACCCACAGATTGTGATCTGTGTGATTGTAATCAGGCTGCAGTTTGAGACATGTTGTTTTTGAATGTGGCCAGTGCAGGAATTTGTTTTGCTTAACTATACAGGTTTGCAATGTAGGTTTTGTGTTCCTTTCATTCTCAGTGGGGGAGGGGAGAGAGGTGGGAAGGAGAGAAAGGAGGCTCTTCATAAAAGAAAAGTTAAGAAATACTGGACAGCCAGTTGGGTATGTGGCAGATGAGGGGAAGTAAATAGTAGCAGAATGTAGCTGACTCCTGTGTCCACTACAATGTTTAATCTCTGGTGAGGCTAAAAAGAGAGAAAAAGAGAAAGAAAGAGAGAGAGAGAAATCATGCGGACCAGGGGGTAGCAAGTTATGAACAAGCTCCATTTATTGATCTGAGGGTTAGGGTTATTATACCCCATTCATGGGAACAGAACCCAGAGTGGAAAAAGCCAAGTATCAACAATTAATTTTTCTCATGGTAACGGTAACTGGGGGGGGGGTTTCCCCCCAGAGTCGTCTCCTCACTTCCCGATTATCTTTCAAGGTTTATTGAAAATCCTTCATCCTCTCAAGGGACAGACAGCACCTGGAAGAGGTCGGAGAGCCTACGTTCTAACCTAGACGGCTCTTAGATAATGGACAGGAACATCATACCTATATCCTCAAACCCATCAGTGCAAGCCCTCAACAGCAGAAGGATGCCAACTTACCAACCTGGATGACTTTCAGTATGGTGGTATCCTCAAAGAAATGGGAAAGTTAGGGAGAGGAGGGGAGCATTTGAGGGAAAGATGAGTGCTTCTGTTTTGTACATAGGAAGATAGGATGTTGAGTTTACTATGCCTATGAGACGTTTGTTTGGAAATAAGACCAGCACACTGACTTGGGCTAGAGATCCAGGTCTGGGAGTCATCTGTAGAGAGACGGTAGTTGAACCTGTGGAGACTGAGGAGATCACTGAGTGTAGTGAGGGAAGAGAAGAGAGCCCAGGATGAGCCTTGGGGGAGACTCACAGTGAGGTGTGGGATGCTGGGGATATACCGATAAACAAGATGAAGGAATGGCAGACAGGCCAGAGGAGAACTGGGAGAGAAGAGCATTGTGAAAACCGAGCAAGGAAGGAAGTGGTGAGCGGAGTCAGAAAGGATGGGAAAAGACACTGAATTTTTCAGTTGAAAGATCACTAATAAACTAAGGTCGTGTGGGAGTTACTGAAGGAGCCAGGGCTGGAAGCCAGCTCTCCAGCACTGTATTACTGCTTTCACCAGGCCATTGTCCTCATTTAGATTCATCCCCCTTTGTTGAAAACTGTGAGGGCCTTAGCTTCTGTTTTAAACAAATACATTTTTAGTGACTTTTTTTCTGGTCTTACATCACCTAGATTTTCCTCTGGATCCAGAGAGCCAGTCTTTATGACGAAGGTTGACCTCAGTGTCTTGTGAGAATGCTGGCACTTTCACTTATTTATCTGAAGGATCTTTTTTCCTAAAGGAGATCCTGTCATTTTTACTTAAAGGTGACCCAGGTATTTGTAGCTGTGCGTTCTGTTCAAGTCTGTACAGGCTCATATAGCCTGGAAGTTGTCGGTTGGGAAGTTCTGCTGTGTAGCCTCGTTAAGTCACACTGATTTTATCTGTCTGGAGCGATCTTGTAGAAGCTCCATGGAGCAGTTAAAAAAACTTAGTGGCACCTGCTGTGTTCCCAAACCGGATCCACTTACCGCCAGGCATCGTTTGAGTAGCATTTGGAGGCAGCCTGATGGAGCTGACCAGCTAGCAGATTCACAGTCAGGAGACTCGCACTGGGGTTCCCCATGGGATGTCCCCTCGAAGAGCCTCAGTGTGGCCCTAGTTTTAGACATCGAGTACCTCTCTCCCTGCTGTTGTGAGGATGCAGTGAGGAAGGTATGCCCGATGCTTTCTGAGTTGCCACTTGGCCAGAAAGGGAGTAAGAAGAGATCTCTTGAGCTCATGTCCCGAGTCAGAGGCCAGTGGCGAGGTATCGGCAGGAAAGTATGGGCTCCAGGGTCAGAGATTCTGGGCTCACATCTTGCTTCTGACACCTCCTGTTCCATCTTGAGCAAATCAGTTCACCTCTCAAGGTCCCAGTTTCCCCCTCTGTGAAAGAATGAGGGAGGAAGTTTGCCTAAAATGGCCTGAGGTCTCCTCCACCTCTAGACCTTGGACCCCTAGCATCGTAAATCGTTCTTATCACTAGAAAAATGAGAACATTTATTTTTCCAGAAAATCTTTCCTAGGTAACCATGGGCAAGTAGACACATGCACAGAATGTAGACATCTTGTCCTAAGCCAACTGGTATTTCATCCCACGGTGATTGACCTAGTTTAAAGGGCACCTTTCTTCTTTTCGACCCTGGCTATGTTCTCCCCCACCAGGTAAGACTGAATCTTCTGCTGAAGCTTTCTTCCATCACTTACTGGCCCATCCCAAGATATGCCAGTAGCCCTTCCTGGCCTGACTTGCCTCCAAATTCCCCTTCTCTCATTTTCACTAGATCATCCACCACCTACCTCCTCCTCCTCCTCAGAGTCTTTCCTGATTGCTCCCAGGTTTCACATTCGCTCCCTCCTCTGAACCCCAAGTAATGCCTTGTTAGAACCTAGTTTTAGTCACTTATTTTACCCACAAAATTATGTGTTTTTTTGTCTTCAGATGCCCCAGAACAGCTGTGACAAGGCCTTCTGTGTTGTGATGTTGAGTCATTTTTTTGTTGAATACATGACAGCCCCCTCTAAATACCCTTTGCAGTCAGCTGTTCCTTTCCCTGCACTCTCAGCCGGCTGGGGTTTCTCTGTGCCTCTGTCTCATCCTCCCATTTCCATTCCTGGAGACCGTTCCCCACGCTTGAGCAGTCACTATGGTCACTTCGGTCATTGCTCTTTGAAATCTTGCTCTTCTTTCTAGGTACCACTCGGGTGCAGCCTCTTCTTGGAGCTTTCCCTACCACTCTCAGACTGAAGGTGCCCTCTTCCTCTTCCAGTTTCCCTGAATCACACTTCTTCTTTCTGCAAGCAGCCACATGGCACATTCATCCAGGTTACATTGCTGTTTAGGTTTAGGCTTATGCTTCTCAAGAGGAGCAACTGTGTTGTCTTTGATCTTGTATCCCCAGCTCTGTATTTGTTGAATTAAACTGAGTTTTAGATTTAGTGATTTCGGAAAATCGTCACTTTTTGAAGCAGTTAATTGGAGAAGACTTCATTAGAAAGCATTCAATAATAAATTCATACAATTCTCTGTCCAGTTTTCTCATTCCCCTGCTCCAGAACTGTGAGTGCCATAGTCTAGAAAAATAAGGACTGACAAAGGTTAAGAGTAAAGCCAAGGCTGGTAAGAAAAAAATAATTATAATTTAATACCATAGTGTTTTGAGGGTTTTTTTTAATATGGAAAGGTCTTATGAACCAGTAAAGCTATTTCAAAGTGAAAAAACAAATAGAAAACCCAATATCTAGCCCTGCATCATCTGAATAAATATTTACCTTGTATTATGCCCCAGGCAGGATTTATATTCTTTTAGAAAAAATAGTGAAGGAATTTTAATGAATTGCTTTTAAGCATCAGCTTAAGGAATCACAACTTTAGAAAACAGATAGCATTTTTTCCTTCCCGTATAATAAATTTCATTAAGATTCACTAACTTGGAATTATTATTGTGGGTCTGACAGGAGGAGAGTGGAGTTTCCCATTTAAGTGTCTGTGAGAGAAAGGATTCACTTATGTAAGGAGTGTAAAAAAAAAGTGTCAAGGGAATTGATTTCAGACATCCTTAATTTCAGAACATTTTGAAGGCTCTTTTCACAGAGAAACTGCAGATGTACTAAGAATCATTTTTATTTGTTTATTGAAGAGAACTGGATCATTTAGTTCAGTGAACATTTATTAAGCTCGTACTTGTGTGCCGTATCTCATTCTGTGCATCATTGTTTGCTTCTGGTGTCCCATTACAACTCCTAGAAGAAGGGACTGGCTTTTGCCTCTTTCTGTATCCCCAGCGCATGGCACAAGGTCTGGTGCAGGCCCTGCCTTAACTGACCCACAAACAGTTCTTGGCCTCAGCGAGTTTACATCGTGCTGGGGGGATGCTGCAAGCACACGAGGAAGTGAATAGAGATCTTACCCCAAGTTTGAGGCAGCACTCTGTTAATTCAGATTACTGGAGGTGCTCTGTGGCAATAAAAACTGTATTCCTTTAAAAGCATTCTCTGACTGACTCCTTTATCCATCAGTTAGTCTGAATTAGCAAAGTTTTACTGTGATTTCCTTCCCGTGTCAGTCTATTCTAAGTTAAAAATTGAAAGGGCTTCTGTAGATAGGAGGTTAATAGGCTGATGCTCAGATCTGTTACACATTCAGTAAAGTGCGTAAAATAGATGTGCAGCTTAGCTGCTCTAACTTCCTACCCAGACCCTGTAAACAAATTAGCAGTCAATTTTAATTTACCACAGTTTGGTTCGTCCATTTCTGTCTGGAGGATTTTTTGTTGTTTGTGTGTTTGTCTAGCTTTTTGTGTTTGTCACTTTTGTAACTGCATTTTTCCAGGAGCAAGAGCTGAGTGTTACATCCTACTCAATAAATAATTTCTTCTCTTTCGATAAATATTTATTGATTTGACTTCTTATATAACATGTTGACTTGTTAGACCCAAGAGTTCTGGCTAGAAATATTGGAAGATTCACTGTTTATCTAGTTTTCTGTTTCATGCTCCTTACATTTGTTGCTTGTCATTCGTAAGTACAGATGTGACATGTAGGTGCTTGATAAAGAGAAATGCTGGACCGTAAGCATACATGATCATGGAGTGGGAGGCGCTGTACTTTTTGCATCTCTAGAAAGATTACTTCCATGAGTACTTGATTGGCTTCACGGTCTCATGGACATGGGGGTCCTCCCTCCATGGGTACAGATTGTAATTCATCCATACCTGCTTGTGCTGTATGATTTTTGTTTTTGTTCATCATGCCGTTGGCCTTCCTCCAGGTCTTTGACAAGACCACTCCCTTTCCCTAGTGTGCATTTCATTGATAACATCCCTTATTTTCAGCATAGCGTAGTCCTAGAGAGCTAGAGTTTGAGTCAGGAAGACCTGGATTCAAATTCTGCCTCCAGTTTTGGGCAAGCCTCAGGCAACTACTGCTAACCCAACTATTGTCCTTGTGGTAACTACTGACTTTGAGAAGGCCAGGGATCTGGGTTATTGGAGCAAGTTCCTTTACCTGTGACAAAGCAGAGCCTTGCTGAGATCGTGAGTCCTTGAAATGAATTCCTTCCTGCTCACCATGTTGACTGTGAGAAGGTGGTGCTGTATAGTCAGTGGTGGCTTCTTTGCAAGAAGGTATAGGACAAACAATGCCATTAGGGAATTGGCAAGCCAGACCAAAGCAGCTGGGTCGGTCTCATAGTGAGGATGAGGGCTAAGGCATTGATGGACAGCCCAAGGGTCCACCAGTCTCTACAGAGTATGAAATGCCTTTCTGGAGGATTTCTAGGGTAACTAGGACAAAAATAGCACAGGATGGGAAGGCCCTGGGTGGGCCTGTGACCTGCACTAGCAGGTCCACAAGGATCATCTGAAGCCTCAGGGAGGTCAGAGTTCTCCAAGTATGAGAGAAATAATAGTTAACTGGTTTCAGAGTGAGTCTTGTAGCATGTTAAAGTGAGTTATGCTGGTACCTGCCATTAGGCACATCTGCTGTAGATAAGCCATTTGCCTGTCCTTTATGGGGGTGATATCTTCATATTATAATTAATTGAATTGGGAGAAAACTCATTTTTACCCAAGATACATTTCAAAGAGGAGTTGTTTATCAGTCTTCTATCTTAATTTTGTTTTTCTTCCTTAGAGCTTTCCTAACCAAGGAAAGTCATTTGAAAGATTTTATCAACCACATAAAGTATTCTTGATTACAGAAGAGTAAAGTTTCGTTTTATCACTGGCTTAAATGTAGTGGGACGTATTTCATTGTTATTTATTAGGGGAAGGACAGTAAATGTTTCCGTTGTAAAGAAATAATGGTAGTTGTATTTTGATTATCAGAGCATTCAGTCCAAGCTCTGCTCTCATAGCCAGATTGTAAAACTGTCTTTAAAGAAGAAAGCCAAACCAGAACAATCCCATTTCTTTTATCTTCAGAGAGTTTTGGTTTGCAGTTTGACCTTCCCTCCATTTAGACCAGCTTTGAACGTGCCTGGGTGTCGCCTGGGCTGTATAACTCCTCTTGGGGAGAAGGTGAATTTTATTTTTAAGTAGGAGAACCAGCCAAGAATAGAATTAGAACAGGTTTATATTTTGAAACTGGTCTGTTTAAGGAAAAAAACCCACCACATTACATTGATTTTTAATATCAAACTCTTCTAGTTGGTTTGAAATTTTATCCTGTAACATTTGTTGTATCTTCAAACTCTTCCTCCTTTTGATTCCCCTCTACCTACAGACATGTTCCACTACTCCAAAAAACCTCCCTTCTTTTGACCTTGCTGCCCCCTCAAACTACTCCCCCCCCTCCCCCCATACTAGCTGATAGATGGGGAGACCGAGGCTAAGGGAAGTGGCTGCCTGTGGTCACACAGCCAGTAAGTTTGGGGGGAGGGGTGAAATTCACACCATTGTCTTTCCTGACACAAGTTTGCACTTCATCCTGCCGTGTCAGATTGCTGCTGTTTATTGCCAGCCTTTTAGAAAGAAGAGTTTGGACAATCCCGTCCTTGGTTCCCTGCATTCCAGCTGCCTTCCTTGTTTTTGAAACTTGGCTCGTAACCACGAAGGACTCGTCTGACTTTCGAGTCATCCGACTCTGCTGCATTTGCTGCTGTTAAGCATTCCCTCCTTGTTACTTGTCTTTCTTGACTTCCATCACTTTCCTGTCCTGCTTTTTCCCTTACTTCTCTGTACTTTCTCAGTCTCCTTTGCTGATTTTTTTTCTTTCTTCCTCTTCAGTGTGTTTACCAGACTGTCTTCAGCCTCATTTTTTCCCTCTCTTGCCTCTCCTCCATTCCCCTAGCGTCAGTTACCACCTCTATAGCACCGAGTTCTGTTTGGTGGCATTCATTTTATCTTGCTTGGTCTTAGGCCCACCGTGACACTTCTGGCCATTTCCATGTTGGGCCTCTTGGACTTCCCTGTCTAAACACTCTGAGAACTGTCTCATTTGCTTATATTTGTAGCCCCTGCTCTTAGCCCAGTGCATATGATTGAACTTAATCAGTGTTTCCTTTATTCTTAACTAATCTGGCCCTCTGTCCCTGGTCTTCTGTTGGTCGAATTCTCACATTTCCATTTTTCTCTGCCCTGCTGGCATCTCACATTTAACGTGCCCCTGACTGATCTTCTCTTCCCCAGACCTGACTTCCTCCCCTCACCCTTCATTCCTGCATCTCGCTTGATGTACCACTCTTAGTCCAGTCACTCAGGCCTCAGACTTTGGAATTATATTTCATTTTTCCCTCATCCTCCCATACCCACCATCCAGGAATTTGCTAAAACCCATTCTTTCTGCTTCTGACTAATTCGGGCTCCTACGACCTTTTGCCTATTTACTTGAATGCCATCCTTGCCTCCTCTGCAGTCTGTCTTTCACAGAATTGCCAGAGGCCTCTTTCTGCCTGTTCATCACTTAGCTCCCTGTTCAGATCTTCAGTGGTTTCCCATTTCTCCTCACTCTGGCATTGAAGTCCTTCTCTCCTCTATCTCCAGGCTACTTTTCCATTTTCATACTGCTCCCTTTCATGGGGTCTGCATTTTAGCCGCTCTGAATTAGTAGCTGGTGTTTGATTCTTCTCCTGTCCTCTTAGGTTCTCTTTGCTTATGACATTTCCCTGCCTGGAGTGGCCTTTGCCTACGTCTCTGCCTCCTGATATCCTTCTCTTCCTTGAAGATCTTGTTTAGGTGCTGCTGCTTCATAAATTTACCTTTCCCTGTTCCTGTAAGGTGGAAGTGATCCCTCGCTCCCCAGTCTCTCGTCCCCTTTTGGCTTACTCTGTGCGCTTTGCACATTGTAATTTAATAGTTATTTGTGTACATGCCTTGGCCTCCTACTAGGGTATAAGCTCTTCAAGGCTAATGGCTGGTTCTTCCATTTTTCACCTTCGTGTCCCCACTACCACAAACATGCTACTCTGTGGTCTCCACGTAGTATGGAAGTGACTCTAGGTTCCTGAAAATCACTTAAAGAACTTGTCTTTTAAGCTGGGAAGACTTGGAAGGTAAGTCTGTCACCAGACTCCTCCTGTCCAGGGGACTCACGCAGTCAAGGAGAAAGGCTCCTCCACAGGCTGCATATTAGGAGATGAAAGTTCCAGCCTCAGTATCCCCAGAAGGCCATCTCCTAAGCTGAGGGGGCTGTAGTTCGTGTTGGTGGAGGCCGAAGCTGGACTGATGAAGTCGGAGATCCTGGAAATACTGGCTTGTGGTCCCTGAACCGACATGGCAGTTTTAAGGTCAAACTAATACTTTCTCTGTGTGTGTGACACATTATTCTGTCTCTGTCACAAAATTGACTGAGGTGTAGAGAAGTCGAGATCCCACTCTTATTTATTTTTTTGTCGTCCATAAAAAAGCACTTGGTTTGGTAGAACAAAGCTCAGCCTTTGAGGCTCTCCATGTCTCGTGTTGAGGACCTACGGTCTTCATGAGCAGATGTTGCAACAGAAAACCTGGGATGAACTTCTGAATGTATCAAACAAGGAATGACAGGGGTCGACACAGACTCCCCACGGGTGTTTGTGCCTGTCGTGGAGGAGCGGAGCGTGTCCAGCCCAGACTCCTTGTGGGAGTGGGACTCCTCCATGGTGAGGTCCTCCAGGCCCTCCTGGGGGTGGATGGTGTTGTGCTGATTGCGGACCTTGCCATGCAAGGCGGCCCAGCAGCTCATCTGGACGGTGACGTGTAGGTGAGATGGGGTGAGAACGGGGCCAGGTGGTACACAGAGGATTCCATGTGCTTTCAGTGACCCCAGAGTTCTTGAAAGACCCCCCCCCGAAAAAAAAGAAAAGGCGATCCTTCCTTCTGAGAAGCCACAGGAGCTCTTTCCAGCCCTGAGAGACCGTGGTTGCAGAGGTGCCCTCAGACCCGGGAAGGCCTCGCTCGTGTCAGCCCGGTGACTCTGGGAAGGTCCCCAGGCAGCTCTCGGAGGCCTAGCTGTAGGAAAGGGGCCTGTCTGCAGTGGCCGCAGGGATTCCTGCCCACGCACTCTTCTTATGCTGATGGAGCCCCAGGTCTGTTCAGAAAAAATGAGTTTGGGTTGGGGCGTGTGGCAGTCTCCAGGGAAGCCCTGTGGCGGGTGCAGCAGCAGCAGCATGTTGACGCTTTTCGTGGAAAGGCTGGCAGAAGGAGGCCTCCAAGCTGTACAACTTGGAAAGGAGCTGTCCTGGTTAGATAGATAGTGACGTGGAGGCTTTCTAGTAATAATCACTAACATTTATGTGGCACCTACTGTGTGCCGAGTGTGTTACAAATATTATCTCATTTAATCCGCACAGTAACCCTGGGGTTTTACAGAGGAGGAAACTGAGGCAAACAGTCCGTGATGTGTGACAGGACATTGAGTAATATCCCTCAGGCATGCTGGGTGAACCTCCACATGGAAGTTTTCTTGAAGACCATGGCCAGGAGCCACATTGGATGAGGGGGTGTTTTTGGAGCCATGTTCCACCCTGACCCCCAGTTGTGATGGGGGGCATGTGTGATAATTAAATTGGAAATCTTGGTGGCTGCCCCATGTGCCTGGAACCCAACTTCTTTGTAGACTGGCTGTGTCAGGGCTGGGTGTCTGGTTCCAATGCTGTATTTCCTTGTCGTTCTGGTGCTCAGAAGCAAAGGAGGAAATCACACCCAGTGCCTTGTTTGATTAACTGTTTGAGGAAGTTTTCTGGGTGGTAGTTGGCAGCAGCGTGGCCATGGTCAGGGCCCTGGTCCCGGTAGAAAGAAGTTTCTCTTGGATTTTCATCTGTCTCTTGGCTTGTAATTTTCTGGGTTTGTGCTTTTTTGGAGCGTGTGACTTTGGCGGTGATGGGGAGTGTCTCCCCAAGGCCTCTGTGTAGAACCTTGCCTTCTGTAGATCGATCCCTTAGCGAACAGTGTGAATCAGAAAAAACTGGTAACAGGTGGGGCGCTGTGAGTACGCCTCTAGTGCCCCCACCACAGAGAAAAGCGTGGACTTGGAGGCGGGTGGAACTGGAGCCCTGCCGCTCTCAGAAATTAATGTGCTATTGCAAGCTTTAAAAACTGGATCCGGTCATAAATGAATAGGGTGGCCTGCCGTCTAAGGGAACCCTGAGGCAAATCCTTTTATGTGGACCATTATATTCTATCATTTGGGCTTTTTTAATACTTCATAAACATTGATACATTGATTTTCTTTGTAAGTGAATCACATTTGAAATAAGATGTCAGTAATACATAGGGTCAATAATGCCTATGATCAAGGCCTTTAAATATTTGAAAGGCTGTTGTGGAAGAGAGATTAGCTTTGTTCTGCTTATCTCCAGAGATAGGTACAGTGGGTGAAAGTTGCCTGACACAACAGGGACCTCCTAATGGTTGGTGGAATGGACTCTTCCCTCCCTGGTAGGGAGTTCCCAGCTGCTGGATGTGCCGAGGCAGAGTTTGGCTGGCTGCCCATTAGGGATGTCAGTGGGATCCTGGGAGGGGTTGGACTGCATGACCTCTGAAGGTACCATCTGACTCCAGGCTCCTACCTAGAGAGACAGAATTCTCAAGTAATGATATAGCCTTGGGAGGTTTGGTCCTTTGACAATTTTGTCAGTGATAGAGGTGATAGAGCAGAAAGCCAACTCATCAGATTTATAAATCATTCACAGGGAAGCCATTTAAAGCAACATAAACTGACCTTACTATGTAACTGAGGCAATAAGAGGGTGTGGGCTGCTGAGGACACACAGGCCAGTTCACTGGTGTTGGCATAGGAAGTGTTCTTATGGGAAGGAGAGTGCGAAAGAGCTGCAGGCAGCCAGCTTGCATGACGGTGGGCAAGTCAGATCTCTCTCTGCCTCAGCTTCCCTATCTATACAAATGAGAGCATTGGCCTAGATGATCTTTAAGGTTCTTTCCAGCTGTAAACTTCTGTAATTCTTTGTGATTTTGGAGAAGGGGCAGAGTTGATTAGGAGGTAAAGTACCTTGGAGGTATTTTAGTCCAACCTTGGCTTTTTAAAGATAAGGAAACAGGCCTGGAGGGGTAGGGGGAGAAGTGAAGTATTGCAGCTCAGCGTCTTTGCCTCCCAGTCCAGAAAAGGTCACAGGAAAGAGAAGTTGAGAAGAGACTTCATAATGGTGTCCAAACATTTCAAATCATGACTGAAAAGATGATGAGTTTTGGGAGTTTTTTTATTCTGTTGAAAAGGGAACAAAATGAAATGAGCAAAGGGCTGTGCTGCTTGGAAGCCTTGCCGGAACAGTGTTCATTTGGGTTTGATTAAAGACAGGAGGCTTAGAAGGATCCTTCAGGGCCCAGGCTCCTCTGAGGCCTCAGCACAGTTCCTGGTGCATAGCAGGGCCTGGAGAAATGTCAGTTGATTAGTTACCGCCTGCCTTGAAGGGACCCAATGCCCCCAGCCAGGCAGGGCCAGGAGCAGAGCCAGGTGGAAGCCCCCAAGGGTCACATTTCAGCTAGATATAAGGAAACAGAAGGTCACAGTCAGCTGCCTCAAGGTTAGAAGGGGTCGCTTTGGTAAGCGGTAGGCTGCCTGTTATGGGAGGACTTCAAGTTTGTGTAGGTGTAAAGGGCTGACCTAGATGGCTGCGGAGCTCTATTCCAGCCCTAACAGTCTGTGGTTCTGTGGGAGTTTCACATACTGACGAATCTTAGTCTGGGCCAAGCACAGCTAGAAGGCATTGTCCTCAGCGTTACTTCTGCTGGGTTGCCTGGAAGCCTCTCAAATCCAACATGGCCAAAACAGACCTCGGTCTCTTTCCCCCAGCTCTCCCCTCCTCTCTGCTGAGCTTCCTGTTACTGAGGATGTCAGCTTCTGTAGAGTCCCCCAGGTCTGCAGTGAGGCCCGAGCCCAGCTTCACCCCATGTGTCCAGTCACTTGCCAACTCTCATGTTCCCCCTCTCAAGACATCTTTTTAAAAATTTTTTTATTGATTTATTTTGATTTATCAACAATTGCTTCCATAAGCATCTGAGTTTTAAATTTTTCACCCCCTCCCTTCCCAAGATGGCACGCAATCTGATATAGGCTATACATACACATTCCTATTAGACCTATTTTCACATTAGTGATGTTATAAGGAAGAATTAGAACCAACAAGAGGAACCACAGGAAAGAGGAAACAAAACAAAACAGAAGAAAAAAAGACAAATAGTATGCTTCCATCTGCATTCAAACTCCATAGTTCTTTCTTTGGATGTGGATAGCACTTTCCAGCATGACACTTTTGGAGATTTTTTTTTTTTTTGCTTTCTGATGAGGCAGTCAGGGTAAAGTGACTTGCCCAAGGTCCCACAACTCGTAAGTGTCGAGTGTCTGAGGCTGGATTTGAACTCAGGTCTTCCTGACTCTAGGGCCTATCCGCTGCACCACCTAGCTGCCCCCACCAACACCGTATTTAATAGATGAGGAAATTGAAGCATGTAATGGCTAAGGGTCTGAGGTAGAATTGTAACTTTTATTTTTCTTCACTTAGCACTCCAGTTCCCGGGTCCTCTGCAGCCCATGATGCTCCCTCATGTCACTCTAGTGGCCCCAGGCTTTTGACAGCTTGGCTCCCTGTGCAACTTCATCTTTCTAAACCAGCTCTTACCTTCCCTGGCTGTCCTCCACGCAGATACCACCCAAGCACCCCTTTGGACCCAAAGCCTTACCTGGGCCCTGCCCTGACTGCTGACACCTGCCCTCCCTAACTGCCGCGCATCTCTTTATTTTGTTTTACTCTGTGTGTACCTAGATGTGTACCTGTCTCTCCTGGGAGACCATGAGCCTCTGAAGGCAGGGATTGTTTTGGTTTTGTTTTTGGGTCCCCATTGCCTGTCATAGTGCCCGGCACATAGGAATGCTTAATTGTGCTTGTCGATTTGAGTGTTACGTAAACTGACTGGTTTTGTTCCATTCTTCCAGAAGTCATCAGATTGAAGCTTTTCCTACCAGTTCAGCACTTGATGGATTTAAGGCACATCTTGTCTTTAAAGAGATTGAGAAGAAGCTTGAAGAGGTCAGTAACCTTTTTCATCTTTGTCTAGAAGAATGTGGGATAAGGGATAGGGCCCAAGGGAAAGGAAGAGAGATTCATGATTCAGATACAGTCATGAGATGATCTGGATTGAGAATGCTGGGAAGAGCCTTAGCTGTGGAGTCTGAGACCCTCAGGGCGAATCCTGCCTTTGCTGTTTGTGTGATCTGGGCTCTCGATCACTCCTGTGATCCCAGGTACTGCAGACGCTTTCCATTTCTCAGTCTCCTATCAATGAATGATTCTAGCAAAAGGCGTTTGATAAATGCCCAGGTATCCAGGCCTGGCTTCTGTAATGAAATCCAGTGGAATGTGGTCAGTCACCATGGGGAATGGGGAAGGGAGCAAACAAGCCCTGTGGGCCTTCTTGATTGTCTCTGCATTTAAGAGAAATGACCAGGTGTCATGTTAGCTGGTGACGAACATGGGTGGATTTTTAGAGCATAAGTCAGTGCTTTGGAACAAGTTTTATATACCTGGCTTGTGTGTACTGTATTTTGGGAATACTCAAAATGACACTTCTGTCAGAACAGACCTTTTTTTCTAATGCGCATTTTAAGTCTTGAATAAAATGTGTCTGTTTTGCTTGATTTTTTTTCATTACCCCTCTCTAAAGAAGTCTTGAGTCCATTCTTTTTCTGTTACTTAGACAGCTGTCTTGAATAATTTATTTAACTTGACCTTTGGGTGTATGTGGGAAAGCGGTCCACCTTTTTAGGTAAAAGAATCAGGGCCCTGCATCCATTCTCTTCTTCCCTTCTCAATTCCTTTGTAATATTTTCTAGTGGGATCACCATAGGCCACAGTGAAAATATCTGAATATCTGGCTGAATATTAACCAGTCTAGCCACCCTCATTCTATAGGTGAGGAGCCCAAAGGGTGAAGGAACCTCTCCAAGGCCACAGAGTTATTTTAAATCCCTAGAATTTATTTTTAAGTTTTTGTGACTCAACTTGTAAGTGAATTGGAAAAACCCCTGTATTTTAAAAAGTTAGAACATAAGAAATATCATGCTGGATCAGTCCAGGAGGCCATTTAAGATTCTGCCAGTGATGTTTTATGGGAGAAGTAGGTTTTCACAGAATCGCGAGTTCCAAGGGCCCCCAGGTGCCATCCAGTATAACCTCTCTTCCACCTTTTGACAGTTGATCGTCAGCCTCCTGGTGAAGACATCTTCTAGCCGTTGGGACCCCACTATCTCTCGAGGCAGCCTGTTTCACTTTGGGATGGTTCTTGTTAGGAAGTCTTTGCTTCTGGATTTCCCATCCCTTTTGCCTCGTTTTGCCAAGGGGCCAAGCAGAAGCCAGCTGGCCCTTTGTTCACCTTACAGACTTTGATAGACTTGAAGATGACTGTCCCATCCTCACTCATGGCTTCTTTTCCCCAAGCTAAAGGGTCCCCATTCCCATTCCCTCAGCCAGTTCTCGTGTGTCTTGGGGTCTAAGCTATGGGAGTCACCGTCCATGAAGCTTTAAACAAAACTTCTTAAACTTCCTCAAGAAAATCGAGGTTTGTTAAAGAGCCTCCATTTTGATGCAAAATCAGGTTTTTCTAAAATTCTCGTGTTCTTTTGCTTTTTTTTCTGTCTTGGCTAAGGAGTGCTGACATGCTGCCCAGTCGACTCCAGAGAGACCACTTAGATGGGAGGTTTTGTGAGACTGCCCTAAGCACCAGCTGGGAGGCACGGGGGGGCTCAGTTGTGACTCAGCCGCCCCCTGGTGCCTGTCTGCTGCTCTCAGGGGCTCTGGAGATGGAGGTCAGTAGAGCATCGCTGCCTCCTTCACAGGCTTTTTGGAGGAAAGAGCTTTAAGGCGACTCAGGAATCTGATTTGTTAATAATTAAAAGTGTCCCTAATGATTATCATGGAGATGTAGAGGTAGCGTGGCGTGGTGGAGAGATGCTGCCTTTGGCACTCAGTGGCCTTGTGAGCCAGGACACGGAACTTCCTCTCTGTTGCTCAGACTCTCCTTCTGCTCTTGGGGTTATTTGAAGAGTTGGGGAGGGCCTGCGGTCCCCACCAAAGTATGGCAGGCCTGTCCAGTGGCCTCTCAATTGGGATTGCATAGCATCGGGTCTTTTGTCTTGCCCCAGAAGCACCGCGAGGGTTTGCTTCTTTCATTCTTTGGCCCGAGGCCCCAGCTCCATGGGCCTTTCCCGCTTAGTAAGTTCTTCCCACGATTTTCAGTTTTTCCTTGTTCCTCCTGTTAGCGGGAGAAAGCGAAAGCCCAGGACCTTTGGGAACCTAACACTTACTGTGAAATAGCAAAGGAAGCCCCTTTGTCCTGGTTGGCATAGCCCTCTATACCTCTGCTTGGAATTTGGTTGTGAGTCTTTTTGCTGAGTCAGTGTGTGGGGCAGCCCATCGGTGCGGGAGCCTGGCTGCTCCTCGGCATGCGAGAGCAGGCCTTGAGATGGGAGCGGGGTTTTCTTTCTGCAACCCAATACTTTCTTTTCTCTGTTCTCGTTTCCTTCCCACCCAGCCTCCTCCAGTGTAGCACCGTTCAGTGACCCAGGGCTGTGGTGTTGGGAGAGGCCTGACCAACAGCCTGGGCATGTCCTGTGTGTCCAGCGTGGGCAGGAGGGAATCTGGAATGTGCCCCTGGGATTTCTACCTGTTGGTTCTGGTTCTGTCTTTGGGGTCGAAGCAGAAGAATGTGAATATGACATGTGCTTTGAAGACACTTAACGCTCCAGTTGGCTCACAGTGATGGGCAGACAGTTTATGAGCTTGAGGGAATCCTGGCGGTGCATGGGAGGGGCCTTAAAGGAGGAGGGTGCTTTGGTGCAGGAGAGGAGGTGCAGCCTGGGCTCCCCAGGAGTGGGTGGGGGCTCCCCTGGAAGGAGGGGGCCCCTTGGGCCCGGACAGCTTCAGGCAGAGGCTGGAGAGTGGCTTGTTGGCCATGGCTCAGAGGAGCCGCCCTGGTCAGAGGACATTGCCTCCCAGATGCTGAAGGACTCTCACTGTCTGAGGCCCAAAGGGCTGGATTTGTTTGGGCTTCATTTTCGTGGTGCCTTCCTCAGAGCCTGTTGGATTGGTGATCATTGGGAGCTTTGGCGCAGCGTGGCCACCTCTCAGCAACCTTATGATCTGACAGATGGAGATGGTGTGAGTGTTGTGTGAGCAGAAGCTCAGAGACCAGTCTGCTCTCTTTGTTTGGTTTTCATAATTGATACAAAAATAAGTTCAGTCCGAAAAGCCTGAGTGCTCCCCTCATGAGTTTCCTGTGGCTTTTGTCCCCGCAATGGTGGGAAGCTGTCCTGAAGGACGGTCCCCAAGGAGCCTGCGGGGCTCCATCAACATCAATACCTGTAACTCTGATTTTTCTCCTCATTTATAGGACGGAGAACAGTACGTGAAGAAAATCGGGGGTGTTTTTGCCTTCAAGGTGAAAGACGGTCCTGGCGGGAAGGAAGCCACCTGGGTAGTGGATGTGAAAAATGGCAAAGGCTCCGTGGCTGCTAATTCAGGTCAGTCTCTGCAGCTGCGCTCCCACTGTGCTCTGGGGCAGCTGCAGACTCTGCTATGTGGTAAGCTCTGGGAGGGCAGGGGCAGGCCTCCTTCATCCCTTCGGAGCATCAGGCCCAAGTGCCTCGCCCAGAAAAGCTGCTTACCATGGCCAGGAGTGAATGCTGGGTACTAAGCAGAACCGGGCAGTGGCTCTTTGACTGGCCTCGCATGTGGCCCTGGGGTGAGGCCAGAGCACAGGGACAGGAGCTCCTCTTGGCCAGACCCGGGCTTTATCAGGCCTGAATTCTCCCTTCTCTGCCTCCAGTTGATCATAGGCCCTTGGGGCGGGGACACCCTTTTCCTCAGCTTCCTTCGCTATTCCTGCATGGGGTGTAGTAAGTTCCACCACGGCTGCCTCCCAGGCTCTGGGAAGATTCTTGTGGCAAGCTTTAATTAAACCCCTCCTATGACCCCCATGTTCCTGGCTCCGAGCTTGGGCACTACAGGTAGAAGATGAGACAGAATGGTGTACTGGAAAGGAGCTTGAGAGTCTCTTGGGGGAAACAGCTTGTACTCAGGCCGATGCCCCAAGCAGGTGCCAGACCCTGGGAAGGGAGCTGAGCCTGGAAGGGAATGTGAGATTCTGTGACGGAGGCTGAGGAGGGGAGGGCAGTCCCGGCCGTGCAAAGGCTTGGAGAGGGGAGATGGAGGTCAGCTGTGTGGAACAGCAAGTACACCAGCATGGAGGGAATTTAGAGGGCCTGGAGGGGCAGGAGCAGACGGAATTTGGGAGCCCTGCAAGGTTCCTGGGCTGGGAGCTGGGGAGGTCAGAATTGTGTTCCCAGGACATGCCATTGGCCGCTCTGTGGAGCATGGGAGGAAGGGAGGCGGGGTGGGGGCCAGGTGAGAGGGTTGGAGGCTTACACTGGGCTGGTGCCTCGGAGAGGGGAGGGCCAGAGACCCAGATGTGAGACTGCTTTGTAGAGTGTGTGCAGGGCCCGCTTCCTGCCCGTGGTCACCAGCATGCCAGAGTGGGTCTCCACCTTCCTTTTCCCCTGAAACCCTCAGGTCTTCTGATGGCTGTCTCTGCCTGAGGGGAAAGAAGGCGCAGCCTGGGAGAGTTGTGCCAGATGGCCCTGATCTTGGGAATGAGTAACTCTGATTGGTGGGGCATTAGAGAAGACTGTTATCTGGGAAAATAATGAGAAAAACTGGCAATGAAGCAGGATCCTTTATGCCTCGTAGAGCAGAGCAGATGGCTGATACAGTAACACTTTCTCTCTTACACCACACACACACACACACACACACACTCACTCACACACACTCTCACACACACACACACACTCTCTCTCTCTTTCTCTGTCTCTCTCACTCACTCTGAAATGCATGTAACTCACACTCACATATGGAATCATTTCAGTTGTGTCCAACTCTTTGTGACCCCATTTGGGATTTTCTTGGCAGAGATTGTGGAGTGGTTTGCCATTATTTTCTCCACATCATTTTACAGATGAAGAAGCTGAGGCAAACGGGGTTCAGTAACTTGCCCAGGTCACATAGCTAAGTGTCTGAGGTCAGATTTGAACTCAGGAAGATGAGTCTTCCAGACTCCAGGCCAGGCGTTCTGTGCACTTTGGCACCACCTAGCTGCTGACAGACACGTATACATTTTTAGCATTTAAAGGCTTACAAAACAATTTCCTCAGACATCCCTGGGTTAAGAGTAATTATCCTTCTTTTACAAGCTTAAAAATTGAGGGTTGAAGGAGTTAAGTGACCTTTGGCCATTCAGTGTCTGAGCAGGGGGTTGCCTCAGGGTCTCCTGTGGTCCAGTACTCGGGACACAGCCTCGTTGTTCTGTGGAGAGACTACCACCTTGTCTTTCAGACTTTGGGGATCTAATTGAAACAAATGCTTGAGGACTTACTCCACTGTACCAGGGTAATACAGTTTCTTTTTTTTTAGGCGTTTTTCCCAGTGAGTTCCAGGAAAGATGTCTCCCCACATTTTCTCTTCTTATTTCCTGTTCATGCAACTATTTACCTTGTGCCTACTGTGTTCGACTAAGATGGGAGTAACATAGGATGTAGAAGAGAGCTCGTCATTCCCAGAATGTGCCCAATACTCTGACAACTCTGGGTCTTTACTCATCGGGTCCTGTGGAAGGAGGTGAAAGGAGAGTTGTCAGAGGAGTAGGAGAAGAGCAGGCCAGGGGAGGGGACCGTAGCAAGGAGGGCGCCTGGGACACCGGTGGGGCAGGCGCTTTGGCTAAGAAGGAGTGATTGTTAGAGGAGGAGGTGAGGTGGTCGTGCAGAACCAGGATGTCCTTGTCAGAGCATCTTGTTCAGGGTGTGATCAGGATGTAGACCCTCCACTGCTGTGGGGGCAAGGCCAGAAGTGGATTCAGAGGCCTCTGACAGAGCAAGGGTAGAAAGCAGCAATGGTGACCGCAGGCTGGTCTGGCCTCATGCCTGTGATGGCAGAGGACAGCAGGACCTGTGTTTCTCCAGGACAAGTGGAGTTGAGGGGATGTGTTTTTCAGGGGACAGGAGTCTATTTCCAGGCAAATGGGAAGGAACCACTGGAAAAGGAGAGAATAAAAGTGCTTCTGTGGCGGTTGGCAGGGTCAGTGACAGATCCTCTCCAGGGGTGCCCCGTGAGTCCAGTGATGGAGCTGGGGCTCAGACTCAGGGGTTCTGAGTGAAAGGTCCAGGTCCAGTAAAAAGGCTACTGACTGTACCCCCTCTTCCTTCTTCAGAAAAAGTTAACCGTGAGGAGCCTGGCTTGTGGAAGGACATGGAACAGCTTTTGTATTGCCCCGGGCACTGGTGTCAGCTTCAGCCCTCCCCATCAGGCTGCCCCCTCCAGGCCAGAGCTTTCTCCCCCACAGGGAAGGATAATCTGCTGAAACCACTGCTTGCCAGCCCCTGGAATCGCACAAGAAATCTGCACGTGCCCCTTGGGAGTTGGGGCCATGCCTGCACCTTTTGTGTGGCCAACAACTGGCCGTTTGTTAGCGGGCACCGGCATTCGAGTGCTCCTAGCACGTCCTAACTTGGACTGGTGTTGGAGAGGTGGTTTCTGTTCCAACCCTGGAGTCTTTAGTATTAATGGATTATTTATTCATGGCGGTGTTTGCTTACATACCCTCAGGCTCTCTGCACTGCAGGTGGGGGATTTGTTAGGTGACTTAGATGTCTTTCCACCCTGTGTGACAGGCCTTCCATACCTTCTCTCCATCTCCCGAGAATCCCTGTCTCACTTTGCCATCCGATGTGCACTGACAGCCCGTCCATCCCCGGGAAGCCCTCCGTGATTACACATGTAGGATTCCTGGATGGTTTTACTGAGCGGTGCTGAGCATCCTGCATGCTTTTTCAGGGGCTGGCCACCGTGTGCACCCTACCTTAGGGGCGGGGATTGCCTTGCCCCTGAAGTCTGGGGCAGGGGTGACTGCCTTTGCGCAGCCAGGAGGCCACGTGCCCCACCACTAGTCATCCCAGCCAGGGGGCAGCTGGCTCCCTGCTGCTGCGTGATGACGTTGTGGTGAGCATGGGGGGGCCTGTCGCTTGGCTTCCCACACCTCTCCCCGCGCGGGAGCCAGCCGCACATCAGTCTTGCTGGGTCTGTCATTGCTGATGGACCTTCACGGTGCCACGGCCACAGCTGGTGCAGCCCTCCCAGTTGGTGGGCACCCACTTTATTCCTAGTGTTTTGCTGCTACAGAAAATGCTGCTGTGAATACTTTGGTATCTGTGGAACTTTCCTCTCTCCCTCGTCCTGAGATCACGAAGGGGAAGTTCCACATGGTTTGCCGCTCTGGCCGGCCTGGCCAGCAGCTGGGCCAGTGGTACAAGGGCTGCCTGGGTCCCCGCCAGCTAGACCGTGCCTCTCCTCTTTGCCAGTTTGCAGGGTAGGATATCGTGGAACCTCTGGTGCGTGACTTGGAGCGCTTTTCCGGGGGGTGTTTGCAAAGTGTTTCTTCGGATCCTTTGAGCGCTTCTGTTGGGGACTGGCCTTGAGCCTTCTGTGTTCACGTCTGTTGATGTGGGCTGTCAGGCTTCTGTGGGACTGGGAAGACGAGAAGGATTTTCCTCTCCCCGTCCTCTTCCTGTAGCTACCTTGGGGGTGTTTGGGCTGGTGGCTTTCTCAGTGAGAGCTCTGGCTCCTGAGCCTTTGATACAGCTTGTCTCCGTGCTTACTTTCCTCCTTTCTTCCCCCTCCTGTGTCCATTCTAGAGAAGAAGGCTGACTGCACAATTACCATGGCTGACACTGACCTACTGGATTTAATGACCGGCAAGATGAATCCTCAGTCGGTAAGCGCCCTAGAGAAAGAAAGGTTAGAAAAGGACGGCCTCAGTGCCTCATCAGCAGCTGCCCGTAGAGGTTGCCTCACTTACCCCTCCATTTCACAGATGAGGAAACTGAGGGCCGGGGAGGGGAAAGAGTTCTCCTGAAAGGTCACAGGGCCAGGGAGTTGGAAGTTGGGACTTCAGCCCATGCTCTTGACTCTCCTGCTGTGCTCTGTGAGGATTTAAAAACTCATCAGAGCTCTCTCTTACTTGTAAATTCCACAGAATTGAAACGTCCCATGATGTAAGTAATAGCAGTGGCCATAATAATGACCAGCGTGGCTGTAAGGCTTTCAGGTTTGCCAAGTGACTTCCACAGATTACCTCCTTTGGTCCTCCCAGCAACCCCGGGCAAAGTAGGTCCTGTTCTTAGACTGAGGCACAGAGAAATTCAGTGACTTGCCCAGGGTCACACAGCTAGGAGGTGTCCGAGGCTGAATTTAACTTGTGAAGATGAGTCTTCCTGACTCCAGGCCTGCTGCTCTACCCACTGCACTAGCAAGCTGCCTCCAAATGACACATCAGTATTAGAGCTTTGAGACGTCTTTCAGCTTAAATGAAAATGTTTGCCTGCCCAGAGCCTGATGTGTTTTAGGCTTGGACCAGTGTGCCATGGGAGGGGGAGAGGGGACAAGTGAAGGAGTGTTGGGCTTGGAATTGGGAGACCCGGTTAGACTCTTGGGCCCAACACTTAGTAGCTGTGTCAGGGTGGGCAGATGACTCCTTCCCAGAACCTGTTTCATTATCTGTAGAGTGGGGATATTACCTTCATTGCCAGCTCTGAGGGTGGAGTGGAGGAGGAAACTTGGAGCCCTCTGCTGGTGGGCTGAGCCAGCTCTTCAGAGAGAGAAGGGGCCGTGCCTGAAGTCCCCAAGAAGGGGTCACCGCCTCTCTTCTTGAAGCCACCACCTCCAGAGGCAGCCTGGACACGAGGGGACGTCATGCATTGCGTCAGAGATTGTCCTGGCTTGAGCCCACGGCTCCTTCCTATCGGGCTCTTTCTGCTCTCAGGGCAGCCCTGCCCCCGCATGGCGGCTGTTGTTTGGACCCTTTAGTCTTCGCCAGGCTAAATGTGCCTGCTTCTTTGTCCAATCCCCGTGGACTCGAAGCCCTTTGTGCTCCTCATTACCCTCCGCTTGGCTTCCTGTGTTACCTCTCTTTCCATACATTCGATTCGAGGAGCTGGCGGGTTTGGGTATCGGCACCAGCGAGAGGTTTCTCTTTGGTGTCCCCCCGCAGCCCTGCCCCGCCATAGCCGTGGCGGGGATTGGTCAGAGGCCCCCACCGCAGGCCCTGCTAGGCGCCTCGGGGCCTGACCCAGCCCAGACCACTCAGCCAGGTGGGTGGTGGCTTTGGGGGCAGCTCCTTTCCTCGGACCACTTGGTGTTACCAAGTAAAGGCTGCTCATCGTCACAAGAGGAGAGTCAGGAATGCCTGAGCTCACATCTGGCCTCAGACACTTACTGGCTGTGTGGTGATCTAACTTCTGCCTGCCTCAGTTTCTTCATCTGCAAAATAGGGGAGATAATGGCTCCTGTCCCTCAAGGGTGCTGTGAGGCCCAAAGAACACAAAGTGTGCCAAGTGCTGTGCAGATCTGAAGGTTCTATAGAAATGCTGGTGGTGGTTGTTACAGAGAGAAAAGGCAGGTGGCTATTACGTGTTTGTGTACTTCCACCGGGCACAGCAGAAAACACAGAATGCAGAGGACAGTTGAGCATTTAGAATTATCTAACTCTTTGGTTCTGTTTTTTTCTACTGCCAACAGAAAAATCCCATAAAGAATACCTGGAGCAGGACCTGAGGCAGGCAGGGTGATGTGGGAAGAGCTCTGAATTTGGAGCCAGGATGCCAGGGCTCAGATTCTGGCTCTGGCATGCGCCAGCCGTGTGACCTTGGGCAAGTCATTTGACTTCTGAGAGGTTTGGACTAAATGGTCATCAAGAGCCATGCTAGCCGCTAACCTTAGGAATGACTCACGTTTGTATTCCTACTGGAGAGCAGTTTGGCCCAGTGGCTGGAGAGCCAGTCTCAGAGTCAGAAAGACCAGGGTTCGAATCTTGCTTCTGACCCTGTCGTGGCACTGGGCATGCCTCTCAGGTTCACAGGCAGCACTCGTCTGCATCACGGAGGAAGCTCCTCATTGGGAGGACCCCACGCAGCTGCAAAACTGTCCAGAAAGAACTGGTCATGCCAGCTTCATGTCCAGCTTTCATACAATTCAGCCTGATTCAGGAGGCATTGTTCTAAGCACAGACTCGTTCTGCTTGACTTAGTGACTAGAGAGGGGGGTTTCAGTGGGTGTCCCATCAGCACGCTCTTTTTAAGAAGACATATGTTAAATAAATTGTACTTTGAAGCCCCTAAGCTTTAAACCTCTGGGCAGGAGGCTGTGGTCCATATAGAAAGGAAACATTTACTTTGTCCAGACAGAGGAAAAAAGGAATTAGTCATCCTTCCCAGGCAGCCCAGGGAAAGCCAGCGTTCTTTACATTCTCCAGTGTGATGCATACAGAGGCTGTGCCTTTTTTATTTCCTTGCTGAAAAAGTGGAGACCTCCTGGCACTTTTCATCCAACCATTTCTGAATTTAAAAGTATTGAAGCATCAAAAACATCCAATGTGTTGTGTTCCCAGTTCTGCCATTTCTCCTGAGTTTTCCTGGGATTTTATTACATGATAAATTTAGTAGTTGTTAAAATGGCTTCCCAGTACAGATTGGATTGACTTTCCTCATGGAGCCAAGCAGTAACAGGAGTGCCCCCGAATTGGCGGGCCTCCTTCTGTGGGGAGAAGTCCTTTGTCAGGCAGCCCAAGAGTTGGGTGATATTTAATCCACGCTGTGCTGCCTTCCAAGGGCTTATGAATATGTTCTGGTTGGTGCTTTTCTAAAAAGAAAAACTATAGTAAACTTAATCCTATACACGAAGTCCCTGGGCAGTAATTTTAAAGAAAATTTAAGGCCAGGCTGCTCTGCCAAATGTTGCAGATTTGAGTCCTCTTTGTGGGGCATCCAGCAGGAACCGGTTTCCAAGAAAAGGGAGGTGGGGAAAGTTCTCTTGCCTGCTCTTCAGGACAGCAGGAGAACAGAGTTTGGAGGAAGCTCTGAAGGCATCTAGTCAGACCCACCCGGAGAATGCAAGCACTGGCTTTGAGGCTGCCTGGGCGACCTTGGCCAGGGACCTTTCTGGGCCTCCTTTTTCTCATCTGTGAAGTGAGGGGTTCAGCTGGGCTACTTCGATCTCGTAAATCTTACTGTTCCGTGCTTGTCCAGCACCTGCCTAAACACCTCCCAGTGATGGTTAGTGGAAAGCTCCATTTGAGAAGACTCAGGTCAAATCCGGGCCCTCTTATTTGCTCTGTGCTCGAGTGCATGTGTGTGCGTGCGTGCGTGCGTGTGTGTGTGTGTGTGTGTGTGTGTGTGTGAGAGAGAGAGACTTTGGGTGAGTCCCATCACCTCCTGGGCTCCAGTTTCCTCATCTGTTGAAAGAAGAGGGTTGGCCTCATTGACCTCTCTGCTCCTTTCCTTATGCCTGTAGAGCATGCCTCACAGGACCATTCTGAGTTTTAAATAACATAGTAATAACTGACTTTATTTACATAGTATTTAAGGTTTGCAAAGTGCTTCACATACATTTTCCCATTTGCCTCTCACAATCAGCTGTAAGTACTAGAAATATTCTTTGCATTAGAGATGAGAAAACTGCATCCAGGGGAGGTTAGGTCCTGCAGCTGGTGTACAAGCTCAGCCCATGAGGCCTGACTGCCCCTCGCTACATGTAAAGCCTGTCTGAGCGTCTGCATTAGTGTGATGTACCTCCGCTAAGGTCTTCCTTGTACTTGACCCTGGGCTCTAAGGTCATTCCGCTGGAGCCCAAGCTCTGGACCTGAGCTCGGACAAGATGCCTCTTACCCAAGGTCTGTCCAGCATAGCTTCATTTAGAGAGGTCCTGCACTGAGGGGCTGACCTCACAACTCCTGAAGACTGTCCAAGAAGACGGAAAGGGATGGCAGTCTGCATTGGTGGAGGGTGTGCACCTCCAGTGAAATCAGGATCTTCCCTCAGGTTTTGAAGTGCCATGCTACCACAAGGCAGTTTAGGTCATGTTTATTTCTGGACAGATCTGAGTGGACGTTTTTCTTTGTTTTTCTTTTTTTTTTTTTGCAAGGCAGTGGGGTGAAGTGACTTGCCCAGGGTCACACAGTAAGTGTCAAGTATCTGAGGCCAGATTTGAACTCAGGTTCTCCTGACTCCAGGGCTGGTGCTCTATCCACTGTGCCACCTAGCTGCCCCCGGACATTTGTCTTTATGTTGAGCTGAGTCTGCCTCTCTTTCATTTCTACCCCTGGCTCCTGGTTCTGCGCTGAGAGCCAGGCAGAAAGAGGCTTACCCTCCTCTTCACACAGCCCTCCAAGTCCTTGAGGACACGATAATCCTGCTCTCTCTCAATCTTCCTCCTCTGGGCTAACTACCGATAGGCTCCAGCCCCGGCTCTCCTTGTCACCCTTTGGACTCACCTCAGAAGGAGTCTCTTCTGGTCGCTCAGAAGGTCTGTGGCTTTTGAGGAATTTGGTTCTCCTTGAAGCTTTGTGAAGGAAAGAAATTGAGCCTAGCTTCCCATTAGCTGAGCCCAGTGTTTGAAGGATTTCAGATACCCTGGCTAAGCAGCTGATCCAGGAAACGTCAGAAGCCGCGGAGCCTGAGAACAACATAAAGTAACGCTTTTTTCCTTTGCTCTTACAGGCTTACTTTCAAGGCAAATTGAAAATTACTGGCAATATGGGTCTGGCCATGAAGTTACAGAGCCTCCAGCTGCAGCCTGGCAAAGCGAAACTCTGAACACCTTGGAGTCAACTTCTGCAGAACATTGAGACTTTATGTACATACATGTATGGAGTGTGGGGTGTGTGCGGGCATGCACATGCACACACACACATGCACACATGTGTGCCCACACACATGCATGCGTGTCTATGTCCTTACAATCTGAAGCTAGCCAGAGATGGCTTGGCAGTAGTATGGACCATGGGCATCACTGGCCTTGTCCTTCTTAAGCCCTGTATTAACAGAGCTTGATGATACTACTGTGGCCTTGCTGAATCACATAAAAACTGTGCATTGAAAAGTTAATGGGGTAATTATAGTCTGGGTTAAATTGAGGTACAGGGTACAGCAGAAAAATCCAAGAACTCAGTAAACAAAAGGTCTCATATTGCTTATAAAATATATTTAAGGATTATTCTGCTGAGATTTCAGTTTTAGAGTTTTCCTTGGGAGAACTGGATGAAACAAAACACCACTAGCTGGGCAGTAATTAGTGTTGTACACTTGAATACCTAATCTCTTTTACTTAATATTTTTTAAAATGTTGTAATGGAACTTGAATTTTTAAAAAAGAACTTAATTCTTTGTTTCTGTGTAACTGAAAAAGATCAGGAGTAGGTCATAGAGAGAGACTTCCGCCACCTCTTTTAAAATCAAACCCTGTAACGAGAGGGGGGTTTTCTTGGAAATCAGTGTGTTAGATTCTTGAACTGACCATTATTCACAATTAGGTAGCCAATAAAATTGCTTTGAGAGGCACAGAATTTATTGGATTCACTTCACTAAGCAAACTTCATTTGTTCCTTCCTCAAAATTTTGCTATTTCATGTACGTTTCATTACGTAGCCTGATTTAATTTTTCTGGTGTGTGAATGTTAATTATGCAATGTTTCTTTTTGACTTTCTTGTAATTTACTAAGATGGGGGTAAATAATGACTTTGATCAAAGGTTTAATAGAAAATTAAATTTGCTTCTTTCCTGTTTTCCTTTGTTTTTATTTTTATTGTGTGATTTTTGCTTGGGATTCTTTTTGGACAGTGGAAAAGAAAACAGCTGTGACGAAGGTGCTTGTGTGCTGTTGGCAAAGTTTGAGCAGTCAGTCAATAAGCATTAAGTGCCTACTGTGTGCCAGCCACTGCACTAAGAGTTAAGGGCGTAAGAAGGGGCAAGAGACAGTCCCTGTCCTCAAGGAGCTTACTGTCTAATGGGATAGTATGTCTTGTGTTGCTCCAGCCCACTGAGGCTTTGGGCATCACGGTAACGTATCCCAGCTTGGGCAGCCAGGTGGCGCAGTGGACAGAGTGCAGGGCCTGGAGTCAGGAAGACCCATCTTCCTGAGGTCAAATCCGGCCTCGGACACTTAACTGGCTGTGTGACCCTGGGCAGGTCACTTAACCCTGTTTGCCTCAGTCTCCTCACCTGTGAAATGAACCGGAGAAGGAAATGGCAAACTACACCAGTATCTTTGCCAAGAAAACCCTAAATGGTGTCATGAAGAGTTGGACAGACTGAAAGGACGAAACAACAGAAATTCACCTGCCGTAAAATAAACCCCCATGGGCCATGGGGGAGAGCAGAATTCTTCCGCATTTGTAGGAAGCCACATTAAGTGGCCCTTGCGCTCTTGTGTGTTGCAGCCTAGCTGGCTGTCGATCGCGCCTCTCCCCACAGATGCGGCTCTGGAAATGACCACTCAGCTAGAGGATGGGTCTGGGGCCTCTGTTGTAATGTAGCCTTTGTGGGGGGGGGGGTTCCCCTCCCCATCATCCCTCCAGATTGGCATGTTTTAGCTGTACCTGCCCCTCCTTAGGTGTGCTTTCCCCCTCCCTAGGTCATTGACATATCCCATGTCACATTAGGGATCTCCTCTGCTCTTAACACTCTTCCCACCAAGCTTCTGGGCTGCCTCGTATTTCTTTGGCACACACCCAACCACCTCCAGACTGTACTTTTAAGGAATCCTTGTTAAAAGACTCCTCTTCCCCCCTTGGGTGATATTCTTGTCCCTCCCCCACTGCTGGGGTCTCAGGGAACATCAGAGCTTCTCAGCAACCAGGACAAACATTGTAAGGGTGGGGAGAAGCACCCCGAATAAGACAATGCGACAATTAGGGGGTTGTCCCCTGCTGGGAATCGGGGTGACCTTTCACCTGTCTCTGGGAGTCTCGGGCTTTTTGTTGATAACCCAGGACCTTTCCTTCACCGAGCAGCCCCTCTGCTAGAGAAGGAATCAAAGTCTGACTTTATCAGCCGAATGCATCTTTTTCCTCGTTCATTCATTCCACAGACATTCGTGTTTCTGTTAACGTTATTAGACCCGCAGATCACATCCCCCTTCTAGTCCTGAGGACAGAGACTGTGTCTTTTGACGTTGGTGTCTCCTCTGGGCCCTGGCACAATCTTCTGCATAGAAACGGGAAGGAAGGAAATAAACATTTATTAAACACTACGTGGCATGCACCGTGCTAAGTGCTTTACAGATATCTCATTTGATCCTCACAGCAACCCCAGGAGGTAAATCCTACTATCATCATCCCCATTTTACAGATGGGGAAACTGAGACAGGCTGAAGTTAGAAGACTTGCCCAGGGTCACACTGCTAGTAAGTGTCTGAGGCCAGATTTGAACTCAGGTCTTTCTGACTCTGGGTCCAGAACTCTGTCCACTCTACCACCGAGCTGCTGGTAATTACCTGCTGGGAATATGCTACACATTTGGATTAGATACTCACAACCTACACTCTTTTAAGGGATTATGGATCTCAGTTAAGACTTCTGCAACAGGCTGGACCTTGCCATCAGCACAGTGTGACCCTGAAAAGCCCCTGGAGGACAGCACCATCCACAGGGAATCCCCTACAAGAGGTGCGTTTGCATGGGGACGGAGACCTTCAGTGAGCACATCCCTGTTTTCTGCCTAATTTGAAAGCAATAACCGGTCATTGCACAAAGTGATCTTTGATTTATCTTGGATGGTTTCATTATATGCCAGGGGAAACCCCTCGTTGGAAGAGAGCTGTGAGGGGTGGGCTTTGCTTTCCTGAGGAAGGGCTTCGTTAGAGACAACAGACAACATTTGTGGGAGCTTGGATTCCCTGCATCTCTTAGTCAAATGTACCACAATAAAAATGTGGTCTTCAGTAGAAAATGGCACGAACTTGTCTGTTGTCTACTTTGAGGCAGATTCCCTCAAATGCACGTTTAAGTGATTCTTATACAAACTGGGTAGAGAAAGGAAAGTGAGTTAGCTGAATGGGCAAACAGTTGATGGGATTCTTTCCACTGCCCTTTGGACCAGCAGGTTGGAAACGTATTCTAAGTGATCTCCTCCCCCACTTTCAGGTGCTTTGGGCATCTGTCCCTCACTGTCCTCCTCTCTGTGGGCTTGGTCTAGACTAGCTGTGGCCTCATACAGGCTTTCTTCAGGGCTGTTTCCCTTTCCTCATTTAGCCCATCTGGGCCTCTGATTTTAAAGTCTAAATGAGATCACGCCACTGTCCTTGATAGTAAAGAGATGGTTGCCCTTTGTGGCGTATGGGTGGTAATATGTAATATGCATGGAAAGAGAGATTGGAGCCAGGTTGTGAAGGGCTTTAAATACCAAAGAGAAGAGTTCGTATTTGATCCCAATGGTAACAGGAAGCCTCTGGAGTTTACTCGGGAATAAAGGGATTATCAGACCTGTGTTTTTGGAAGGTCTGGTTTTTTTGTTTGTTTTTTTAAACTCTGTGATCTCATCAGTTCCCATGGATTCAGGTGATTCTCAGATCTACTTACCAGCCCTAACCTCTACCCTGGCCTCCAGTTTCACAGCTGGATGTCAAGTAGACTTTTAAATTCACCATGTCCAAAATTGAACTCATTATGTTGTTGAAGGCACCACCATCACCCAGTCATGTAGGCTTCCAACCTAGATATATCATCCTCCATTCTTCACTTGTACCCTCTCTAGCAAATCAATGGACAAATCTTGTTTCTATCTTCATAACATCTCTCTTATATGCCCCCTTCTCTCCTTCAACACTGCCACCCCTTGGTGCAGGCCCCCATCCACTCATACCTGGACTATTGCAGTAGCCACTGGCGGGTCTGCATGCCTCAGTCTCTCCCCACTCCACTCCATCCTCCATTCAGCCACCAGATGGACCGTCCTATTGCACATCCCTTTTATTCAATAAACACCTTAAAGCTCTTCCTACTTTTACAGTCTTCTTATCCCTTAATTCCCACCATACACTCTGTCCACCTTGGCTAGGAACACCTAGAACCCGGTGCTCAGTCTCCTAACTTGACATGTACAAGACGGATTGAAGAGGGAGGAATTTGGAGGTAAGGAGCCTAGTTTGTAGCCTATTGTAATATTCCAGACAGAGGTAGTTGGAGTTGAATGAGTACAGAAAAGAGGGGACCTATGTGAGAGGTGTTGTGAAGGTAAAATTGCTAAGACTTGGCAACTGGGTAGATGTGGGGAGGTGACCGAGAGTAAAGGGCTGAGGAGGACCTCAAGGCTGCAAAAAAGTTGTAGAGGAGAAGGATGATGGATGTGGGCAAAAAGGGGATGGATTCTATTCTAGACATACCAATTTATTTAAGATAAGCATTTATTCTGAATCTTTTTAAGTTCCAGTGGTAGCTGGTTTTAGAGTTAAGGTCAGTTCAAATCTATGTTGGCTGTCTAGTTTCTTATAGGTTGCTACAGATTGAATGGATTTTAATAGTTTTGGCAAACCTATGTGACCTTGGGGAAGCCACTCAAATGTCTGGGCATCTATAAAAACCAGGGGGTTAGATTCCTCTGAGGGGAAAGGAAGAGGTCCAAGGCACCCGCCATGTGCCTGACACTGTGCTAAGCACTTTACCCATCTTATCTTATTTGATCCTCACAGTAACCAGGGCGATCAGGGATGTTATATAAGATTGAGGCAAACAGAGGTCACGTTCAGGGTCACAGCTAGCTAATTGTCTTAGGCTGGATTGGAACTCAGGTCTTCCTGACTCTGGGCCCAGTACTCCATCTACTGTGCCAACAGGTGTCTCTTTATCTCTAATGAACCTTTTGGCTCTAAATCCCATGATCATCCATCCTATAATCAGAGATGTCAGTTTGGCTTTCAAAAAGTTTGGGTTTCAAAGATTGCACAGATAGCAGGGCCAGGATTCGAAAATAATGCTAGCTTCCTTGACAGGCATGTTTTCTTTTCATAAATACTAAGGAAACTTATGAAATCATTAAATAGAAGGAAAGGTGGTCAACTAGGTGGAACCACTGTATGAGCTATTTGGCAGGTTGACTTTGGGGAGAGACCCATTGGCTCTTTGAGTCACCTCTGGTCAGATTTGGGAAAAGCCAGCTGTAATGCACTGCAAACTAACTGGGGTCTGCAAGATTTATCTGCTACCAGAAAGCAAATTTGTTATTAGGATCTGGCCAAATATTAGGGATTCTTCTTAACAGTAAGTTCAATTCTTATAGGGATTCTCAGAATCCACTGAGCCTGCCCATCATTTATCTCAGTCTTAATATTACAACACATAAAATAAATCCCCAGTTCATTGTAAATACAGAAAATCTTGGGCCAGCATTTGAGCTCTCAGGAAATGGGGAACGTGATTCCATTTGGCAGTGAGTTTGGTCTGAACTACAGTCTTATTTAGCAGGATTTTTTGGAGCAGTTGGTTGATTTGAGAAGAACTGGGATTGATAGAAATCCCAGCAGGACTGAGTATGCAGTCACATTGGTTCCATAGGAGGGTTTGGATTCCAGGTGGGAGAGGGTCACTGCCTGGAGCCAGGCTCAGCTGGGCTCTACCTTTCAGTGCCTGAATCTTTTCTTGATTCACATTTTTACAAAGTAGGGGGAGAACAGAGTTACACCGAGCTCCTGGATTAACATCTGATCTTCGGATTTTAGTGCCTTTACCCCTGTGCCACACTTCTTTTCAAGCCCTAGCTTCATTGGCAGTGGACAGAGACATGCACATTGAACTGACCGGATTTCTCCAAACTGTTGTGCCTGGTTTCTTTCGCTGATAGTTGAAGGCTAGTGTTTTAGGAGGAGGAGCCTTCCTCAGTATGGACAGACTGCTTTTTTGCTGAGTTATAAACACCTGTGTGCCTGGGCAGACTGATCTTCTATCAAAGAAGAAAGCAGCAGTCAGAGAGATGAGTTAACTTGAGAAGGCAGAAACCTTCTGCTTGGCAAAGTGATAACTAAGGCAGGGCATGATATCAGTTCACAAATATTTTGAGAGATGGAAACACCAAAAAGGGAGAGGAATTATTTTGCCTGGTTACTAGGAGGAATTGGAGGAAATACAGGAAAAGGAAATTTGAGCCCAAATATCAGGGAGAAATTCCTGAGGGTGAGAACTGGTGAGCTGTGGGTCAGAATGAAAGTTCTGCTCTCTTGGACACTCAGACCAAGGTGGGTTTGTGGGCAGCAGAAATAGAGGGTGATTTATTCATAGGGAGACATTTACTCCCGGCAGAGGTGACCTCAGGCTTCTTCTTGGAGGCTCCTGTTTATGAAAATTCTTATTATAGTTCAGCATAGAGTAGTAGAGAAAACCTGGACTGCAGAGTTAGCATACCCAAGTCCAAGTCCAGAGGTTTACCAGTCTTATGACCTTGGGCAAGTCACTGTATCCCCCCTCTCAATCTCAGTTTGTTCATCAGTACAATGGGGATAGGCAGCTAGGTAATGCAGGGGAGAGAGAGCCAGACCTGGAGACAGGAAGACCTGAGTTCAAATTTGACCACAGATGCTTACTAAATGTGTGACCCCGGGCAAGTCACTTAGCCCCAAATGCCTAAAAAAAAAAGAAAGATGGGCTTCAAGCTAAGCCCTGAAGGAAGCCAGGAGTCCTGGTCTCTTAGGCTTAGTCTCTAGTTTCCCTCCAAGCTCAGGCTAAGGCCACCCTTCCAGCTTAAGGGCCTCTCTTTCCCTCCTACCAAACTACCTTGTATTTATTTTATGTGCACTTTGCATAGAATTGTTTCTATGCCCAGTTACTTCCCCCAATAGAATTGAGTTCCCGGAGGGAGGCAATGACTGTTTTTGTTTTTGCTTTTGTGTCCCCAGCACAGCACTGGGCCCACAGGAGGGTCACTTGATATGCTTGTTAACTGTTCTGTGAAACATATGCTACTGTTAATATTGCTGGGCGTTGTTTTTCTCTAAGCTTTTTTGGGAAGATGCTGCTTCTCTGCCCTGAATTCACCATTCCCCAGGAATTAGAGGTTCATCCTAACAATCTCCTATTGAAAGCCCAAACATACTACAGAAAACAAAGCTGCCATGTCTGGCCACTTGGACAGCATGGGACTTTTCCATGGAGGACCCAGGGGCCACATTTTATGTAGCCATGGTTGGGTTCAGCTTTGTCTTCATGGTGCCTCAATCTTGCATTCTCCAGAGGGTACAATATATGTGCATAAGCAGATACGGAGAGGGACTAAAGCTGGGATGTCTTTGATCAGCTCGGCACCTTCTTGGACTAGAGTTCTGTGATGTGGCCAGGATCACGCAGTTAGTGTCTGAGCTGGGGCTTGAGCCCAAGTCTTCCTGGCTGAGAGGCTATGACACTGCAAAGTAATTTGGGAGTTGGGGAAAGCACTAACAACTTGGGGGAGAAGAGGGTCAGGAAGCATCAGAATTGGTGCTGGAGATGAGTAGAAGGGGCTGGAACAAGATTGAGAGAAGTAGACTAACTTTAAAACAAACCCATTTCTCTCTTTAAGTTTGGGGACATGGGATTGGGAGGGAGATGAAATCTCTCCAGACCATTGTTCTCTTCTGTTTCTTGACTGTGAATAATTTGTTTTAATGGTTACTCGAGTTGGGGATTTCTCTCTTTTTGAAATAGATCGCTTTTCCTTCCTTATGAGAGAAAACCAAAAGAACCAGAAGAAATGAATGTCGAAGGCTTCTTCGGATCGATGAGGGGAAGCACCACTGATGACTGCACCAGAGATGATTTAGCTTTAGACAGATTTCTCAGGTAGCTCTCGTCTTAAATTTGCAAAAAGCCACGAAACCTTTCAGATCAGTATTTTGTACTTAATTACTTCAAAAGATTTGTGATTCCAGTGGTGTGAGGGTATCCCCTTTACCAGTACAGATGGCCACCCCTCCAAAATCCTAGTAGTCTGGCTCCTGACTTGCTGTGGTTTTAAGAAGCAAGCCAATCTCTTGAACCTCTGGAGCTGAGCCTTTCGGAGCTGATCAGCTCTACCTCCAAGGAAGGCAGATTGTTCCAGAGCCAAATACTTTTACAACTTGAACCCTGGAATAGATAGATGAGAGGTATTCAACCAGAGGTGATTTCTCCCTCACCTGATTTGAATATTTTAATTGTTTAGTGTTTACCTAAGTATGTCTTATATGCACCTGTTGTTTCTAAGTGACTTGTGGACTGATATCTGTGCCTGTGTCTAAGGAGTGGGAACTTGCTAAAAGTTTGTGAAATTGAGTGACAATTAATCTTGTTACCCCTTATGATTAACATGTGATTTATGAATTTATGATTAAGTAACACTTAACAGTATGGATCACCTCACTATTGTCATCAACACCTCCCATTCCCCAACAGAATCTTAGACTGACCTTCAGTGGAGTGGGCCTGGCAGCTCCTTGTCCTCCGGACTTCACCTGAACCCCTTCTCAGCTGCCACCTCAACCCTTCTTCCCTAGGAAGCCAGCTGGTCTGGGCCTCAGAAGGCACACGGGCCCTCTCCTAATGCCCTGCTGAGGGCCGTTGTTGAGGAGAGAGCAGTGATGTCTGGTGACCAAAGCTTCTCTGCCTCTCGTTGGGGCCCTCAGCAGAGGAGACCTCTTCCTTTTTATAGGTGAAGAATCGGAAGCTCAGGGGGTCCTAGAACCTTCCCTGAGATCCCACAGGTTTAGTGGCAGAGCTGGGATCCATACTCTGGTCCTTTAACCTCAGACCCGGAGGATCCCAGCTCAGGAGCTGGAAAGAACCTACAAGGCTATTTAATCCAACTCTTTACCACGGCTGAGAAAAGGGAGGCCCAGAGAAGGGAGGAGTTTGATCCATCCCAGAGCTGGTAAGTGCTGGAGGTGGGATTGAATCCCCAGCCTGCCCCTACACTCTCTGAGGAACATCCTGGGCTGCCAGGAAGCCCATAGGAGCCCCAATCAGTCAGCGGCATGTCGGCATCACTAAGTCCCCAGACGTTTGCACTGGCTGCAAATGCCATGCTCTTCCTCCTCGCCTCTGCCTTCTGGCTGTCTCCAGCTCTCTGCCGAAGCCCCTCTTTCTGCAAGGAGTCTTTCCAGGTTCTTCTCAATCCTAGTGCCTTCTCTCTGAGACGATCCCCAGCTTACAGCTTGTTTGTGTTTAGCTGTTTGCGTGCTGTCTTCCCTTAGACTGGGAGCTCCTTGAGGGGCAGGCACCGTTTGTCTGTCTTTTGCCTTTCTTTTTATTTCCTGAGCTCAGCACAGTGCCTGGATCATAATAGGTGCTTAATAAAAGCCAACTGACTGACTGACTCATCTGCCTTCCAAGATTCTCCCCAGCAGAGCCTCTCTGGCCAAGGGCATTACAGCCTATGGAATCACGCTCTCCGGGGCCTCAGGAGACAGCCCAAATGCTGTTGTGCTACTGGAGATGTTGGTGAGATGTGCAGGATGGGTATCCAGGTAGCATCCAGCCTCTCCCACCGGCAGCCAGGCCCTTCCCACACTGGGACACTCGTGACTTAGCTGGTCCCAGTCTGAAGGCAGGGGAGGCTGGCACTCTGCTCCAGGCCAGCTTAGGAAGGAGGAGATTGGATACAGTAGCCGCCCCTCTCCCGCTTCCCCTCCCCCCCAGCAGTGGACTTGCTGCATTGTTGCCACTTGGCCAGAAGATGAAGCCTGAACCACCTCTGTGTTCATCATACATACGCAACTCAGGCCAAAACACAAAATGTTGCTTCAGCTGTTAGCAGTTAATACTAGTTTGCTTGGAAATATTCTTGGCTCGTGGGCTCAATATGGCACTGTTCAGAGAGAGGGTTTACTTCTTCTCTGTCTTGTGATTGGGGTAAGCAGGCACCCCGATCCCCTGCCCAATTTACTGTCCTCTAAGGGGCTGGGGTTCGGGGGAGGGAGACAGAGAAGAGAGGAGAGGGGGCATGATGGGGTGGGGTAAAAGGTAGTTTCCAGGAAAATTCAGCCTTGGCCCCCATTCTGTTAGCAAGGTCTCCAGATATCCCTCAGGCTGGGGGTAAGTAGAAGGAGGCTGACCTACTGGGGCTGACCTAGCGTTCCTTTGTCCCCTGATTTTTAATTGGATTGAGTTAGTAAAATTCTCAAAGGATTGAAGCAAGTAATATTTTTATTGGTAAATAAGGCAAGAGTTCCTTCTGAGGGAAGCTGAGAGGCTGACCACTTCTGGGGAGATGCTGGAAAAGGGTTTTCTGGTCAGTTATGGGTTGGAGTGGATGGCCCTCTTCCAATTGGAGAGGCTGGGATTCTGGTCTCTTTCAAAGAACTCGCTTCCATTGTTGGAGTATTTTTTTTTCTTAGCTCGGGCATGGTCTCCTTAATAAAATGCTTGTTACTTAAATAGTTCTAGAATTTTAACTTAAGGGAGAGGGTAATTCTGGGGCACAGCGGGGAAGCCCCTATCTACAGCCCTCTGGGGACGAGGGAGGGGGCCAGAAACAGAATGTCCCAACCCCCTCCCCCCAAGTCAGGATTTCCTGCAGTAGGAATGGGGGGGGGTTGCTGTGGGGCCAAACCAGGCAGCAGGGGGACAGAGAGGGGTCGCTCCTACGGTTCTGAATCACCAGGAAAGGGAACGGGCCAAAGAGGAGAGGAGCGGAGGGGTGGGGAGGGGGAGGCGGGAGAAAAACCCAATCACTTCCCACACTGGCTTTTAGGAACCTGCGCCTGTGTCCAGAAGAGGAAGCGGTCCAGCAGATACATGCCTAGGAGGCTGGGGGGGGGAGGGGGGTGAGGAGAACCCGACAACAAAACTTGTGTTGACGAAGCGGGAGCCTTGAGTTGAATGGAAGGAGCCAGTGTCCAAGGAGCTCAGCGCAGAACCCCGGGAGAGTCGTAGCAAGCGGGCCGACGCCGCAGGTAGGTACGGCCGGCGGTCCTGGAGGGGCGATCGGGGACCAGGAAGGGGGAGGCGGCGAGGGATTCCCCTCCAGCCCTGCCAGCTACGGCTGGGAGAAGGGGGGAGAAGGGGGAAAGCCGGGCTGCTTCCTCTCCCTCGTTGAAGGCTCGGGCTGGGCTGGGGTATGGAAGTGGGGTGCAGCGCCACAGAAGTCCACGACCAGCCCCACTCCGCCCCGCCTCACACGGCCCTGCCCTGTCCTCGAGAGGGCTGGGGTCCCCCGCTCAGGTTCTTGGGCTCCGCCGCTCTCTCCACCCCACCTCACCCTACCTCACCCCACCCCACCCCCAGTCTCAGGCGGGGATTTGGAAAATTCTCGTCGCGGCTTCCCTGAGGCAAAGGGGCAGCCGGGCTGTCTCCTCCGCCCGGAGGGAGGTTAGTCCTTCCCTTGTCCGCTGCCCCCCCCCCCGGCGCACATCTGGGAAGGATCGGCTTGGAGGACGGATTGGGGCGGGGAGCTGTGCGTGGGGCTGGGGCTGGGGACCTAGCGGGCCAGACAGACACCTTTGCGGGGGCCGGGGGGCCGGAGCCGCGTGAGTTGAGGCTCGATTCGCTCCTTCTCCAGCCTCGTAGCCTGACCCCGGACCCGGGCGCGCACCGACACTCTAGGGCGCAGCCACTAGCAACCTCCGAGGCAGGGCTCTCGCTCTAGCCTGGCGTCCCAAGTCAGCCGGGCTCTCCCTCTGCCCCTGGGCGGACAGATGTTGGTGGAGAGGCAGATAGAGAGAAGGGGCAGGGGTTAATGAAGCTGATTGGATTGGACCATAAACCCCGTCTGCAGTCTGGTTGGAGTGTGTCAGAGATGAAATCGGGTGGAAAGAGCTCGGGTCTTGGAGCTGAAAGGTCTGGCGGCTAGCCCTGGCACACTCGCTCTTTCTAGTGTGTGTGTGTGTGTGTGTGTGTGTGTGTGTGTGTGTGTGTGTGTGTGTGTGGCTGTGGGCAAATCAGAGGGTCGCAGGATACTGGGTCTAGGGCGGGAAGGAACGTCAGAGGAAACTGAGGTCCAAGAGAGAACAGCCGTCTTGCCCGGAGTTACACAGCTAGTAAGTGGAAGAGCTGGGATATGAACCTGCTTTCTTTAACGATTCATCGATCTTTTTACTGGACCACACTGTCTATTCACTTCTGGCCTCAGTTTCCTCATCTGTAAAATGGGTCCTTGTAAGATTTGTAAGTCTTAATGTGCTCTAGAAATGTGCATTATTTTATTCCCCCCCCCCAGGTCCTCACCCCCATTTGATCTTTGTCTTTAACCCCCTACTTCAGTGAGTCATAGCATGGGAGGTCTGGAAGGGACCTAAGAAGTCATCCACTCTGCAACATCCCCAAAAGCTCGTCCAGCCTCCGCTTGAATACCTGTGGGGTTGAGGAGCTCACTTCCTATGGAGGCATCCTTTTCCCCTTTTGGACAGCCTGGATGATACACAAGTTCTTCATTCTATTCTGGCAAAATCTGCTTCTCGGTCACTTCCTTCCCCCAAATCCATCTTTCTCAGGACTTCTTGAATTCGGCCCAGCACTCTATCCAGTGCACCACTTAGCTGCCCCATCTGACACTTGCTTGGTAGGCACTTAAAAATGCTTGTGGGTGATGGCCCCTGTGAAACAGACCACATCTTTGCCTTTCTAAAGTGCAGGCTAATTTTCTGGCTCAGCTGATGTCTGATCTCCATCAACAGCAAATACCTGGTGAAAACCTCCCTTTTGGCCACATATCCAGAGTCACAAAATTGGGGAGAGATCAAGTCTAGCCCCCCTTTAGAGACTGTGGCTTCCAACAACTGAATTTAGTTTTACAAATGAGGAAACCGAGTCTCAGAGAAACAGTACCTTACCCAAGAGTCAGTGGCAGTCACCCACAGCATTGTAGCATGTGTCCTTCCAAACACTCGCTTGCTGTGTCTGTGTGTGTCCCACATGAATGTTTGACATAACAGATGGCCCCCTCAGGCCCGTCCCCCCAGATCTCCTGTTCAAGCTGACGCCAGTCCCAGAGAAGTCCAGTTACTTTAGCTTAGCTTAGGTGCTCTAGGGCCCTCACCAGGCTTTCTCTAAGTGTTAACCCTGCCCTTTACTTTCATGCCCCTTAGAGACAAAGAACACAGAAAGCTAATAGTAATATTAACTAGCATTTATATAGGCACCTTCAGGTTTTCAAAGTGGCTTCACAAATAACCTCCTTTGATCCTCACAACTACCTTGAGAGGTAGATGCTATTATCATTCCCATCTTACAGATGAAAAAACTAAGGTGTACAGAAGGTGTCACACAGCAGTTAAATGCGTAAGGCAGGATTTGCACTCATGTCTTCCTGACTCAAGCCCTACCATTCTATCCACTGCACCACCTAGATGCTTCTTTTCTGTTAAAAGAAGGTGTGTTTTTCACAGGGACATTCTGGAGACAACACTCCAGCCTTTGCTGTGCAGGGATTGTTGAGCCTTCATGTGCTCACAGGCTCTCAAGAGTTGGAAGGTTCACACTCCCTCCCAGGCCAGCCCATTACCCTCCCCGCCTCCCCCATTTAATCATGTTTTATTTTTTCCAATTACATGCCTATTGCACTTTTGAAAAGCTGTAATTGTTAGGAAGTTTTTTCTCCCACCAAGCCTGAATCTGCCTGTCTGAAGCTTCTGTAGCTTCTAGGCAGCAAGGTGTCCAAGCTGATAGAGCGCAAGACTGTGAGTCAGAAAGGTGGGAGTTCAAACATGCCTCAGACACTTCTAGCTGTGTAACCCTGGGCCAGTCACTTAACTGCTGTTTGCCTCAGTTTCCTCATCTGTAAAATGGAGTACTAATACATAATGCCTACTGTGAGGGTCAAATGAGGCAATATTTGTAAAGTTCTTTACAAACCTTAAAGTGTGCTATAAATGCTAACTATTATTATTATCATCTCTGTATTCTGGGTCAAGTCCAATCTTTCTTCTGCTTCATAGCCTTTCGAACTCTTGAAGACCGGCATCAGCTTTATAACAGGAAGGGAAGCTGACTGGATCGTAAGACCAGAAGTATCAAGCTCAAGTCAAAATGGGACCACTGACATGCACAGAAGGTTCCTGCGGGCCAGTGACTTAGTGTTAAAATGAAACGTCATCTCTGTTGTGTTGTTTTTATTTCTTTTGTTAACTATTTCCCAAGGGTCAGAGTGGGGGCGTCTTTGACACCCCTGGCGCAGACTATAGGGACTGTTGTGAAGGGACACAAGAGCGTCAGAGCCCATTGGATCTGGGAGGACCTTAGGAATGGCCTGGAGATGGTGTGGAGTAGTGCAAAGGATTCTGGACCCCAGGGCAGAGACCTGGGTTCATTTCTCAGCATTGTCACTTGCTGACCATATGACCTTGGGCAAGTCACAGCCTTCCTGGGCCTTAGTTTATTCATTTGTAACACAAAGGCATTGACCTTGGACAGTACCTGAAGGTTCCTTTTAGTTTTAAATTCTGTGAATTTTATGTACCCCTTTATTTTATAGGAGATAAACCTGACACCCAGAGGGGTCGTGACTTATCTGAGATCTCTCAGGTAATAAGCAGAAAGGCAGGACCTGAATCCACGTAAGGGCGGCTTCGGCTTCGTGGTAAAGGTCATGGAAAGGGTGCTGGGCTTGGGCCAGGGTGTTTGACTTTGGAGCCTGACTTGTGGTCTTGGGGAGATCCCTCAGCCTCTTGGCATTTCAGGTTCCTCATTTGTGTCAGACAGGACCAGATAACTCCTAAAGGCCCCTCCAGCTCTGACCTTGTGATAAATGTGTAGTATGTGTCCCTCAGGCCACTGCTTCTGCTGATTCATTAGTCCTTGCTGCTCCCAAATTAAGTAGAAGGCTTTGCAGCATCACTTAATCATTTTCGTGGCCAGAAGCAGGCTCCCTAAAATCCCACATGTTGGATTGGACCCACCAACGTTCTGTTTACCCCACCAGTAAGAGATGCATCTGAGCATTCGCTAAGCACTGGGCCCCCATGACAAATGAATGAAATGCATGAACGAATGAAGGTCTAGACTAGGATGACACTCGGAGGAGGAGGAGCAGGATGGCCCAGAAGGGACCCTTGAACAGAGTGACCACGGTGGTGAGCTGATCTGTGGGCAGGTGATTAACATATCCTTGCCAGAGGCTTCACTGGATTTCAGTCCTGTGCCCAGCATATGACGGTCCATTCTTGACACTCACGAGACTGATTTTCACTCTGACTTAGTCACCTCCAGTGGTTCCCAGGAACTTCCAGGATCAAATAGAAATTCCTTTGTTTAGCTTTTCAAGCCTTTCAGAACCCAGCCCCGACCTCTTCACAGCCTCCTGGACATGATTCCTCCCTCCTCCAGCTCACTGCTCCTTCCTGACACGTGACGCCTCATCTCCTGTGTGGGCCTTTGGGCCAAGCATGCCTGATTTGCCTGGAATGCCCTCCCTTCTTCCCTCTGCCTCATAGAATCCCTGTATCTTCAAAAACTACCATCTACAAGGACTACCAGCTTCAGGAAGCCTTTCCCAATGCCTTCAGCTCCTAACTCTCTCTTAATTATGTGTAATTATTTTCTATTCTGCAGTTACTTACATAAGGGTAGTGGTTTACCTTTCTTAATCACAGAAGGCTCTGACAGCTAGATCGAATCAACCAAGGACATAAATGAGGTACAAGCAATCAATCTGAGAGGAGTGATGCTAGCTGACAGCACACAAGAAATGTCTTATTATTGGCCCTGCTCTGGTCCTCTGTAGGACCCAGAAAGCTGGTGGAACATCCAGGACCCCAGTAGCTGTGGCCAAGGTCAGTGGTGAATGGACTTCAGAGAGGGGAGTACCCTGAGGGGAGGAAGGATGGAGTTTCTAAGCCTCTGAAGGGGAGTTCCCATCGACCTCAGCAGCTGCAGGGGCCAGGACTGCCTGGCCTAGGAGACACTGAGGTCCAACTGAGGAAAATAAAGCAGCATCCGAACATTGCAAGATTCTTCCTTTGGAGTCCAGCTGAGAACTGCTGTCTCTGGCGATGACTGTCATGAGGACTCGTGGGGAAGAGAAGAGAGCTCCCAGGAACCAGAAGCCTTGAATTGATCCTGGGGCCGTGTCTGCTTTCTAAGTTTGAGTTCACTTTCCTGAGGGACCTTGTGTGTGCAAGGGCACTGTGTGCCCCTGGTCTGGGAGGATGCCTATCGTGACAGCTGCCCTTGAGTGACTGTCCACCCTCTTCTTCCCTCCCCTCCACCCCCAGCCCTGACATTCCCTCTTCTAAGCCCTTCCCAACTCTGATATTCCCTGTTCTAAGGCCCTCCCAGCCCTGACATTCTCCCTGTTCTAAGGCCCTCCCAGCCCTGACATTCTCCCTGTTCTAAGGCCCTCCCAGCCCTGACATTCTCCCTGTTCTAAGCTCCCTCCTAGCTCTGATATTCTCTGTTGGAAGTTCCCTCCCAGCCCTGACATTCCCTGTTGTAAGCTCTCCACCCCCCTCCAATGACACTTTCTATTCTGTGGTTCCTGCCCTTCTCAGCCTCTAGTATCCCATGGCCCCAGAAGCCCCGGCTCACATCCCATGCAGGCCTAGTGTTCGCAGACGCCACATGGTCCTTGTTATTCTTCTCTCATTTGCCTCATCTGTTACTGTTTCTTTAGTTGGAGGTGGGCGGGCCACCCAGGAAGCTTAGGGCTAATGTAAAAACTGGGGATCAGTGAGACTGGACCTGCGAGGACACTGGGTGGTGCTGGAATCAGGTGGTCTGAGTGTAGAGAGAGAAGCCCCTGAGGAAGCCCCCCAAGGCCCTGCACTGTCAGAGCTGGCAGGTAGCTTAGAAATCATGGGGTCCTAACTCCTCAGCCCATAGGTGGGGAAAACTATGGCCCCTGCAGGAGAGATGACTTCCTAGGATCCTCTGTGGTCCCTGGCAGGCCCCAAACCCCAGGCTGAATCTAGAACCTCAAGCTGGAGCCAGAACCACAAGCTGGATCTAGAACCTCAGGCTGGAGCCAGAACCTCAGGCTGAATCTTGTCATGCTGCCTTCCCAGCTGAGGCAAAGCCTGTTCTTTGTATTAAGGGGCTCCCAGGGAGCATGGGCTGCTGATACTTTGAATTAATAATAGAGTCTAGGCCCGGAATGAAGAACTCATGGAACACTTCTCCCCAGCAGATTGGAAGTTCCTTGAAGGCAGGGACTGGCTTTGTCCTGGCACTCCTCAAGCCTTGCAGGGTGCACTGTGCAAAGCGGGATCTTAATACATGTTTATTGAACTGGCTTGATCAGAGGGAGACCCCAAAGCTGGTTAGGAACACTGGCCTCAGGAAAGAGGGGAGGAGCTCTGGGCTTTGGGAAGCCCTAGAAAAGACTCTTCCTCATTGCCTGCAAATGGTCAGGCCGTGGCACTTTCTGAGTCTCCATTTTCCCATTTGTAAAATGGAGCCAAGAAAACCTGTAGCCTAGCTTCTGCCTCACAGGGTGCTGAGGCAAGTGGGGGTCCTGTGTGTCTTTGCTCCCCACTCCCAGCCCCTGGGCACTGTTGATGCAGGAAAGCGGCTGGGATTCACCAAGAACAGACCAAGACGAATGCTCCTCACTCTCCCTTCTTTTGACAGGATGGGAGAAATGTTGCATAAAGAATTTTTTTTCTTAGGTGTTAGCAAAGCATTTTACAAAATATTTTGCTGTATAGTAGCAGCCTGGGAGCATGATAGCTATTTAATCCTTGGTTTTATACACAGATGACACTGATAGAGGCAGTATGGTACCATGGACAGAGTGCTGGCCCCGGGGTCACAGGGCTTGTGTTCAAATCTCTTTTTTCTTTCTTTTCTTTAAGTGACTTGCCCAGGGTCACACAGCTAGTGTCATGTGTCTGAGGCCGGATTTGAACTCGCGTCGTCCTGAATCCAGGGCCAGTGCTCTATCCACTGCGCCACCTAGCTGCTTCCCTGTGTTCAAATCTCACTCCAGAGACTTCTTACCTGGGTGACTTTGGGCAAATCCCTTTCCCTCCCTGGGCCTCAGTTTCCTTATATGTAAAATGATCGATTTGGGCTAAACAGCCTTTGCGGTCCCTTTCAGTTCCACATCTGTGATCTGTCAGACAGACAGACAGTTGGGTTGTTCAGACCTGACTGGAGGGAGGACTCAGTGCAGCTTGTCAGGGTCCAGGGAGAGTGTATTTGGCACAGAGCTGCAGGCATCTGGGCTTGGCCCTGAGCTGGTAAACAGTTTTATCAGCACCTTAGATCGATGCAGACATACAAGGCAGGCCCATCAGGTTTACAGATGATGCAGAGCTAGGAGGGGGAGCCACCACGCTTGGTGACAGAATGCAGAAAGATTTTCACAGGCTATAACAAGGATGGAATTTAATAGGAAGAAATGTAAACTGTCTGACACTTGCGTTCAAAATTCCGGCTCACAAATACAAGCTGGAGGAGGCCAGCCTGGATGGCGGCCTGTGAGCTCAGCTTGAGTCAACACTGTGGTTTGGCAGCACGAAAGCCTGGGAGATCTTGGGCTGCTTGGGGAGAGGAGCTGTGGCCCCTCTGTCCTCTGCCCCCGCCCGGCTGGAGTATCCCACTCTGTGCTGGGATTCCCATTTGAAGGATGCTGTTGACGATGGAGACCTTGAGCTCTTTCCACCCACACCACATTTCGTCTCAAGCCAGTGGGTCTTTGCTCACGTCTAAAGTGTGCCGCTTCCCTCCAGACACATCTCAGGTGTCCCCTTCCTGCTGCTCATGGACCTTCCTGATCTGCCCCCACTGCCCCGTTGTCTGGCACACACTGCTTTGTGGGTTCATGTGTTGGGTACCACAGAGACTATGGAATATATGTCTCTATATGTCCAACATCTTTTGCATAAGGATAGGGACAGCAGGAGCAGTGATTTCACTGGCGTGGAGTTGCAGGTTCCCTAACTTTTTGGTCTCAGAACCCCTTTCCATTCTTAAAAAATTAATACCAGGGGCGGCTAGGTGGCGCAGTGGAGAGAGCACCAGCCCTGAAGTCAGAAGGACCTGAGTTGAAATCTGGCCTCCTATCAAACACTTGACACTTACTAGCTGTGTGACTCTGGGCAAGTCGCTTAACCCCAATTGCTTAAAACAAACAAACAAACAAACAGAAATTGAATACCACAAAGAGCTTTTATTTATGTGGGTTATGCCAATATCTAACATATTAGAAATTAAAATGTCAGCATTATTATGGAAATAGTTTTGATGTTGCAGACCTGAAGGAGTCTGAGGGACCCCCAGGGGTTGGTCCCTGGGCTACATTTTGAGAAGCCCTGGTGGTAAGTAAACCACTAACAAAGGCTGGCGAAGCGAAGGGTCCCAGAGTCCCAGAGCCAGAATGTATCAGAGGTGGAATCTGCAGCCAAGCTAGACTTCTCCCTGGTAGAGTAAAGTATCCCTGCAGGCAGGTGCCAGACTGCATCTCACCCTGCACAATCGACATCTGATGAATGTCCTAGAATAGGAGGTTTAGGGAGCCTGGAATACTTCGCTGGCCCGGAGGAGAACACTTAAGGTGTCTTGGAGGCTTTGCAGGGCTGTCTTGTAGAGGAACCATCAGACTTATTCTGCTTGGTCCCCAAAGGCAGAACCGGGAGTGGGGGGGAGGAGGAGCTGTAAAGAGGTGGTCATTTTAGACCAGATGCCAGCAGAAACCTCCTAAGCAGTAGAGCGGGGCACAGGTTAAATGGCTGCCCGGGCACAGGGAGTGGCTTTGCCCTCACCAGGGGTTTTCAAGGCCAGACTGGATGCTGTCCAGTTAGGTGGGATGTAGGAGGGCTGTGGAGATGCCTCCTGGGTACCTTGCTGTAGTCCTGACATCCTGTAATTCTGGATGATACCTGTTGGGAGAGTCATTGCCACAGCCCCATGGCTGGGACAGCCTTTCTGCTCTTCGTGTGGGAATCTCCCTTAAGTTGCTCTCAGTCATTCCCGGCTCCCGCTGGGGATGGATTCTGTCTTCAAATTGCTGAAAGCTTAGCAGCTTGTACTTGGCCAAGAGGGTGGAACCAGGACCAGTGCAAGGCAGGCATGTGGAGGCGGGTCACCCTCCCCACGAGAACCACCCACCAGGGAAGGGGCTGTGTCTCCTACAGTGTCTCCAGCTCGGGCCTGGGAACCCCCCTGGCAGGTTTGACCTCATGAGAAAGGTCTCTTGGTACAGAACTGCTAGCAGACTGTATGCTTTCTGAGTACCAGCCTAGCCCAGCGTGGAGGATACATGGCAGACTGGCTCCTTCCTTCAGGAGGAATCATTTGGGCCACTGGGTGGTGTAGGAAGAGAGCAGCGAGGGGAACCTTCGACCCCGAGGCCACATCAAGTATGGCCCCAATTCTGACAATTCCTGGCACACAGGAAGCCTTCCATAAATGCCTGCTGACTTATCAGTAAAATCAGAATAACAACAGCACCTAATTCAAAGACTTGTGAGAATCAAAGAAGATAAAAGTGTAAAGTGTTCTTGGAACCTTAAAGTGATATGTAAATGCACGCTTTTAGTATTACCAGGGCGGCTTGGTGGTGCAGTGGGTAGAGTGTCCCACCTGGAGTCAAGAGGACCTGAGTTCAAATCCAGCCTGTGTGACCCTGGGCAAGTCACTTAACCTTGTTTGCCTCAGTTTCCCCATCTATAAAATGAACTGGAGAAGGAAATGGCAAAGCACTCCAGTGTCTTTGCCAAGAAAACCCCAAATGGGATCATGAAGAGTTGGACACGACTGAAACAACCTAACGACAACAGAGATCAGGAAAGAAGAAACACACCAGGAACGAAGATATCATATGTTCACAGACACATGGTAGCCAGATAGAAAGACAAGTTCACTTTAGTATGTTTTTGGTGTGATCTCAGGTGACTTTGATGGATCTACGACCCTCATAGGTCACCAAGGCACTGCCATCTTAGGATATTCATTGACCTAAGATCAAGGAGGTGCCACAACGAATAGAGTCCAGGGACTGGATTAGGAAGACTCATCTTCCTGAGTTCAAATCTGGCCTCAGGCACTTACTAACTATGTGACCCTGGGCAAATCACTTAACCCTATGTTCCTCAATTTCCTCATTTTTAAAATGAACTGGAGAAGGAAATTGCAAACCATTACAGTATTTTTGTCAAGGAAACCCTACAAGGGGTCATGAAGAGGTGGACACGACTGAAACAACCTAACGACAACAGAGATCAGGAAAGAAGAAACACACCAGGAACGAAGATATCATATGTTCACAGACACATGGTAGCCAGATAGAAAGACAAGGCCATCTATAAAATGAACTGGAGAAGGAAATGGCAAAGCACTCCAGTGTCTTTGCCAAGAAAACCCCAAATGGGATCATGAAGAGTTGGACACAGCTCAACAACATTATTGTTTTTATTTATTTATTATTAATTTATTTTGAATTATCAACAATCACTTCCATAAGCTTTTGAGTTTTAGATTTTTCTCCTCCTCCTTCCCTACCTGCCTCTCCAAGTCAGCATGCAATCTGATATAGGCTATACATAGACATTCCTATTAAACATATTTTCACCAACAACGTTGTTATTATGGTCTACCTGGCACATAGTAAGTGCTTGATAAAAGTTTATTGACTATTATTATGGAAACCCATGACTGGAATGGGCTGCCTTGGGAGGCACTAAGGGCGTCATTACTGGAAGTGTTAGCAGAGACCAAAGAACCCTCCTTGGATGCTGTAGAGGGGAAATTCTTATCTAGGAACAGACCTTGACTCCCCAGCATGGTCTGCTGGTAAGAGCGCCGGGCTTGGCATCAAAGGCTCTGATTTGAATTCTAGCTCTGTTATGTGCTAGGTGGGTGACTTTTTTTTAAATGTATGTTTATTTATTTTTAGAAATTTTTTCCCCAGTTACATGTAAAAGCAATTTTTAACATTCATTTTTAAAACTTTGAGTTCCAAATTCTCTCCCTGCTTTCCTCCCCAATTCCATCCCCCACCCCGCATTGAGAAGGCAAGCAGTTTGATACAGGTTATGCATGTGTAGCCATACAAAACATATCCATAATAGTCATACTGTGAAAGAAAACAGAGACCCAAAAAAACCTCAAGAAAAATAAAGTAAAAAAAAGTATGCTCCATTCTGTATTCAGACACCATCATTCTTTCTCTGGGGATGCATAGCATTTTTCATCATCAGTCCTTCAGAGTTGTCTTGGATCATTGGCTGAGAATAGCTAAGTCATTCACAGCTGATCATCTTACAATATTGCTGTTACTTTGTACATAGCACATTTTACTTTGTATCAGCTCATGCAAGTCTTTCCAGGTTTTTCTGAGAGCATCCTGCTCATAATTTTTTTTTTTTGGCTTTTTGGTAAGGCAGTCAGGGTTAAGTGACTTGCCCAGGGTCACACAGCTAGTGAGTAATGGCCGGTGCACTATTCGCTGCAGCACCTGGCTGCTCATCATTTCTTATAGTACAGTAGTATTCCGTCATTCGTTCAGCCATTTCCCAATGGATGGGCTTCCCCTCAGTTTCCAATTCTTTGCCCCCAGAAAAGAGCTACTATAAATATTTTTGTACACGTACGTCCTTTTCCTTTTTGTTTTTTATCTCTTTTGGGATACACACCTAGTAGCGGTATTGCTAGGTCAAAGGGTATAGCCGGGTGACTTTGAGTAAGTTACTTTCACACTGGGTGGGGGGATTCCCTGTAAATCTCCCTGTAGAATGAGGGGGTTAAGCTAGATGTTAAAGTCTAAATCATATGATCCAATTTCCCTGAAAATTTTGGGTCGCAATCAATCAACATGTATTTATTAAGCACTCGCTATGTGCCACAAAATAAGAAAAAGTTAGGTAAACTCTTCTCTCAATGATCTTGCATTTTAATGGAGAAGACAACAAATATTTATACGTATATATAGAATGAAAAGAAAAAGAATAAATAACAGATGCTTAGAATCTTAATTTCCCCCCCTCCACCTTTGAGCCTCCAGTTCCTCATCTGTAAAATGGGGATAATACTTACACTGCCTACCTCGTGGGTTGCCTGTCTTCCATACTTTATGGGAAAAGTGCTTTGCAAACCATCTCGTGCTGTGGAAAGGTGAGTTTGCATTATTCTGTTATTATTCCAGCAATTACTCTGCATTACTCCAGCAAGCAGAGTGTTCTAAGACTTGAAGGAATGAGAGTCAAACCCTGGACTTGAAGGGAGAAAAGGAGGCAAGGGGTCAGAGCATTTCAGGCACGCGGATGGCCTGTTAAAGACAATGTTGAGGGGAGCAAGAAGGCCGCTTTGGCTGGATTTCAACTTTGCTTGAAGAGTCTGTAAAGGAGAAGAATGTATAATCAGGCCAGAAAGGTGGAGAAGCTGGAATTATTTTTTTCATTTTTAAAAATTGTAAACTTAATAGTTAATGAAAACAAACACAAAATAAGTGGTAAAATCCTGACTCAATTCTTAGCCTTAAACAGGCAGAAGCAGACAACATCAGACAAGCAAAGAACAATGTTAGGAAAACAGCACATTGGTCTAGAGCTTGGGTCTACCAAGTATAATCTACTAACAGATTATACTGTTGCCCTCAGTATTGCAAGCAGTTATTATGCCCATTTTACAGGAAACTGAGGCTCTGAATAGTTAAATGACTTGCCCACAGTCATACGGTTTAATGAATAATGAGAATTGTTGCTTATGTTCTTCCTGTATGCCAGGCCCTGTGCTAAGTGTTGGGGCTACCAATATATAAAAAGAGAGAGAGACAGAGACGGTACCCTCAAGGCACTTACATTCTGATAAGGAATGACGGGGCGTCTGGGGGAGGGGAGACCAGGGAAGCAAATTTTGTCCTGGTGGGAGGAAAGGGAGGGTACATGGTCAGTGGCAGGCAGATGGTGAGCTGGCTTGAGTGCAAGGCGGCTGGCTGGGCTGTAAAGCTGCTGAAGCATCCAGCCCGTGGCTGGAGAAGGCTAAGAGGTCCCAGTGTAGATATACTCAGTCAGTATCCAACTTCAAGGAAGAATAGACTGACTGTCCTGGGGACTGGGGCTTGGGCTCTGGAAGGCTTGGGTATGGAGCATGGTGGGAGAGAAGCAGGTCAATTAGCTGTATGGTGGGATGGGTAGATGGAATAGGAAGCTGAAGCTGGTGTCTGAGGCAGGAGAATGCTTCTGTCTCCTAGGCTGCCTTTGTTGGGAGCTGGAGGTTTTGAAGGAGAAGGTGGAGGGCAGTCACTTGGGATTATGGGGCACAAGTGGGGACTGTGATAAACAGCCTGAGGAGCCTGGGGGCCTGGAGGGGACCTAGGAAGGCAGAGGGTCACAGAAGAAGGAGTGGGAGAATGCCAAAGGGAGAAAGCTCTGACTCTGTTTTTCCAAAGACTGGTGTCATCAAAGTGAAATGTGGGAGCTTGGACCTAGGGATGAGAATGTGGGGTAGTGGTATGTGTGTATGTGGGCAGAGGGTGGGTGTGGGTGAGTATGTGTGTGTAAGGGGCTGAGCTTTCCCAGAATCAGAGCATTTGAGAACTGGAAGGTGCCAGTGGTCATTTAGTCTGACGTGCACCTCGTCACCTGTCTTCTCTGAATCGATCCCTTCCTCAGGTCTTCAGTCCACTCCCACACATCTGCCATTTTGGTATTCCCAAAGCCCAGGTCTGACAGTGTTACCTCTCCTGCTCAGTAAACTCCAGTAGCCTCCCATCTCCTCTGAGTTCAGATTTAAACTCTGCTTGCCTTTGGAAAGCCCGTCATACCTTGGCTTCAGCCACCTTTGTGGCCTGATTATACATTTTTCTCCTTCACAGACTCTTCAAGCAAAGTTGAAATCCAGCCAAAGCAGCCTTCTTGCTCCCCTCAACATTCTGTCTTTAACAGGCCATCCGCTGTGCCTGAAATGCTCTGCCCCTTTGCCTCCTTGTCTCCGTTCAAGACCCAACTCAGATCCCACCTGCAACTGGGGACCTTTCCTAGGTGCTCCTCCATGCTTTCCCTCTGAAACAATCTCTTCTGGATAGGTCTTATACGTGCCTGCTCATTCAGGTGTTGTCTTCCCCAGAGACTGGTGGGGACTGTTTTTGCCTTTCCTTATATCCCCAGGGGTTGCCTGGCACACAGTAGGTGCTTAATACATGCTTGGTGACTGACTGGGCCCCAGGGTGCTTGTCCTAGTTTTCTATGCCCTGGGAGGGATTATTCTGCCTGCTGCCTGAAGCTCAGAGGAAGGAATGAAGGCCAGCCCCAGACCTGTGGTTGTCTGAGTTCTGAATTGTAAGGAAAAGGAGATGACAGTCTCCATGGGAAACTTTGACACCTCCCCCCAATATTGCCTTTATAAGGAGAAAAAAAGAGTTGCATCCTCCTGGCGGGGGGTGTGTGGGGTCCAACTGCCAACCGCAAAGCTTTCTGTGGGTCCAGTGCAGCTCGTGCTGGCCCTTGGGGCTTCCAGCCGGTGCCAGCCAGTGTGTGGTTACACCCCTCGTTCTCTCCAGGAGAGACAAGAGTAGGACCCCACAGGGCAAAGTAAGCAGGGGGAAGGGAGTTGGTAGAGGGCTCTAGTTCCCTCAGCTCCACTCCAGGCTTCTGTTCTGGCCTCTTTCCACCTGGAAGCTGCCCATCTTGTCCTCAGCCCCATCTTTTCTCACCAGCCACTGGCTTCACCATCTTCATCTTCACACCTTTCAGCCCTTCCGGATTAACTGTGTGTTCACACGGACACATCTAGGTGATACCTGGAGAGCCAGACATAAACAGAAATAGACACTCATATACCCAGACTTTTTCTCCACCTCCTCACCAACCCTCCCCCCACCCCTGCAAAATTCCATTCAGAGAACCTGTAGGTGCAGACTCAGACACCACTGCCAGGAGCTTTTATACCTCTTTTACAGATAAGGAAATTGAGGCTGAGAGAGATGACCCTGGGGTCACAAGTGTCAGAGGCAGGATTTGAACCTAGGTCCTCCTGACTGCATATCCAGCACCATGGCCCCAGAGAAGTCTTGGGGAAAGTTGTCAAGAGGCGCGTCTATGGTGGTCTCCGTTAGAACGGGTGACCCCTAGGAATGGCAGGGGCTGTTTCAGGTGCTGATAGCCTCTCTCTCCAAAGAGGGCTTTCAGTGATGGCGGGAGGAGCACCTCCTGAACATATCGATAGGGGAGATGGGTCGGGCTGGGTGGCCTCCGGGCTCCCCCCAGTTCTGGATCGGGGGCCAGGAGCCAGTGAGGAGCAGCTTTGCCAGCCCTGATCCTTCTCCCTCAGCCATCCGCATCACTGTGCCTTTCCTTCCTTTTCAGAGGCAATGGTCCCAAGCAGGACGTTCCTGCTGGCGCTCTGGGCATGGGCCTGGGGGCCCCACGGCGCTCATGGTCAGACCGATGAAGATAACGAATTTCTGGAGGATCCCATCCTTTTTCTGAGGCCGGAGCCGGGGCAGGGGAGCCTTGATTGCCCCCGAGAATGTGTGTGCACACAAGAAGGTGTGGTAGACTGTGGGGGCATTGACCTCCGGGAGTTCCCTGGAGACCTCCCTGAGTATACCAATCACCTGTCCTTGCAGGTAAGAGCCAGATGCCTCAGTCACACAGCAAACTCTCCAGGCAAGATCTTGACCCATAGTGAGCTTTGTAAATGCTGAAGCCCCTTACAAATATCACTTCTTCTGTTCCTTTGGACTTAATCCAAACCTGGGCATTTAGCGGTGTAGGAAACTTCCAGTGTGGACAGCCCCTCCACAGCTTCTAATCATCAACTCACCTGTAATTTACACTCAGAGCTTGGCCTGGGGAGAAATGAGGTGATTTGCCAAGGGTCACACAGCTAAGATGTCTGAGATGGGGCTTGAAGCCTGTTCTTGCTGGCTCCAAGATGGATCCTCCGTCCATTCCATCACTCTCCTTATCAGATATCAAGTGGGGAAAGAAGGGAAAGAGTGTTGCCCCATTTTGAAGCAGCAAATGTGGCTTCAAACCTCATCCCATCTTCTGTGTAACCCTGATCAAGTCCAAAAACAGTTATTAAGCACCTACTATGTGTCAAGCACCATGCTCAGGGCTGGGCACACAAAGACAGCACACAAATACAGACAAGAAGACAGTCCCTGCCCTCAAGGAGCTCAGAGTCTAACAAGGAAGACAGCATGCAGGCAACTACATCCTCTTAACCTCCTTGGACCTCAGTGTGTGTGTAAGATGAGGAAACTGGTCTAGCTAATCTAGAAGGCAGGAACTCTTGACCTTTCTGGTGTCATGGATGCCTCTGGCAGTCTGGGGAAGCTTCCTCAGAACCATGTTTTCAAAGGGATAAAATACCTAAAGTTGTAAAGGAAATCCATTACATTGAAATAAAGATATATTTGTGTGTGTGTGTGTGTGTGTGTGTGTGTGTGTGTGTGTGTGTGTATTTGCCATCCAAGTTAATTGACCCCTGAAATCTATCCCTCAGGTTATGAACATCTACTCTAAGGTACCTCCCAGCTCTACATTTATGGGTTTTTTTTTTTGTTTTTTGGGTTTTTTTTGACTAGGCAATGGGGTTAAGTGACTTGCCCAGAGTCACACAGCTAGTAAGTGTTATGTGTCTGAGGCCAGATTTGAACTCAGGTCCTCCTGAATCCAGGGCTGGTGCTCTATCCACTGCACCACCTAGCTCTACATTTATGAACCAAAGATCATATATATGCATATATACATAACTAGTTGTAGATAGAGATATTATGTAAGAATGACTGACAGTTCTATGATGCTTTAAAAACAAGTTTTCAAAGGGTTTTTCTGGCTGTTGTTCATACACTTTACCCTCCTAATAAACTGAGTGTTCTCCGTCCCCCAACCCAGTCAGCCCTACTCTGTCCTGTCCCTGTTTCTTTGCCAAAGCACTTACCTGTATCTGGACTTACCTGTAACTGTGTCTGGTCTCCCTGTCCCCCTGCTCCTCTTCACCTCAAGAAATCTGCCTCATCCTTTGATGTCCCCTCCTCCAAGAAGCTTCCCTGGTCCCGTCTCTCCTGCCCCCAAGTCACCCTTTTTCTCCTCAAACCTCTCTAAAGCTCTCCTCCGACAACATGCAATGTCAGGTCTCCTGCCTGTTCTCCTGCCAGACTGTGCACTGTTTTGTCTCCTCCTTCCTTGGTCACCCCAGCTGGACATGATCTTCCCTTTGTGATTTGCAGTTGAATTGGTGCCGCCTCGTAACACTTTAATTAGTCAGCCAATGGTCTAGACTAGATAAACACCTCCCATCTCTAGAGAGCATGCTTTGCCACCAGCTCCAGGTGGCAAGCCCAGGTAACTGGGGGGGGGGTGCTGGTGCCCTCAACAATAATAAAGAAGTTGGAGAAATAATATAGATCTGGGAATTAATTAGCTGTTTAGAGATGATTGTTAAGCCCATGGAAGCCAATGAGAGAATATGGAGGGAGAAGAGAACAGTACTCAGGATGGAGACTTGGGGGACCCTTGTGGTTAGTGGACATGACTTAGAGGAAGAAGCAGCAAAGGACGCTGAGAAGGAGCAATCAGACAGAGAGAAGAAAAACCAAGAGAGAGCAGTGTGGTGAAAACAGAGAGAGGAGAAAGTATGGAGAAGAGAGTGAGCACCAGTGTCAGAGGCCACAGAGAGGTCAAGAAGGAGGAGGATGGACAGAAGTCCATTAGATTTAGCAATTAAGGAATCACTGGTGACTTGGAGACCTTAAAGTGCCATAGAAACACTAGCTAGCTCTTCTTTGGGCGTCAGTTTCACCATATGTAAGATGATGGAGGTGGACGAGGTGCTCTCCAAGGTCTGGTGCTAAGTCCTGTGATTCCACGAACATAAAACGTTAGGACCCAGAGTTTTGAAGCTTGAAAGGTTTTTAAGAATCTCTCAAATTACACATGAATCAGAATTTTGTTAGAAAATGCTGATCCTGAGGACAAATTAGTATAGTATGGTCCTACATAGATGCATATGAATGTATAAGTCTGTCTATGAGTATGATTATAGATATCTAAGTATATGTATGTGCAAATGTATGTATGTAAGGGTATATGTATGTATATAAGTACATATATATTTGTGTGTATGTGTCTATGTATGTATGTATGTATATATCTATACATCAATATATCCTTTGGGGACAGGGAGGAAGGGGGGAAAAGAACAAGAGAACAAAAGAAAACTTACAAGGAAGCAAAAAAGAAAAGACGGACAGCTCTCAACACAGTATGTAGTATTTATTATACAGCCTTTCTTGAAATGAAAATTTATTGCTGTATATTTCGAATCCTCTCTTAGGTTCTGCTGTTTTTTAATTTTGTGTTTAAGTTTCAATATTTAAGTTTATAATATGTTTCTTTTTCTTTTCTTATTGTGTATTTAAGTCTAAAATAAAAAGAAAAGAAAATGCCAATCCCAGTGCTATTTTCCCTTCGGAAGTATTAAATCATTTCTATTCCAGTGCCTGGCACATAGTAGGTGTTTAATACATGCTAAATGATTGATTCCTATTGAAAATATGTATTAAGTGTAACATTTTGGGGTGTTAAATTATAATTTATACTTTTAATTTTATATTCTTGTAGAATTTCTTGTTATTTTTATTAATGTGTTTTGACATTTCCTTAACCTCTCTCCCTTTATGTGGGAGAAGTAAGGTAGAGGATTCATAGTCCAGAGGAGCTGGAAGGCATCTCCTTCCCTGAAAGGTCCCCCAAGCCCTCCACCATGGACTTGGCAAGTGGTCAGGTGACTTCTGCTTGACAGTCTCCTAGGAGAAAGACAGCTTCTTCCTCTTTGGGACAACTCCAGTTCTTAGAAGGTTTTTCCAGATAAACCTAAGTTTCTCTAAATTCATAATGTCCCCCTTTGCTCTCAGTTTGCCCTCTGGGACTAAACAGGACAGATCTTACCCCTCTCTGTACCACAGTCCTGGAGAAGTTTAGCGCTGGACCTCACCTGCCCCGGGAGTCTTCTCCAGCTCACCAGGCCCACGTCCTTGAACTGATTCTCATACGTCAAGGACTTGAGACCCTTCCTCATTCTGGTTGCCTCCTTCTGGAAATTCTGCAGCCTATTCTGGGCACCCAAAACTCAATGCCCTCCTCCAGGTGCACTCTGACCAGGAGGAGTGCAGAGGGACCATTCCCTCTTTCTTCCTGGAAGTGTGGCTCCCTTATTGCTGCTGCCTCAGAGCTTATCAGAGCTTATCGGCTTGTCTGACTGGCCCATCACATGACTGACTCACAGCAAGCTTGTCGTTTAATGAAACCCAATATTTTTTCCGGACAAACTGCTTCCTAGCTCTGCCTCTCCTATTTTGTATTTGTGAAGTTGGTCATTTGAATCCAAGTGTAAAACTATATTTATTCTTACTAAATTTCTTTTTTTTTAAAGTTTTTTTAGGGTGAGGCAGTTGGGGGTAAGTCACGCAGCTAGTAAGTGTCAAGTGTCTGATGCCACATTGGAACTCAGGACCTCCTGACGCCAGGCCTGGTGCTCTACCCACTGCACCGCTCAGCTGCCCCAACCCCTGATCTCTTTTCCAGGCGGTCACTAGTCATCACTTTAATAATCCATTGTAGCATTTCCCAGGAATCTCAGTCAAGCTCACCTGCCTACAGTTTGATTTGATTGACTGGAGAGGGGCAAATGTCCCAATTATTGTGAAAGGGAAGGCCGTCCCATCTGCCCATTCTTTCAGACCCCACTGATGTTGTGCATCTGGGCCAAATGACTTTTGAATTCATGAGGAGCTGCTCACTACTTCTTCCCATCTCCTAACTTATTATGGGCATCAGCTCCTGGTCGATCATTTCAGTTCTGTCATTTCCTATTAGAGGACCTTCTCTTTGGCAGAGGAAAAAAAAAACAAATTAAGAGTTGAATGGCAATGCCATCTCCCTGTTGTCAGTTATTATCCCATACGTCCCAAGCATTGGGAATCCATTCTTAGAGCCTCTTCTTTCCTTCAGGTTCACTTCAAACTCCCATTTTTGGTTGAATTTAGCTTTCCTCGACATCTTCCACTCATTCTGAGCTTTATCATGTCTGACTGTTCTTGTGGTAATAAAAGTGCTCGTATATTCATCTTCACCCACACGTCCCATCAGTTGCTACATTTTCTTTTCTAAAAATTACTTTTATTTTCATGATCACATTTTCAACCTCCCCTTTCTTCTCTCCCCCCACCCAGCCCACTGAGAAAGCAAGAAAAACAACCGCTGTTACAGACGTGTACAGCGAGGCCCTGATTAATGCAGATATTGAGTCCCATGAAGCAGTTGCATGTATTCAAATTCACACTATTCAAAGTTATAATTAGGTAAATTTGATAATTGTTTTAGTCCAATAGAAATATGCCATGCATATTCAAATACTGTGACCATTTCAGGTGATTCATTATTCGCACTCATCAGAACAAATTCCCACCTTGGCCACGTCCCCCCCAAAGAGCCTCTGCACTTAGAAACCATCGGGAGGGAGGGTAGCATGGTTCCTCATTAGTCTTCTAGAATTGTGGTTGGTCATTGTGTATATACTGGAGCAGAGTACAAGCTCCCTGAGAGCAGGGCAGGGCCTGTTTCACTTTCATCTTGGTGTCCTCACCCCTAACACAAGGCCTGGTACATGCTAAATGCTTCTAACATGCTCAGTGCCTTACTGCTCCTGTTATCTGCCCTCGGTTCCATCTTTTCTATGTGTCTTTTCACATAGAAGTCAGTGCTGAGTTCCCTGGGCCTGATTGCCTTAGACAACTCCTGATTTTCCTTTCTCTTCCCATTGTCACCCTTTGTGCCTTCAGAACCTCATTCTTGGTTAACTGCGTTCCTTCCTCCAGACTCTGCCCCTAGAGTGGGCCAGCTCTTGGGGGGGGGGTGTCAGACTCGGCCTCGTTTTCTCATCCTCCATCACGAGAGCTGGGAGGAGGTGACTCCTATCTTCCCTCCCCACCAGGGTTCCCATCATTCCCATGCAGCAACCAGGGCTCACCTGTTAGCCAGAATCAGACCCGGCAAGGAATTTCTTCCATTGGTTCTGCCACTTTTGAAAGGCAAAATGATCTTTAATGCAGATCTTGAAGTTCTGAGCTGCTGCTATTTTGGGGGGTGGGGTGGGGAGGGGGAGACAGAGAAAGAAGAAAGAGAGAGAGGAGGAGGGAGGACAGAAAAAGAAAGGGAAGGAAGAGAGAGGAAGAGAGAAAGAGAAAGGGAGAGAAGGAAGGGAGAAGGAGGGAGGAAAGAAGAGACAGAGAAGAGAGACAGAAAAAGAAAGAGAATGAAAGTGGAAGAAGGGAGAGGGAGGAAAGGAGAGAGTGAGAGGAGAGAGAGAGAGAGAGAGAGAGAGGGAGAGAAAGAGAGAGGAGAGTGAGAGAGAGAGAGAGAGAGAGAGAGAGAGAGAGAGAGAGAGAGAGAGAGAGAGAGAGAGAGGAGTCTGGATACTTGGGCTTCTTCGCCATTGCTGTGTGATGCCTGTACCTGTGGTGCCAGGCTGGTGATCTGTTTCCTAAGCTCCTTCTCTATTCGGTCTCTGTGTCCAGGGCACTCTCTGGGATGCCCCCATCATCTGGCTTTCTGCTGGCTTCTCGCCCCCCACCACCTCAGTGCCACTGATGGTTCCTGTCACTGTATTTCAAGCCCCAAAGTCCTGTCACTGAGTTGCTGTGGGAAACTCTGGCCTAGTCCAGCTCTCTTTTTACTGAGGAGAGAAACTGAGGCTCAGAGAAGGGAAAGCCTTGGAGATCTTCATCCTGTTGACGATTAACATTGCCCATGTCCCCTCCCACAGAATAACCAGTTGGAGAAAATCTACCCTGATGAGCTTTCACGACTCCACAGGCTAGAGACCCTCAACCTTCAGAATAACCGGCTGACGTCCCGAGGTGAGCAGGCCCCCGGCAGGGAGAGGGTGAGGCAGACCTCCAGGAAGTGTGGGATGCGGAGCATTGAAGGGATCAGGGGGTGAGCCTTGGTTGTCGGGGAGGCCCCTACCTGTGGCTAGCCCTGGGTGTTTGGGAGTGTCTACACCAGTCCAGGGCAAGGGAGGGCTGGTCTTCCAGGGTTGGGAGGATAGTGGGGAGGTAGGCACTCAGCAGGTATGACAATGAAATCTCCTTTGGAGATTCCTAATGTGCTTCTTCTCCCTCCAGCCCTGAGAAGGAGAAAGGAACAGGTAGAATCCCAGAGTGTCCGAATGAGAGGCCCCTCGGAATCTCCAGTGTTCATCCAAGCTGGGCTGGAATCTCTCTAGTGACGGGGAGCTACTGCCTCCCAGGGCAGGCCCTCTCACTCTTAGTTCTCACGCTGACCTGAACTCTGTCTCCCTCTTCTCCCTCACTCCACACCTCCTTTTTCCCAAGCGAAACGTGCCAGGCCACATATGACACAGACTCTTAATTTGTCAATGGCTTTCCTCAAATGGGATGCCCAGAACTGAGCCCAGGACTCCAGGATGGAGGCTGGCCAGGGCACAGGACGGTGGAACCATTACCTTCCTATTCTTGGACGTTGGCCCTTTCTCAATGAGTCGTCTTGACTGCCGCATCATACTCGAGATTCGTATTGAGCTGGCAGCCCACTCAGACCCCCAGATCTTCTTCTAACCACAGTCTGGCCAGGTCGCTGCTCTCTGTGAAGTAGATTTTTTTGAGCCTTGGTGGAACCTTTTACCTTTATCCCTATTGAATTGGTTTCTGCCCTCTTCAGGTGCCACCTCCAACTCAGCTTAAGGCCAGGATGCTCCCAAAGGCAGTGATTCATCATGGTTACTGCCCTCCTCTCCCCCATCCCTCCAATCATTCATACAGAACAAGCTCCAAGGGAACCAGGGCAGGTCTCCTTGTTCCCATTTTACAGATGAGAAAATTGAGGCCCAGGTTGGGGAAGGGACTTGCCTAAAGTCACACAGTGAATTAGTGCCCTTCTACCCCTCCCTTTCCTTGCTGTCCTGCTTTAGCTATTTAAAGAGCTGAGAAGGCCACCAAAGAGGGAATTCCTTTAAGTTCAGGGTTCACAGAGACTGTCTGGTGCAGTTTAGAGGATCCAGGAGTCAGGGGATCCTGACCCCCCCCATGACCTTGGACAAGTCACTTCTGTCGAGGCCAGACAATCCGTAATGACTAAACCCCAGCTGAGTTCTTTCCTTTTAGGCCTGAAGCGAGGTGTCTCACTCCCAGGAATGCTGCCTGGAGCACAGGGGAGCAGGGGAGGATGAGGATTGTCCCAATGAATTATCACAGCCTCCCTGGGAGGGAGACAAGGCAGAGAGCTTTTTCAGCCCAGAGAGTCCTGATAACTGGCCTACTCTGAGACACACAACAAGTCAGTGGCCAAGCTGGGATTCGAACCCGTGTCTCTTAACTCCCAGCACAGTGCTTTTTGCATTAACTCATGGCTGTTTCCCCAGTATTTGATAAGAAACTTAAAAAATAAATCAGCCACAGAGACCCTGAACCTGTATAGTTATTCTGGTCACTAGCTGCAGGTAGGGTGGTCAAGTAGAAAGAATGCTGGAATTGGATTCAAGAGACCTGGGTTTGAATCCTCCCTGCCTCAGTATCTGCTAGCTGTGTGACTCTGGGCAGATCCTTTCACCTCTATGGGCCTGTTTTCTCATCTGTAAAATGGGTAGAATAATATTTGCAGTCTCTTACCTCAGAGGAGCATTGTAGACAAAAGATTCTGGAAATGCTTCAAGAACTTTAGGAATGTGAGTTGTTATTATATACAAGTTGTCAGAAAGAAGCTCAACAGGGCTTGGGGAGCAAAGGATGGGGTGATGGGATGGGGGGCTGTGTGCTAGACTAGAGGGCTCCCTGGGAACCTTCTGTGCTCTGGGGCTAAGGAAGCAGCTGAGGAGTCACGGGGATCCAGGACGTTTAGGGGCAGTCAGATGGAGAGAGCAGAGCTAACATGCCATCGATCAGACTGGCCTCATATGTTGTAGAAAGTGGAGACAGTGGAGGCAGAGAGGCCAGGGGAACTTCTCTCGGGTGGGGTTGGGAACTTTGAGTCCTAGCCTTGTCCTGTGTGTAGGGCTTTCCCTCAGTATCCTTGGGGATACTCAGGGGATCTGGGACTTATCCACGGTCATAGCCAGTGACTTAATGGCTGAGCCAGGGTACCTAGCTAGCTAGAGCGTTTATTATGTGCTTACAGTGCTCGAGGCACTGGGCTAAATGATGGTGATGGAAACGTAAGAAGCAAGGCAGTCCTTGCTCTGAAGGAGCTTACGTTATTAAAAGTACTTAATTAACAAGAATTAACAAGAATTTATTTCTCTCCCTTCCTTTTCCTCTTTTCACTAGAAAAAAAGATAAGCAAAACCTTTGAAACAAATATTTCTAGTTGAGAAAAACAAATCCCCACATTGCCCATGTCCAGGGATGTAGCAATCTTAAGTCTGTCGGCTCTCTCTGCATCTTATATCATTACCCTGGTCTTCGAGGTTAGTCATTGTGTTAATCAGAGCTCTCAGGTCTTTCAAAGTTGTGCTTTTATTACAATGTTGTTGTTATAGTATAAATTGTTTTCCTGGTTCTGCTCATCTCACTCTGTACCAGTTCACACAAGTCTTCTCAAGTTTCTCTGAAACCATCATTCTCTAATTGATGGGCACCCCCTCAGGTCCAGGTCTTTGCCACTTCAAAAAGGAGCTTCTATAGATACTTTTGTACGTATAGGTGCTTTTCCTCTTTTTGGGGGGGTATGGGCCTAGTAGTGGGATTGATGGGCAAAGGGAGTTCCAAGTTGCTTTCTAGAATGGCTGGGCCAGTTCACAGGGAGCTTAGATTCTAATGAGGAAAAATACATAAGGGGGGACTGGAGAAGGTGGGTGGGTAGGGATGGTGGCCAGAGAGCAGGAATCATGGGGTGGAGATGGCCTGAAAGTAAGCTGGAAGCTTGGACCAGGGCACGATAATGGGAAAACTCACCTGTTGGAGGCTAGGGTGGTTCCTGGGATGGAGTCCAAGTTTCAGGTGGGAATATTAGGTAGAGTGGAGGTGCCATGGTTCAGAGATGGTTTGACAGTGATTTGAACCCAGATCTTGTGACCTCCAGACCAGAACTCTTACCAGGCTGCCTGTGGCTCTGATCCTTGTAACTCTAAGAGCTGCTGAGACTGGAAAAATAGCAGGAGGTAACGATGCTGGACAGCTTGAGTGGGACCACATAGTGCAGGACCCTGAATGCCAGGCTAAGACCCCAGGGGGCGTTGCGCTTAGCTCTCTAGCCCTGAGCATTCTCCTCTGTCCAAGGTACTGACCTGCCTTCATCCTTTCATTTGAAGGGCTCCCAGAGGAAGCCTTTAAGCAGCTGACAAACCTGAATTACCTGTATCTGGCTAACAATAAGGTAGGCTGGGGTGTGTGATCTGGGTGGGGGGAGGCAGAGGGGTAAAGATACCTGGCTCAGGCAGATTCTTAGAGTGCCTGATTTCCTTCCAGGCCACAAAGCTCGGAGAGGGGGTAGTGCATGGCCAAGAGCTCCTCCCTGAGCAGACAGAAGAAAGGCTGGTACTTGGCTGTCGACAGGCCCGAGTTAGAATCTAGCACTTCATTAACCACAAAATTTTGTGGGGGCTGCTGGGGTCCAGAGGCTGCCTGGAGCTCACATTGTCCCAGCTGGTTGGAAAGAATAGTTTCTTCCCTCAAGGTTAAGGTTGGAAGAAGTGACCTCTGAGAACCTTTCAAATCTGAGTCTATTTTGGAGGGAATTCTGGGAAGGACCCTTACTAGGAGCATGACGGGCAGGAGCTTGCCTTCTGTCATTTTTTAGTAGAGGGGGTAGAAAAAGGAGCAATGGCCTAAGTCCCTGGGGGCCCTACCCCAAAGCTTGACAGTTTGAATGGATCTTCATGGAGAGTGTGTGTGTGCGGGGACAAGTCCTAGCCTCTCTCCGGGCCTCAGTTTCTTCCTCTATAAAGTGAGAAATAAAGTAGGCTCTAGGAGCTCCCAGGTCCCTTCTAGCTCTGCCAGACTCTACTCTGTGCTCCTTCCATATCTTGGGGGGAACCATCCCTCTGCACATTTCTGGTCTGGCACTGTCCCTGGAGTCTCTCCTTTGGCCTTTTGGGACCTCAGGGACATCAGTATAGCCTCCCTTCCTCTTGCTGAATCATAGTCCTTTCTTTTCCAGTCATACTTGCCTCCGAGGCCATCCGATCACACACTCATATGTGTGTGTGTGTATACATATATAAATATGTGTGTATGCATGTATAAACACATCCCATTAGACTGTGAGCTCTTTGAGGGCAGGGATGATTTTTTGCCTTTTATTGTATCCCCAGCCCTGGCACAGAACAGGTGGTAAGTAGATGCTTGGCGGTCAATTGATTGGGAATTCAGCTATGTAAAGTCGCTTGGTTTAGGCTAACACTAGAAGGGTTAGCCTAATGAAGGCTGGAGTCTCTAGAGGATGTTGCAAGGAGGAGGAAGGGCTTGGGGGCAGTGGGGACAATGAGCCTGGATGTGTGGGAGTGGTTTGGGGAGGATCTCGCTTCCCTAGAGCCTGTTACAAAACTCAAGGGCAGGGTCAAGGGTCATGAAGTTGTTTCATTGAGAAGTGAAGGCCAATCAATCCCTTCCTCAGAGGGGAAGCCAAGAACTTTCAAAGGAGTAGGCTTGGAAATCAATTCCTCCCTGTCCAGCCCTGGGAAGGCATTTCAGAGCCAGCTGGCATCCACGTCTGTCCCTGGTGCCAAGCAGGAAGTAATCCAGCCAGCGGGACTGGGGGAAGGCTCGGTGCCGCCGTTGGCCTGTCTGTCTTCTCATCCATCTAGCTATCTGTCCATTCATCTACATGTCCACTTGTCCACTGCTTGTTTGCCTTTCTATTTGCTCATGCGCTGGTTTGCGTGTCCCTTAGACACTGCCATCTGTCCATCCATCATCACTCATCTCCATCTCCATCTGATCTTCTCCCCACCCCCACCCCAATCCTGCCCCCTTTCCAGCTAACTCTGGCTCCAAGGTTCCTGCCGAGTGCCCTGGTCAGTGCTGACTTCGCTGCCAACTTCCTTACCAAGATCTACGGGCTCACCTTCGGCCAGAAGCCAAATTTGAGGTCAGAGGTCAGAGTGGAGCAGGGTCGTGGCAGCGATGGTGGGTGCAGTGGGTTGATTGGATTGGTGAGCACCTTATGTATGGCATGATGGGGTGGGGGTGGGGGAAGGATGTAGCTCAGAGGAGTCCCGGGCTGGATCCACCTCCATTTGATGGGAGTGTGTGGCTTAGCATGGCCTCTGGCACTCAGTAAGTGCTTAGTAATGCTCATTGAGTGAGTGACTGACTGACCAACCACTTTTTCAACCTGGTGAGTCAGGGGAGGGAGAAAGGGAAGGGGGTGTAGTATGCTAGTTGGTTTTCTTCCCTTGGGAAAATATGAGACAGGAAGAGAGCCAACATGAAAGTTAGGAGAGTTAAATTAACTCTCTCCCCTGCCCCACTGTGTGACCCTGGACCCATCACCTCCCCTTTCTGTGCCTCAGTTTCACATCCTCGTAAGATCTTAGATTTAGAGCTGAAAGGGGCCCCTGAAAGGGGACAGAATGCTGATTTCCTGATGGGTGCTCTTTACCAATCCATTGCTATTGCCTCTTCCAAGATGGTGGGTTGGGGGAGATGCTGGCTGTCCTTAGGAGGGGAGCCGAGTCTCCCAGAGGCCAGTGCTGAGCAGGGGTTCTTTGGGGGTCGGACCCCTGCTGCCCTTCTTCCTCCCTCTGGGAAAGCACAAGCAGAACATGCCGTCCTTAACACGAGTATGCCAAATACCTATTGGCTGATTGCTGCTCCCTCCCAGACCCCTGGCCTGTCCCTGCTCGGTATCAGGGGGTAAAGAGCCCTGGAGGACTTGGGTTCTAATTCTTACTATTAGCTCGGGCTTTGGACACATCCCTTTCCTTCCTCTGCTCCAGGCCTCCCTGGGAATGATCTCCAATAATTCCCATGCCTGCCCTCAAGACGCCCTGGTGCTGCTGCAAGGGGGCCAGTTCTGAGGAGGCAGTGACTTGTCCAAAGTCACACAGACAGTCAGTTTCCGAGCCAGGATTTAAACCCAGGCCTCTTTCTCCTGTTCCAGCCTCAGCTCCCTGGTGCCAGGTCACTGTGACACTGGGAATTTCTTCTCTCAGTGACTCCCACTTTTCTCCCTCTCCTGACACTTCCCATGGGGAGGGGAGGCTGGGCTTGAGGATGGGAGGAGCTGACCCTGTGGAATTTCCTGTACCTCCTTCATATCCCAGCTCACAAAGCTGATCCTGGGGCACCTGGCGGGGCCCAGAGGCAGAAGGGGATCAGCCTGTCTGCAGATGGGACCGTCTGTGTGCAGAGCAAAGCTTCTGGGATTCTGGGCTTAACGACCAAGAATGTGAATTAACCCCCCCCCAAAACCCCGGCCCTTCTTATATTGACAGGTAGTCCCAGAACATAGACCTGAAGCAGGGGCCCAAATCCCCAGGTCCCCTTCAATGAATTCAAAAGCCAGGGAGACTGGCTTATTAGCTTGACGACTTTTGCACTCAATAAAAACACTTTGGTTTTTTAAAGGCATTTCCTAAATCATTTTGACTGTTCATATTCAGTTTTGGAAGAAGGCCTCTCTCTGTACATATCTGTTTCTGTCTGTGTCTCTGTGTGTGTGTCTCTTACACACTCAGATTCTCACCCACTCACCCTCACACTCAGCCAATTGCACAGCCTTACTACCCATCAACATTGTCCTTTGTGCTCACATCCTGACACTTGTTCACTCACACTCAAATTCACTTGCAGTCAGACATACGTTTGGCCTCACACACACTTATACACACATGCACACATGCACGTACATGCAGTCACCCTGCCCTAAACCTAAAGTGATAAACCAGCTGCAATCGCCCCACATAGATTTGTTCTCCAGCAGCGTCTGTGCCCAGCCATCAGTGTGGCACAGCAGGGAGAATCCTGAGCTGGGAGTCAGACGGCCTGGGTCTTAGAAAAGCCACCACTCTCTTCTGGGCCTCAGTTTCTCCATCTGTAAAACAAGGGAAATGGCCCCTTCCAGCTATAATACTTAGTGATCTTACTCGTTTTCTGTTCAGCGTAACCTCTGGGTAACAGAGAATTGTAGAGCAACACGGCTTGGCACTTCAGGCCAAGACTAGGTCTATTGCCCAAGGACAATATTTGTAAAGTGCTTGGTATCTAGCAGGCACTTAATAAATGCTTGTTCCTTGCACCCATCCCTCCCCCAAGGATCATTTAAGCCTAGCTAAGTACGGAGAAGCTTATGTCTGGAAGCTGAGAGGGTGGCATCAGTGCTGGGGGACAGAGAGAAGAGGAGAGGGGAGGAGCACCCCACCCTACCCTGAAGGGACCCCAGCTCTCATAGATGCCCATACACTTGTGCCTGCACACACCCATGTACATGTTTTATATGTGTATATGGATTTTGTGGATGTGAGTGTCAATGAACTTGACTTCTCCCTATGGCAATGCTTCGGGGTTCTGGGCTTTCAGTAGGGTGGAGATTCCCTCCTACCCAAAGAAGGAAGAATGATGGAACTCAGAGATGACAGGGACCTGGGGGCATCTCCTCCTGTCTTAACTGAGCAGGAATTCCCAACGTCCAACCCTGACGAGTGGGTGTCACCCTCCAGGACAGGGGAACCTTCTCCTCCCCTTCCCTGCAGCCCAGCCCATTAGGAGCACCTCTGACTGACTGGGAAAAGTGTTAACCCAACATCTCTTTCACATATGTGGCATTGAGCCCCCACACACACCTTCCCTCCTTTTCCCTCCACACAATAGTCTTTAGACATTCATTCATTCAATGTAGTCAGTCCTTTCATGCATTCATTCACACATACAACCCTTTGGTTACCAAGGACTGTGAATCCAAGTCTGTTTTCATTTATACTATGGGGGAGAAAGGGAAAGGAGGAGACATGGTCCCCACCCTTGATGACCTCCCAGTTGCCCCAAATGAGCAGATTGATGCAAGATGGTAGAGAGCCCTAAGGCCTAGAGGAGGGCTGGCCTGCTGGGAAGGGAAAGAGGAGGAGGGCTGGGATTTTTAAAGATGTGTTATTGTGTGGGAGGGCCATGGGTGGGCTGGGAATAAACTCTGTGTGTGGGGGGGGTTGGAGCTGTAGGCTAGACCCTCCCTCAGTGCAGCACAGTCCCTTGATCCCCCAGGTCTGTCTACCTTCACAATAACAAGCTGGCCGATGCCGGACTCCCAGACAACATGTTCAACGGCTCCCACAATGTGGAGGTCCTCATCATGTCTAGCAACTTCCTCAAGTATGTGCCCAAGAACCTGCCCCGGGCCTTGTACAAGCTGCACCTGAAGGTAAGGGAGACTGGGAGTGGCCTGGCCCTGGGGAGAGGGTTGCACCTGCTTACTGTGAAGGGAAAATGGTGGCAGAGAGCTCCGGGAGGCCTTCCTGGAGGAGATGGTGTCAGGAGCCTTCTGGGGGATACGAGAGGAGGAGCAAGTTAGAGAGGGGGAGCTCTCTGGAATGGCCTCAGCTTTTTAGTGAAATATGAGACAAAGTTCTCATCTGAGAGAGTGGGAGAAGAGGAGCCCTGGGAGGCTTGAGGGGAGATGGAAAGGTTTGGAAGAGTTGCTATTGTGAGTGGGATGATGAGTTAATTAGGGAGATGTAAAAGGATTAGGTGGATACAGGCCTAGTTAATTAAGGAGCCTTGTGGGCCATCAGCAGCTTCATGATTTTCCACCTTCATTTAGCAGCATGTGAACAGTAACGGCAGTAGATGGTAGGAGTGACCCAAGGCTGAGGCTCGGCAAGGCGAGATTAGTGAGACTACAAAGAAGAGGACAGTGTCCACTGGGACTGGTTCCCCAAGGGTTCAAAAGGAGATGGATAAAGGAGAGGAGAGTAAGCCAGTACAGGTCTGATGGCCTGGGAAAGACCTGGGGTAAGGAGGTCAAAGGATTGGAGCCCATGGTGTGGATGGAGAGCAGGGCCTAGGATTGCAGGGCAGAGGAAGAGTGCAATGACAACAGATTGCAGAGTTCATGGACATGGAGGTGGTGCCTTTGTGAGTGATGGTAAGATCTGGAGCATGGTGCATGTGTGCATTGCTGATGTAGGATGAGGAGGGGGTCATGGGAAATGAGCAGGCTGAGGAACTGTGAGGTTAAAGTGATTGAGGGGCTGCCACTATCTGGACTGAAGGCCCCCAGGATGAGCTAGCAGGAGCAGGGGATGAGAGAAGGGCTGTGAGCCAAGCACTGAACTCATTGAGGAAGGAAGGGCAGTGTCCTAGAGGTCTGGAGACAAGAGCCATCGGAATCTGGATTGGGTGGTCAATGTGGGTGGAGTGACCCTCGAAGGAGGAGAGATTACTGAGGGATGGAGGGAGAGGGTGAGCTTGGAAATGGCTGTGAGGAGTGGCCCCATCCTCATCCTGTGCGTGGGGGAGGGAGGAATGAGAGACGGGGCAGCCAGTGCTGGAAATGGAGGCCAGGAGGCTGCATCATCAGGAAGGAGTCAGGTTTCAGTGAAACCAGAAGATGAAAAGATCAAGAAAGGAAAAGGTTTAAGATGAAGGGAAGTTTGTTATCATGAAGCAGGCAGCTAGGTGGCTGAAAGCCTGGCCCTCCTGCCTCTTTCCTCCCCTTGGGACCCCCGCCCCCTCCCCAAGGCTTCCCTCCTCTCCTGCCTTGCTATGGTCTCCAAGGCTCCTGGGGCTCTGGAAGTCCCCTAGAACCAACCCTTCCCTTCATGCTGCCTTCCTACCCTCTCTCCTCCTCAGAATAACAAGTTGGAGAAGATCCCACCAGGAGCCTTCAGCGAGCTCACCAGCCTTCGGGAGCTCTACCTACAGAATAATTACCTGACCAATGAAGGCATGGACAATGAGACCTTCTGGTGAGCCTCCTCCTCCAGTCACAGGGGCAGAGCTTTAGAACTGGGAGGGACCTTAGGAGCCCTGGTAGCCAACCTCTGCTTTCACAGATGAGGAAACTGAGGCCTAGAGATGGGAAGGGATTTCCCCAGAGTCGGATGGGTAGTAAGTGGCTGAGCTGTGATTTGAACCCAGGTTTTTCTAGCTTTTGAGTTCAGCTTTCTATCTACTATACCACGCTCAGGGTCCCATCCACCTCCAGCCCCAAGATTGGCCAGGCTTATTCTCTCGACCCCCCAAGCCTGGTGCTTTCTTTCCCTCCAGGCCTGATGAGCCCATTTCTTGGGAAAGCCCATTGTTAAGGAAAGAGACATGAGCTTGAAGACTGAAGAGTAGGGCTTTTGGGAAACTGCTGCCCCTCTCCAGGCTTTGGCCATTAGTGGTGGTGCACATTTCCATCACCCTCCGTGCTTTACAAATGAGGCTTCCCATCAAGTGAGCTAATGTCTGGGTAGCACTTGGCAAGGGTTACAGCCCTATGGTGATTGTTGTTTACCAAATGCTTCCTGCATAATCTCTGTGGGAGGTAGCTAGTGTAAATATTATTACCCCATTTTACAGAGGTCGAAACTGAGGCTCAGTGGTGGCATGACTTACCTGTGCTCACACAGCTCATAGATGTCTCTTCTAAGCCCCCGTTTGTCAGAGACTCTCACTTCCTTGGCCTGCCCTGAGTTCCTGAGTCACTGTAGGGCCAGGTGGATGTGAGCCAAGGGCAGGAGAGGCGTCTGCCAGGCCAGCTGACCAATCTGTCCCTGCTTGCCATCCTCAGATGTCAGGTCAGGTCTGACTCACAGAAACGTGGTGGTTTCCATCAGGATTGGCAAAAGAACAATTATTATACACCTTCTAAGTAGGGGAATCCAAAGACGAAAATAAAACAGTGTTTGCTGTCAAGGAACTTCCGTTCCACTGAGGGAGATGGCATTGTCCATGGATATGTGTATGCCAGACCCATAGAGAACAGCCGTGAGGAAACCCTGGAGAGGAAGGTTAGCAGCTGGGGGACCAGATGAGGCCTCCTGCAGAAAGGTGGTTTTTGAGCTGAGTTGTGAAGGAAAGCAGGGATTCTAAGAGGTGGAGATGAGGAGGGCAAACTTTCTGGGCATGGTGTGGAGATGGCAGATTGTGGGTCACAGGTGAGGTCCAGGGGAGAGCAGGAAGCACATTGGGTCAGTCTCTAGGTTGAGCTGCTGTCAGAGAGAGGGCAGAGCAGGTGGCATCAGCAGCCTGACTGAGGATGGGCTTGGCGAGAGGCTGCCTCTTATCCTGGTCTGGACAGCAGCCACCCTACATGCACTCCAGAACACCCCTTAGAGAGTCGAGAAGGGGCTCAGACCAAATAACTTGCTGTATCCAGAAGAAGCCATGGGGGTTAGTATTACAGCTCTGAGTCTGGGAACTCCCCTGAAACTGAAAGAAACATTTAAATATGAAAAACCCAACAAGGCAAATGGGCAGACTCAGGGTTGGGGAGAGAAAAGGTTTTTTGCTGGTCCAACCCCTCATTGTAGCTTTAGATTGGGTCAAGATATTGGTCTGGGAGTCAGGAGACCTCGGTTCTAATCTAGGCTCTATGAGCCTAGGCAAGGAATTTAATCTTTCTGAAACCCAATTCATCCACCTATGAAATGAGGAGAGTAATTTTGGCCCTCCATGCCTCCTAGAGCTCTTCTGAGGAAAGTGGTTTTTAAGCCTTAAGCTGCTGTAGGTGATAGTAATGAGAATGGGTCCCTGGCTAGTGCTAATGTTCTATGTTTTCTTATTCTTTCCTTGTATGATCTGGGAGAACCCTATAGAAAGCAGAACCCCAGCACATAGGGAGCTATGGTCCAGCTGGGAACACAGGTCTTTCCCCAAGGTGCTATTTAGAGCCTATCCACCAAGTCTTGGAGTCAGGCATGAGCCGTGTGATATAAACTCAGCACTTGGAGTGTGGATTCAAGGCCTGGCTCTCCTACGCCACGTGTGATCCTGGGCAACATTTCCTCATTTATAAAATGGAAACCATGGTCTAATTCTCAGACAATTGTACACGACACGGGGTTGGAAGAATGTGAGCTGTTGTGATGATGATGCTGGCAGAAAGGGAGAAATCTGCCACCTCTAGCCTCCTGCCCCCTGCCTCAGCTGGAGGGAGTGTGGTCAGGGCCGGTTCTCTGAAGGCCTGGGGCAGGCGCCAAATCCCTGGCCTGCTGCTGACCTCTGGGTCTTGTGTTGGAGAGCTGGGGCCAGGGCCTGTCAGGCCATGCTGGGGCTCCCAGCCAGAAGACTCCCAGACGTTTCCAGTAACTCCCCTGTCCTCAGAGAAGTTGGCTGCAGACGGGGTTAGGCTTCTCGAACTCGGGAGAATTCTGGACTCTGTTGGCCCCTGGGGTGAGGAGGGGAGGAGAAGGCACGTGGACTGAACACAGTCTTTTCAGAAGAAAGTGGGATGAGGCAGAAGATAGGGGCAGTGAAGAGGGAATTGAGAGGTGGAGTGGCAGAGCAGAGGGAGATGCGAGGGGGTCCTTGGAAGGCCTGGGATTGAGGCCCGTCTCTGACACTTCCTGGCTGTGGGACTGAGGGCATGTCAAGACACTGCTTGACTTTGATTCCTGTTCTGTAAAACAGGATGATAATGCTGAGACTGCTCCTGGCCTCCCGGAGTTTAGTTCAATGAACGTTAAAGGGGCAGAGATGGGAAATGGTCTGTGGAGTTTGGGGGGTAGCAAGTGGTCTTGTCTGGTAGTAATCTAGAACATGGGAAGGGAGCGATATGAAATAAGTGTGCAAAGTTAGGCCGGCACCATAGGGTGGGTGGCTTTAAATGCCAGGCCAAGGAGGTGATATTTTAACCCAGAGGCAGCAGGGAGCTAGTCAGGAGTTTTGAGCTGGGGAGTGACATGGCCAAGCCTGGACCTTAGGCATATCTCTTTGACAGCTGTGCTGAAGGTGAATAGGACAGGGGAGAGACTGGAGGCAGGAAGGCCAGTTAAGACCAGATATTACAATAGCCTAGGGGTGAGATGAGAAGAGCCTGAGATGGGGTGGGGGCCTGAGTGAGTAGAGACAGGGAGGGAATGATTGAGAGAAGTCATGGAAGTGAATGGACAAAACTTGGCTAGACCAGAGAAGAGAGAGTCAGTGAAGGGGATATGTCCTTTTTGGCTTGCCTTGAGGGAGAGAAAGAAGACCGAGATTGTTTAGGGTTTGTGAATCCTGGAAAGATAGTGACATCCTACAGAGAAGCAGGAGAGTTGGAATAACAGGAGCATTTGGCGGATTTGGTGGGGCCCAGAATGAATTCGTTCTGGCACATTCTAGCATGTGGGATTGGAGCTGTCCAGCAGGCGGCTGGTGAGTCTGGGCTTCAGCTCAGGACAGAGGCTGGGGCTGGATGTAAAAACTCGGGGTCGTCTGTGCAGAGATTTTGAGATGACAAGCCTGAGGCCTTACTTAAGTGGTTAACCCTGGCCACAGAAGTGTAAGGATAAGGTTAATCACTGAGCTTGTGATTTCACTGATACAGAGAACTCCCAGGTGAGGAGAGTTTCTTTACCAATGCAGGTCACACCCTCTCTGCAATGTAGAGAGTTACCAAGAGCATTGAGAGAGGAAGGACTTGAACCCAGACTTTCCTGGCTCTAAGGCCAGCTTTTTATCTGTAGAGCTAATGCTGCTGATGTATAAGCGCTGGCTCGAATTTGGGTCTCGGCCCAGAGGTGTTTCAGTCTTACCTTCCCCTCTTTCTTCAGGAAGCTTTCCAGCCTGGAGTACCTCGACTTGTCCAGCAACAACTTGTCTGAGATCCCTGCAGGGCTGCCGCGTAACATTGTGCTTCTGCACCTGGAGAAGAACGCCATCCGGACGGTGGGTCCCGATGTACTGACCCAGATCCGCAATCTGGAGTACCTGCTGCTTCACAGCAACAAGCTTAAGGCCAAAGGAATCCACCCACTGGCCTTCCAGGGCCTGAAGAAACTTCATACCGTGCACCTGTACAACAACGTGCTGGAGCGCGTGCCCAGCGGGCTCCCCCGCCGGGTCAAGACCCTCATGATCCTACACAACCAGATCTCCGGGATCGCCCGCAACGACTTTGCCACCACCTACTTCCTGGAGGACCTCAATCTCAGCTACAACAAGATCACGAGCCCCCAGATCCACCGGGAGGCATTCCGCAAGCTGCGGCTGCTCAAGTCGCTGGACTTGTCGGGAAACCTCCTGCAGACGCTGCCGCTGGGACTCCCCAAGAACGTGCAGGTGCTCAAGCTGAAGAGCAACTACCTGGAGGCCATGGCCCGTGGGGCCCTGGCCGGCATGGCCCAGCTGAGGGAGCTCTACCTCACCAACAACAGGCTGAAGAGCCGGGCAGTGACCCCGCGCACCTGGGCCGACCTCAGCAGCCTCCAGGTAGGGCCCGGCGCCAGCCGCCCTCCAGCGCCCCTGGCCTGGGCACCACCGAAGGGGAGGTGCTGGGGCTGCAGCTGGAGGGCTGGGCGGGGGCTTGTGCGTGCACAGGGTCTGGGGTGTTAGAGCTGGGAGGAGCCTGGGACATCGACTAGGCCGACCTGTCCTCTTCCAGGTGGGGAGACTGAGGCCCACAGGGATCTGTGTGACTTGTTCCAAGAGCACACAGATGATAACTGGCCAAACCTGGCCAAACTGGGATTGGGAGCCTTTGTGTTTTTTTCACAGCATTTACTGCTCGTTGCCCAGCTTGGCTGGCCCTGTTTATAACCTGGGATTTATTAGAATACACAAGGGGATGGGGGGGGGGTCTGGGCATGTCCCCCCATCTAGTACCCTGTAACCACTCACCTCTTTCACCTTCTGCCTCCTAACATGTATTTATCCTATAAAATCTAGCATACACACTCGTATCATGAAGAGGTCAGGTACATCAGGCACACAATGTGTACAGTTTTGTACAGACATGGGGATGGGGTCAGGGTTAGCAAACAGGAATCTCTGGGTTTAAGTTCTCCTTGTGATTCATACTAACTGTGAGCCTGGGCAAGTCACTTAACCTCAGTAGCTGAGGCAGCTCTCTGAGGATGTCAGTTAAAGAAGATCTGCTGACCTGTACTGGTGGAGGGAATCTGCATGTTGGTAGTTCTTTTCATGGATTAAATTATGGGCACAGACCCTCCTACCCTTACCACTGAAGAAGGAAAGAGACAGACAGATGAGTTCAAATCCTGCCTTGGACACTTATGAGATGTGTGACTACTCACAGCTACTAAGTATTCGTGTTGGGATTTGAACTCAGGTCTTCCTGACGCCAAGCCCCTAAAGCACCACCTGACTTCCTCATTTAGGACAGCAGTCCCCCCATTTGACAGTTCTTACAGAAAGTTGGGGTCCCTAGAAGGGTTCCTCCCCCATCTCATGGGATATGAACCAGGCCCTTCCTTCCTTCCTCCCTCCCTCCCTCCCTCCCTCCCTTCCTCCCTTCCTCCCTCCCTCCCTCCCTCCCTCCCTCCCTCCCTCCCTCCCTTCCTTCCTTCCTTCCTTCCTTCCTTCCTTCCTTCCTTCCTTCCTTCCTTCCTTCCTTCCTTCCTTCCTTCCTTCCTTCCTTCCTTCCTTCCTTCCTTCCTTCCTTCCTCTTCCATTGCTTCTGCTTCCTCCTGCTCAAGTGCAGGGGAGACTCCCTGTGTCCTTTAGAGCCCCTCCTTCTCACTCTGGTTCTGTGGTTCTGCTGTCCTTGGTTTCCCCTTGGCCCCGCCCTGTACTGATGCTGGGGATACAAAGAAAAGGCAAAAACATGGCCTGTGCCCTCGAGGAGTGGGCATTGGGCAGCCCGAGGGGGAGACAACAGGTTAGTGACAAGAGAGATTCAGAGATGAAGAAGACCAATCCAGGGGGAAGGCGCCAGCAGTGGGGGCCCAAGAGAGGCCTCCCGCAGGAGGTGGGATCCCAGCTGGATCACATTGGAGTGAAACCAATTCATCCACCCAATAAACATCGAGGAAGGGCCCTTAGGGGCCGTTTGGTTCAATCTGATCGATTTTTTACAGGTGGGAAAAGGGAGGGAAATGCCCCCCAGATGGGCAGTCGAGCCTTGTCTCCAGGTCTCCTGTATTCAGGGCTCTTCCCACAGCCATATCTGCCCAGAGTTGGCCCCGTGTCCCTGAATGCTGCTGAGCCATCCTCTTCCCTTTGGCCAAGGGGGCGTGGGGGGGGGCAGGGGGAGGCAGAGGTACAGCTGCCTGGGGCCCCTCCTGGAGTACCCGGTGAAGATCGGGTGGCTGGAGGGATTCGTCTCCAGAACAGTCTCTGGGGTGCTTGCCAGACCAGCTGGGGGGGAGTTAGTAATGCAGCTGGTCCGAGCTTTTCCTTTCTCTCCTGATTTCTGCTCCGGGGGGTGTGGGGACAGGCGGGGCTGACCCTGAGTGCCGGGCTGCGGCCTCCTACCCACCTCCCCGGGCTGACCCTGAGCTACACGGAGGCGGGGCAGGGAGGAGCCTCCCACTGGAATCTAAGCTTCTTGAGGGCAGGGTGCCTGGTCTTCACTTTCATCTCTGCACCCCCAGTGCCTAGCACTGTGCTCTCACCCTAAATGTGCTTGTTGATTGGTCGGCGGACAACCTGGAGTGTGTCCAGTGTCCAGAGGAGGTGGCCAGGGCGGGGTCAGACTAGAAGACCTCGTCAGCATTGCACACTGGGAAGAACATCGGCTCTCGAGTTGAAGGACCTGACTTCAAATCTTGCCTCTGATACTGCCTATGTGGCCTTGGACAAGTCACCTCACTGCCCTGGGCCTCAGTTTCCTGCCCTGTAAAATGGAAGGATCGGAATATGAGCCCACATACTGCTTTACAACAGTCCTTTGAGAGAAGCAGTGGAAATGTTATCTCCATTTTACAGCTGACAAAACTAAGTCTGAGAGAGCTGAAATGCTCAAGGCCGTACACTGAGTGAGTCTCAGTGTCAGGATTTGAGTCCAGGTCTTTGCAGACCCCAGGTTCAGCACTCATTGGGCTACCAAACAGAGTCTCTTGGTGAAGTTAAGGGGGCGGTGTTAGAAAGAATTTACCTGGGTTTTAGCAAAGCATTTGACAAATTGTCTCCTGCTCCTCTGGTGGACAAGGCAGGGGGTCACAGGCTAGACCCCAAAGGGTCCTCTGGGGTTGTGCCCCAGGGCTCTGTGCTTGGCCCTGAGCTGCTGCCTGACATTATGAGGCAGAGGATGGGTGCCACTTACTGTCTGTGCAGCCTTGGACATGTTCCTTCCTGCTCTGTACCTTACTTTCCTTATGAAGGGGGGTGCAGTGGATTCAGTTTTCTCCAAGCTCGTGACCCGGTGACCCTATGATTCTCCAGAATGGAGTCAGGATTCAGATCAATTCATCAAGCATTAATTAAGCACCTACTATGTGCTAATACTGTTAGGTGCTGGGGTTGCCAATGCCAAAGAAATGAAGCCCCTCCTAAGGAAGCTTCTGTTCTCTTGGAGGGTAGCGCCACGTCCCTAGAGGTGCTCAGTAGCTACGTTTTGGTTGGTTGCAAAATAATTTGGGGGTGCTCAGAATTGGTGGGATCAGGCTGGCCTTCCCGTAGATTCTAGTGCTCGAACAAGCTTCTAAGGGACTGGGAGGCAGCGATGGGAGGAACACATCCCTGTCATGAGGGACAGTCTAGGCACAGACAGAGATGGGCGATGGACTACTGGCTAAGGGAAACGGCAAACGAGCCAGGTTGGCTAAACCAGCAAGCAGGCAAAGGAGAGTCACACACAACAAGTATGCAAGCTCTGGCTGGAGCCAGACTGTGCAGGGCAAGTTTGTATTCGATCCTATGGGCAGTAGGGAGCCTCTGGGTCTGCTTGAGCAGGGGAGCGACACGGTCAGACCTGGGCTTGAGGAACGCCATTTGGCCGCTGTGGAGAGAGCAAATCGGAACAGGGAGAGACCAGTGTCAGGGAGACGAGTCAGAGGCTTAGTTCAATTCAGTAGCTATTTTTGAAGTGTCGGCTGCGTGCCCAGCCCTGTGTTGGACGTGGGGGTCTGGACTTGTTTCTTTACTCATGACTTCCTCAGTGCCTGGAATCAGCTCTGCCCCCTCTAGCTTCCATCTCTCTGCTAAAGTCCTCTCCTTTTTTTTTTTCTTTTTAGTGAGGCAGTTTGGGGGTTAAGTGACTTGCCCAGAGTCATATGTAGTTCCCTCCTTTCAAGGCCTAACTTAGAAGACTCCTCATTCAGGAAGCCTTCCTGGACATGCTCTTTATTTTTCCAACTTTTTTTCATAGTAATTTGTCCTTGTTTTCATCGTGCTCACCCCTCATATGGGAGTTATATGAGTAGTTGTCTCCCCCCGCCCCATCTCATCAGTCAGATCAGTGGTGTAGTGAATAAAACTCTGGGCTTGGAGTCGGGAAGACTTGAGTGTTCAAATCCCAGCTCCGACACTGACTAACTGCTGGACCCTGGAGTGTCCTCATCTGTAAAAGAGATGGTTGGACCAGACAATTTTCTGACTCTAAATCCTCCAAATCTATAACCTTGTGATCATTGGAATGCCTTGCACCTAATTGGCAATCACTGAACCTTTGCTGAACTGAAGTGACTGAATGAAGGTCATGTAGACTCAGGTCTTCTGACTCCTAGTTGGACACTCCAGGCTTGGCTCTTACACTTGCAGCCATGTGATCTGGGGAAATGTCTGGGTGGCAGCTCCCTCCCTCTTCTGTAAAATGGGACAGTAAACTATATGCTGTCATGTAACACAGCATGCAGCCCTATCTCTTAAGGACTAATGTGGTGAATCAACCCGTGGGGCAGAGGAAGGGTGGGGGATCTGGAGGCCTGGAATGGTACTCCTGCTCCCACCCATTCTTGACTCTTCTCCAAATCTAGAGGAATTAAATTCCACTCCCTCTCCTCTTAACCCCTTCCTATCTATCTCCCCATCTCCCCACACCCTCTTCAGCTGCTCAACATGGCCGGGAACCAGCTCACAGAGATCCCAGAGGGGCTGCCCGAGTCCCTGGAGTACCTCTATCTGCAGAACAACAAGATTAGCACCGTGTCTGAAAATGCCTTTGAGTCGACCCCCAATCTCAAGGGGATCTTTCTCAGGTAGGAGGCTGGGCGGGGCCCCCAGGATCCAGGGCCAGGATATGCCTGAGGAAACTTGGGTTTCCTCTGAGTGCTTCTCCTTGTACCTATTCCCCAGCGACCCCCTCCCTGTCCCCCACATCCTAGGCTAGGTTCAAATCATTTAACACAGAACATTAGAATACAGAGTGGTGGAGTGGATAGGACCTTTAGAACATAAAATTAGAACATAAGATGTCAGAACTGGAAGAGGTTCTTGAACTCAGCTTCCTCATCTTACAGGGGAAGAAATGGAGGCTTTGTTTGCCCAGGGTGACATAATGGCTTAGCTTCAGAGCCAAGATTACAACCAACAAGTCTTTATTGAGTCCCTACTATACACCCAGTTATACACTTAGAATTGTGGGAGAAACAGAAAATGGAGCCTCAGCCTCCAAGGTACTGAAGGACCTTCAGGCTGTCAGTCTTGTTAGTTGGCTGGGTTTCTTGGGTCTTACCCCAGAACCTCAGAACTGGAAAGGAACCTCAGAAGTCCTCTTGTCCAATGCATGTCTGAGCAAGAATTCTCGCCTTGAACAGCTCCAGTGAGGGCTAGCCAGCCTCTCCTGGATAACCTTACTACTTAAGGAGGCAGCTCTTTTCGCTGCTGGACAGCTCAGTGCCAGGAAGTTCTCTCTATAGATTTGAAATCTAGCTCTCTGCAGCTTCTGCTCCTTGCTGCTGTTTCTGTTCTCTAAATGGCAGCCCTTTGGATATTTGAAGATAGCTATAATATCCTCTCCAAGACTTCTCTTCTCTAAGATAAATACTCTCATTTCATTCAGTTGACCCTCTTTGACATGGTCTTGAGACCCCTCACCATACTTGACACTCTCCCCTATCTGGGTTCTATCTGGTCAAGATCTTTTCTAAAATCTTATCTAGAATGGAATACAGTGCTCCATGTATGAACTTTTTCCTTTGAATTCTTTGAAATCTGTTCTCCCCAGATCTCAGGTGAGCATCAGACCACAGGAAACACTCTGGCTCCTGCCACTCTCATCATGCCTATCACAAAGATTCCTATTGTTTCTGTTTCCAGAACTCACAATCTCTTTCTTCCCTCTGGCTAGGTGGTCTGTAGCCTGCCCTTCCCACAATATTGTGTCAGTTTCTCTCTCCATTTATCTTCACCCAAGCGCTCTGTACCATCCTTCCTCATTCCAGATTTTGGATTTCTTCACATCATATATTTTCTTGATATACTGCTCCACCCCTTTTGTCCAATCTCTTTGTTTTAAATAAGAAATCTAATATCTTCATGCCTCTGCAGCTCAGTATACTGGAGGAGTTGTTCACCTGGGGTGAAGGAGGTCTGTGGACAGACTCCAGGTGAACTTGGATGGGAAAATGACATCTTTATTTCAATAGAATTGGTTTCATTTGTGAGCTTATGGCTTTTGTTTTGCGCATTTAAAAATAGCCTTCTGACAAGAGATCCTTACACAAAAAAAGAAAAGAGTCCTTGGTGGAGTAGATAGAGGGCCAGCCTTGGGGTCAGGTTCAGGGTCCACTTCTGACGCATACTGGCTGTATGACTATGGGCAGAGGAAGTTGGGGGCAGAGTGGCTAGGGTGCTGGACTTGGAATCAAGAAAACCGGGGTTCAAATCTTGCCTTGAACACTTACCAACTGTGTGACTCGGGGCAAGTCACTATGCCTCAGTTTCCCTGTCTGTTAAATGAGGGATCCTTTCCAGGTCTGATTCTAGGATGCTGTGATGCTTTAAGTTGCAAACAGTTCCCCCTTTACATCAACAGTTCATGTCAGAGCTCTCTGTCATTGAAGACCCACCAGAGCAGCCCTTTGCATTGCTACATTTTCATCCGTGTCACACCTGTGTGTGTCCTGAAGGCCAATCTTTGCATTCAGCATTGGCGACCTGTACATTTGTGGGCAGATGCTTCTGGCCATGAGTATTGGATGTTCTCTCCCTCTTGGACACCGTCTTCTCCAAGGGTGTCTTTCCTCCTTTGTCCTACTCCCTGTGGTCTCTGGCTTGGCAGACCTATGTGAGATGTTTCCTCCTTCTCCCTCTACATCCACTTTGGATCAGAGCCACAAGTCTCTTGGCAGATATAGTTTTGCTGGCCCTTCTTAGATGCCCAAGCTCCCTTGCCAAGAGCCTGTCATTCTTTGGCTGAAGCTCTGGTCCCAGAGTCCACATCCCAGTTTTAGGCACCTGAATTATAGCCTCTCAGCATGGGGAGGAAACTCAGTGGCAGCTAGTCTGACCTGTACTTGAAGAAGAATTTCTAGAACCACAAATCCAACTGATAGCCATCCAGCCTTTCCTTCAGGACCTTCAGTGAAGTGGCCCATCCCACACATGGGGCACTCTGACGCTGAGCCAAGTGTGACTTCCCTTTGCCTCTCCTCGTTCTAGCCTCTTGTGCTAAGCACATCCAAGTCAAGCCCTTTATCCGTGACAGTCTTTCAGGTGCTGAAAGAGAGGCATCGTGTTCCCTCAAGCTTCCAACATCCCCAGTTCCTTCATTTGATCTCTGTGTGGCAGGCTCTTGGGGCCCTTCATTATCCTGGCTACCATCTTCTGGAAGGTCTTTAGCTTATCAATCATCTTTCCTAAAATGTGGCACCCATAAGCGAAAAGAGTCCAAAAGTAGTCTGACCTTCTTATCCCCTCAATAGCTTTGGACACCATGCCTCTCTTACTAAATGCAGCCTGCGATTGCATTTGCCTTTATTTATTTTAGTATTATTATTATTTTTATTATTTTTTTGCTGCTTTATAACTCTTATGTTGAACTTGTGGTCCACCTAAACCCCCAGATCATTTTCAGATGAACTGCTGTCCAGCCAAATTTTATAGTTCTATATAAATATAAGATATACTTGTACACATATATATAATACTTGTAAAATGGATTTTTTAAACCCAATTAAACTTTTTTTTATAACCATATACTGATATATAATTATTATATATGGCTGGCACTGTGCTAAGCACTTTACAATTATTTTCTCATTTGATCCTCATAATAACCCTGGGAGGTAGGTGCTGTCATTATCCCCATCTTACAGTTGAGGAAACTGAGGCAGGCAGAGGTTCAGTGACTTGCCCAGGGTCATACCACTAGTAAGTATCTGAGGCTGGATTTGAACTCAGGGCTTCCTGACTCCAAGGTCAATACTCTCCTACCCCTCAAGACTTTGCATGTATTCCAATTGAATTCCATCTTCTTGGTCTGTACAGGTTTAACAAGCTGGCTGTGGGCACCGTGAGGGAAAGCACCTTCAAAAGGCTGATGCACCTGCAGGTGCTGGACATTGAGGGCAACTTTGAGCTCGGTGAAGGGTCCAAGAACCGTGGGCGCCCAGAAGAGGAGGAAGAGGAAGAGGAGGAGGAAGGCGAGGAAGAGGAGGAAGAAGATGAAGAGGAAATGAGATAGCCACATGAGCCGGACTAACCCAGGTAGGGCAGGGGCAGGTCCCAGCCAGGTGGACTCAGTAGGTGTGAAGGGTCATCCCAGACAGAGCCCCTCCCTGCCACCCCTTGGGCAGTGGGAGAAGATCCTTGTCCCCTTTGGGCACCTGCTTCTCTAATGCATCCCCCATCCTGGAATCCAACAGCCTCAAGCCTCTTCCTGCCATGGCCTGAGATCTAGGCCAGACTCTGCTGGAGTACTGCAGTGGGGGTCTGTCTTACTCTTAGTGAAAACCAGAGCTTGCGGCATGCAGTTCATTCACTTGGGAGGCTGGGGCATGGAGGAAGCCGTATCTGTGTGGGTTGGTCATGGTTGGGTGTTCCTTTATGAACGTGAAGGTGTGTGGCCGTGTGATGACGTACCTCATGGCACTGGAGGTGAGACCCTGGTCTTTGAAGGCCGATCCAAGAGAATCTGATGAGTCAGAGTCTGATGTATGTTATTTGTTTGAGGAGAGGAGACTCAAGGCCAGGTTACCTGCAAAATGTAATTTTAGATGACATCAGCTCTTAGGGGGGGTCTTTGAAGTCAGAGAAGGGCCATGAGAAGGGGATGGCTGGAAGTGTGAGCCCACCTGTCTGACAAGGCCTCACCTTGCTTTCTTCTTGTGTCTCCCACAGGACAGCAGATGGAAAGTGACGCCTCTCTGTGTCTGCGTAATTAAACCCCTGTGCTTCCTCCCACCCAGACACGCTGGCATAGCCCTACACAAACTACTTACCCACATAGTCAGCATCTCTCTGTCTGTCTGTCTGTCTCTGTCTCTGTCTGTCTCTGTCTCTGTTTCTCTCTCTGTCTCTATCTTTGTATTTCTGTTTCTCTGTCTGTCTGTCTCTCTGTCTCACACACACACACACACACACACACACACACACACACACACACACAATCATAGCCACATTTAAGCAGTCATCCCTCCACCCTACCCCAGGCCCCCAGCCACACCTGCAATCTCATGGATTGTCACAAATCAGCGCACAATCACCCACACAGACATACATTCAGCACTAGCTCCACATATGTAGAGAGCAATGTGGCTCCTTAATCCTGGGTGGGGAGAGCCTTCCTTTCCATTTCCAGACCCCAGTGGCAAAGGTCCAGGGTCTCTAAAACTCTCCACAAAAGCTGGCTTTTGTTTCTTCTCCCTGTGAACAGGAACCTCGTAGGAAGGTTCCTCACCATCTTCCTCCCTCTCCCCACCATCTTCCTCCCTCTCCCCACCATCTTCCTCCCTCTCCCCACCATCTTCCTCCCTCTCCCCACCATCTCCCTCCCTCTCCCCACCATCTTCCTTCCTCTCCCCACCATCTTCCTCCCTCTCCCCACCGTCTTCCTCCCTCTCCCCACCGTCTTCCTCCCTCTCCCCACCGTCTTCCTCCCTCTCCCCACCGTCTTCCTCCCTCTCGCCACCGTCTTCCTCCCTCTCCCGTCTTCCTCCCTCTCGCCACTGTCTTCCTCCCTCTCCCACCGTCTTCCTCCCTCTCCCCACCGTCTTCCTCCTCTCCCACCGTCTTCCTCCCTCTCCCCACCGTCTTCCTCCCTCTCCCCACCGTCTTCCTCCCTCTCCCCACCGTCTTCCTCCCTCTCCCCACCGTCTTCCTCCCTCTCCCCACCATCTTCCTCCCTCTCCCCACCATTTTCCTCCCTTTCCCCCCATCTTCCTCCCTCTCCCCACCACCTTCAAGGATCCCAGGCCAACCAGCTGTAGGCTGGTAACAACATTTTCATCCTTTATCTAACCTGCCTTCTCTCCAAAGTGATACATGTGCCCCTGAGCTCGAGGCTTCAGAGGATTTAGAGCTGGGTAGGCGAGACCCTGTGACTTGTCTGAGGTTGTACAATTGGAATTGGCCCAACTCTGATCCAGTGGTCCTTACACAGCCCAGGGCCATTTTTAGTGGCCACAAATTTCTCTAGCCCCTCAGGAAGACCTTGTCAGAGCTCTGCTGGGTCTTTGCCCAGTGGCTGAAGGTGTCTTGTGTTCCAGTGGGGGGTTAGGCTTGAAATTACACCTGCTTTATTGTGGGGTGGGGGGCTTGAGGTGGTGGCTGATGTGGGTACCTGGGGGAAATAGAAGCAGGCAGAGATTCCTCTCCCCAGCATGGTCAGTCCCAGCCCTTTGGAAAGTATTGTTTATTTCTGTCAGGTTTGGTGGTGGATTTCTTCATGTTTTGTTTTATTTTGTTTTTAAAGAAAGAAAAAATTCGTTTTTGTGCCTTGTTAAAGAAAAAATAATATAAAAAGCATATTCCTTTCCTTCTGGCCCTGGGTGCCTGCATGTGTGTGTATTTTTTTTCCCTTTCTTTCTGGGTTCCTGCGATCTTGGTCCCCTCTCCCTGGAATAATGGCTCTTGTACCAGGGCTGCTTTGACAGGCTGGAAGGTTGGATATTTAGCAAAATGCCTGGTATGCAGTAGGAGCTTAATAAATGCTTATTGCTTGACTGGGCCAAAACCCGGCAAGAAGAGAAAGAATGTTAGGTGCCTTCCACTTGGCTTCAGAAACTCCAGACTGAAAGAGATACAAGGTTGGGGAAGGGGTCAGAAAGTGGAGAAAAAGGTCTCTGGATTCTTGACTGAGCACAAATGTAGGATGAGTTAGCAGCAGGATATAGAAACACAAAGAGCCGGTGGGATTTAACAGCAGCCTGGAGTCCAGAGTGAGGGTTCTCCTACTCACCCGTGGACAGTGATGAGGGAGGGACAGAAGCCTGGGCACTGCCCTGCTGCTATTACCACCCATCTCTCTGCAGCCCAGTGGGTGTCTTCCTAGCACCGAGGGACGGATTCATGGTGTCCTAGAAGAGACCTTGCAACATGCAGCCTTGTGATACCAGTGCTTCAAGGCCCCTTAGCACACAGACTGTCAGAGCTAGACAGGGCCTTGGAGACCACCAGGTTCAGCCCTCTCCTTTCACAAATGAGGAAGCTGGGACTGCAGACCACACAGCCGGTAAGCCAGGAGAGGCATCACAAGCCTGGAGAGGGACAAATGCTCTGACTCTTTTAAAAGGGGTGTGTGCGGGCAGCTAGGTGGCACAGTGGATAGAGCACCGGCCCTGAAGTCAGGAGGACCTGCGTTCAAATCCGGCCTCAGACCAAATACTTGACACTTACTAGCTGTGTGACCCTGGGCACGTCACTTAACCCCAGTTGCCTAAAAGCAAAAAAAAAAAAAACAAAAAGGGTGTGTGTGTTTGTGTGTGTGTGTGTGTGTGTGTGTGTGTGTGTGTGTAGATAATAAAATCTGCAAACCATAGGCCAATAGGCTTGACTTCAATTCCCAGGAAAATTCTAGAATTCATTATTAAAGAGACAATGAACATCTAGAAAGGTTTTTGCAGTGATTACAAAGAGCTTCATCAAGAGCAGACCTCATGCCAAACCAACCTTATTTCCTTTTTTGACAGGGTTACATCGAGAGAACGAGGCAGATGTCATTTAACCACCAGGTGGTGCTGCTGGCCACTCACCTGATCCAAGTCCCAATAAGAATCAGGTTCTGGGAAATCTCACATTCACCTTGATGTCTATGTGCTCACCCAACACCAAAATAATCTGTAGGAAGGTGTTAAATCCTTTATCATCCTCAAAGAGCCAGCCACCTTTCCCCCTCCAGCTCCATCTCTTTCTAGTTGGTTTTGGGTATTTGTCTGATGGGTATGGTTAGGATTTATCCAATCAGATTAGCCCTAAACCCCATCCCGCTTGGAAAGCCAGACTCTCCCTGAAGCAGTTCTGTGTCACCGATGGCACCCCACACAGAAGCAAACATATGGGCCAATCTGTGTTAAACTGAGTCTTTTTTTAAACTCAGGAACAGAATCAATAAAAAAATCATAACTGGAAATAGATTTAAACTGCTATAATCCCTGTAACGTTTCCCAGGCCTAGGCAGTCTTGGATCAATTTATTATTGTTGATCTTTCATTCTCGAAGAAGACCACGCCATCAAAAGGATGATAGCCAGTTTAGAGATGTGCTACAAGCCCAGTCATTTAGGAACACGGTTTAATTGTTTGGTCTCACTTTTTGCTTTCCCTACCCTGACCTCTTTCCCCCAACATTGAGCCAAGGAAGCTCATACAATAAAACATTTCCAAATGCTGATTCACTCTTGGCTTCTAGAGGGTCATAGGAAGTTGAGGAAGTTGGTAGGGAAGAAGGCTCTAGTTGTTTTGCCCCATGAGCCTTTCTACTCACAATTCTGTCACAGTGAGGGACTCTAATCCTCGCCCCTGTTGTCTCCTAGCTCTCTCTGAACTGGCTGGGCTGCAGAGCACTTCAGTTTCTCTTCTTGGTGGAGCCTTGGAGTGTGGTCAAGGGCAGGCCAACCATGAAGCCTCAGATGTCATCTTACCTTCTCTATCCCTCTGACCTCGAACTTCCCTATCCTTCTGTGTTCCAATTCTGCCTGGCTGAGAACAACAGTACGTCACTGACCTTTCAGCATCTTCCAATCAGCCGATGAACTTGACCTCTTCCTCCTCCCCCACCCTAGCCCCTAGGGTCACAGCAAGAGTTACAGCTGCACATCTTGAAAACCATTAGCTAGAACCTCTCATGCTGCCCTTATGGAGAAGATGAAAGGATCAGGGCCAAATCCTCATCTAGATAGATAGAAGCCAGATTGGTTGGCTGGCCAGAGCTACGGAGCAGTTGCCAAAGATTGGAGGTCATCTTGGAAGGAGAGGACCACTGCCGAGCCCCAGGGATCTGGGCTGTTTGATATCTTTTTTTAATCAAAGGTTTGGATAAGCAAGGAGGGTTTGCTAATATATTCAATGACAGCATCAGAATCCAAAAAGATCTTGTCAAAATTGAGTTAAATTTTAAAAAGGCAAAATAAAATAGTTGCATAAATGCTTACAATTGGATGAAATAAAATCTGCTTCATAAGTAAAGGTGCTAGAAGCCTGGTTGGACAGCAGTTTGTAAAAAAATGGGGGGTCTTAGCAGGTCACAGAGAGCCAGGAGGCAACTGGGGAGAGGATTAGAGGTCATCCCCTGTGACAAGACTGTGAGTAGAAAGGTTCGTGGGGCAAAACAACTGGGGCCTTCTTCCCTGGCACAGCCCAAATGACCGTGACCCTGCGCAACTTGGAAGCCTGAATTCCTAATACAATCTTGGGCTACATCAAATGTGTGGAGGGGGTGGGGCATGGCTACCAGGATTGAGAAGGGGATAGTCCCTCTGTCCTCTGCCTTGGTCAGACCAGGACATATCTGGCTCAGCACTGCATTTGAGGAAGGACATTGGAAAGATTCTGTTGTTCAATCATGTCTGACTCTTCATGACTCCATTTGGGGTTTTCTTGGCAAAGCTATGGCAGTGGTTTGCCATTTCCTTCTCTAGCTCATTTTACAGATGAGGAAACTGAGGTAGACAGAGTGAAGTGACTTGCCCAGGGTCACACAGCTACTATGTGTCTGAGGGCAGATTTGAACTCGGGAAGATGAGTCTTCCTGTCTTAAGGCCTGGTGCTCCATGCTTTATGGCGCCAGCTAGCTGCCCATTGGAAAGCTGGTGGGCGTCTGAAAGAAAGCAGCCAGGTCTCAAGTGCATGCCCCAGGAGCATGGGTTGAAGGTGAAGTTTAGTGTGGAAAGAAGGCTCAGGTCGGGCACAGAGCTGCCTTTAAGTATCTGGTGAGTCACCGTGTGGGAGAGGGATTAGCTTTGTCCCATATCTGCTTGGCCGCAAAGGAAAGAGCTGGGAGCAACACATGCCAGGCACTATGAGGGGACCTAGTGGGAATCTGTTTCAGCTTGCTTCCTCCTTGTGTCTCTGCCTCACCTGTTAGGTTCACACTGTTTTACCTTTTCAGAGACTAGTTTTCTAGGATTAGCAACCATGCAGCATCTTGTGTCAGAGGGCAGCTCGTTGGCTTTATCATCGCTGAGCTCACAGCTGCCCTGTAGCTATTCCCTTCATTCTATGAGATTCTGGTCCTAGCTCACTGGCCCTTCTTTGGTGCCTGCCCACGGCTTACCTCTCATTGTGAGGTAACGGGCTGGTGCCCATTGGAGCAATGATGGATCTCATTGAAGAGGCTTTGTCATGGTCTGCGGTTCAACGTAGCACAATGTCACCCACAGAGGGGCATTTGGGGGACCTCAGCATCTGGAGGGCCTGTGGCCTCTTTCATCTGGGCCCCCGTGGGATGTTCTTCATCTCAGGGGGACCCCCTTCAGGGAGCCCTTGGCTAGCTGCTTCGGGCTTCCGTTGACCACAATCTTGGGGCTTGCATTTACTGAGGAATCCTTCATAGGACACCACCCCCCTTGGAGGAGCACCTTCAAGGGCGCACCTTTCTCTTCCAAGCCAAGTACTTTTGTCATCCCTCTACCCCTAAACAATAAACAGCACCACGATTCTCTGCAGCTTTTGCTCACTCATGTGGATTGTAAAGACGAGGCACAAATCTGGCCTCAGACACTTGAGACTTACTAGCTGTGTGACCCTGGGCAAGTCACTTCACCCCATTGCCTAGCCAAAAAAAAAAAAAGATAAGATATGGTGAAGCCTGTCCAATCCTCTCTCACGTCTCATCAGGGACATTCTCCATAGGAATATAGATCATTTTCAAAAAGATTTTACAAAGAGAAGGTAAGCAACTTTTCCCAGCTTAACATATGAAAAAAAGATATGACAAGTCTTCTCACAGTTAGGGCGCTCCTGCGATGGCATGGAGGCAGCAGGTTTCCTTCCCTGGTGGCGGTGCCATGGCCACAGGCCAGGGCAGACTTGGTGGCAGCTCACTCGGAGCAGAAGCTTGGGCCATGGTGGGGGGCCTTGGCCCTCAAGCTGCCTCACAGAGCAAGGGGGAGATTGAAAGAGACTGACCCATGGTACCTGCTGCTGGGAGAGAGGAGGAGGAGCCAGCCTTGGTGAGTCGAGGTTCTGCAGCAGAGCAGGGTTGAGATGCAGGCATGCCCCTACCAGAAGCCAGCCAGGGGAGCCTAGATGTGTCCATGCCCAGGCATCTCTGGTGCCCCACCTGCAACTGACACCTGTGACCTGAAAAGCTCTCAGCAAGGCACTATCATAACGGTGTCACCCTGCGGCCACCCAACGCTTTCTGTACAGGGCCCGTGACGGACAGTTTCTGCTGTCTGAGGACCAGCCCAGCTACGTCTGAAGACAGTCAACCCCAGGTTGGCTAAAGAGGGATGGAGTTTTGGGTTACAGCCTTTCTCTAAGGCTTTCTAGTAAGCCCTGGAGAAGTTGTGATTTGTGTCAGGGGACAGAGTACCCACCCTGAAGAAATCACAGTTGGTGAAGGATCAATGGATGTGGGAGAATGGACATGAGCAGACCTCCACTGACATGCCAGCACCTCCTGAGAGTTTCTCGCCATCATGAACAAGAGCGCTCAGCCAGCGGCTCTTCCATTGGTTGTACTCTGAGTAATTCACCAGAGCCCGGTCTGGTGGGGTTCGGAATTGACCCAGCACATGCCACACAATGGTTCTGAAAGGGATGGGGCATTTTAGTGGAACTACAGATCAACCTGGGTGAGCAGTGGGGTGTGAATACCTCAACCTCCTGTAAAATGACAAAGTTGAATTTTAAAAATCCTTTCCATCATTTTCTTAAGTCTGACAATCAACAATACAAGAAACGCCTCTCCCTCATGTAAAGCATCTGCAGATTTCTAAGGCGTAAAAGCGCATACCAAAAGTTTAACAATGGGCTCTCCAACCAGTTCAGCTGTCACCAGGCCCCACCCCTCATATAGTAGGTGCTTCATAAATGCTTATGGACTGCTCTCTACTCACCAGTCAGGCTGCTGCTGCTGCTGCTGGGATTCCTCCTCTCGCCCTTCCCCTCCTTGTCCGCCAACACCTCCCCCCCCCTTCGATTCAGGTTCAAATAGGCTTTTTCCCAAGCTTCAGGTTTATTATGAATACACTCCCATGAAAACCAGGAGCAGCTCTGTCCTTGTTATCCCACTGCAAACGCCCATCCCCACCTTCTCCTTTAACCCCAGGACAAAGTGTGGGGCCCAGAAGCCGGGAAATCTCCGGTTGATGTCAGCAGAGACAGAAGGGCTCCTGAGCTGGATGTCTGGAGGCCCCACTTTCAGAGGTCCTGAGAGCCAGCCTGTACCCAGGCCTCCCATCAGGGAGCCCCTGTCAGGGCTGAAGGGGTGCTTGGAGCTGGCTGCCTCTCACCTGCCAGCTAGGGTGAGTCCCTATGGAATACCCTTGGGCAGGACAAATCACAGCAATAGAAGGTCCTGGAGCCCTCATTCTGGGTCTGAAGGCCATGGCTCTTCCCAGGCTTCTCTGCCCTGGCCCTGAGGGGACCCCCAGTTTCTGGCAGGGAGCTGTTTTGGCTGTGGCCAGGGGCCCCTGACGAAGCTTCCAACAAAGAATGGCTTAGGGGCTGAGGCGTCTAGGGCCCAGGAGTCATGGAGGTATGAGCTGGGCAGCCTTAGGGAAAAAAAGAGGCAAGATAATGCCCCCACACCAACGGAGCCACAGGGCAAGGCTAAGTCCAACTGCTTCCCAATGCAGAGAGCAAGGACTTTCCTGGGGCACAGGACCTCCCCACATCATTGACTTCCAGGCTCTGGGCAATCCTCAGAACCCTCTGAGTCTGGGAAGAGGCCCCCGGGAGCCTCCTTTGACCTCCCCATGGCACAGGGGTGTGTTAGCCAGAGAGGCTGCCTAGACGTTTGTCTCCAGCTCGTTTATCTCGATGGTGCAGTGATCGGCGCTGGACGGGGGCTGAGCTGTCTCATCGTCTTGTTCCACTTGCACGGGGACGTGGTGAGAGATCAGGGCTGTGTCCAGGGCTGGCCCATGGGCCCCTGTCATACTCTTCACGCAGCCATTTCTCTGCGATGCCACAATCTCTTCCAAGCTGACGGGCTTGGTGTCACAGGGTGGCGGCTTCTGGCCCTGGAGCGAAAGAACGGAAATTGGAGGCAATGAGCCTTGGCAGTAGCAGCAAGAGATTGGGGTTAGACACCAGAGGCATGAGGCTTGTTGGGCTTGGCCTTTAAGGACCCAACGAGGGGCAGTGGGAGGTCATAGGGGCCAGATTTTTGATCTAGCGCATGGAAGCAGAGCTGTCCAGCCGTGATAGAATGGTGGCCTTGGTAGGGTAGGTAGTGAGCTTCCCATAACGTGGAAGGGGAGACTCCCTCCCATGAAGGGTGAAGGCTGGTTACCCTTTATGAGGATGTTATGGGGGCCCAGTTCTTAGGTACAGGTTGAACTGCCACTCCCAGATCCTGTGGTTGGGCAGAGCACCAATCTCTGAGGAGTTAGGAGAGTGGTAGATACAACTCCAGCTGGGAGTGGAGACTTGGGTCCAGTCCTTGTTGTGCTTCTAATGCACTGGGTGACCTCAGACAAGTCCCTTCTGCTCTTGCGGTCTCAGTTTCCTCATTTGTAGAACAGGAACAATAGTGAGAGGCTCACGCGAGATGGGCCACACAAGGCCCTGTAATCCTTTACCATCACCTGATCAGAGTTGCAATGGGCCTTGGTGGGTGCCTAGACCAACCCCGAATCTGATCAGGGATGCTTTCTACAAGACACAAGACAAGCGGTCATCCTGCCTCCGTCTGAAGGGCTCCACCGATGGGGAGTGAGTTCCCCATCAAGCGGCCCCTGTCGCTTTTGGGGATAGCTCACTTGGTAAGAAGTTTTTTCTTTCCTCTTTCCTCCTCTTTGATTCTTGAATTCCTATATAACTTGTAAAGCCTAACCCCCTCCATAAAGCTTTCCCTGATCCTGAACGCCAGAGAGGGAAATGGCAAAGCACTCTGGCATCTTGGCCAAGAAAACCCCAAATGGAGTCATGGAGAGTCAGACACGACTGAAAAAAGACTGAACAACAAAACCCTCTAAATGCACGTGTCGTTTCCGCTATCCTGGCGCTCTTTGTCCTGTCTTCTCCTCCAATTAGACCGTCTGAAGCGCGAGGACAGAGGCGCTCTCTTAGCCAAACTTGGTGTCTCTGCCTGAAGCCAGCACATCTGGAATTCCGTAAATGTTCCTTAAATTTGTCAGTAAGTGATCACTAGCCCTCGCTCTTATGTGGGACTTTAAACTTTTGAGCTATTCTCAGCAATGCAATGATCCAAGACAATCCCAAAGGACTCATGATGGAGCATATATACTATCCGCCTCCAGAGGAAGGGCTGAGGTTGATGGAATACAGACAAGCATGCTATTTTTCTTTCTTTCTTTCTTTCTTTCTTTCTTTCTTTCTTTCTTTCTTTCTTTCTTTCTTTCTTTCTTTCTTTCTTTCTTTCTTTCTTCTCTCTCTCTCTCTCTCTCTCTCTCTCTCTTCTCTCTCTCTCTCTCTCTTCTCTTTCCCTCTTTCTTTCTTTCATTTTTCCCTTTTATTTGAGTTTTCTTGTACAAAATGACTAATATGGAAATGTTTTACATAATTGCACATGCATAACCTCCATCTGATTGCTTACTACCTCAAGGAAGGGAGAGGGAAGAGAGGAAGGGGTAGGGGAGGGAGGGAGAGATAGAATTTGAAACTCAAAACTTTAAATAAAAATGTTAAAAATTATTAAAAAAAAAAAAGAAATGAAATCCTTTTCTGATCTATCATCTTATCTGAGCCCAGAACAAGCCTGTGTGGCTGCTGGGTATAAGCATTCCCATTTGATTAAGAACCGAGGCCCTCAGAAAAGTGACATGCCCAAGGTCACATAGCACAGTGGTAACAAAGTCTGGGTTTCGGTCCTGTACTCTGACCACTACCCCACACTGCCTTTTACAGAATTATTACTATTATTTTTTTAAGAACAAGAAGAAAGGGAGCTTTGGTATCATTGAATCTAACCCACTGGATTTACAGGTAAGGAGACAGAGAGCCAGGCTTGATGAGATTTGAGGGGATGGCCAGGCCTGGGTTCAGGCCGAGGACGCGAGTGAAGTTTGAGCCTCATTCTTACCGCTGTGCCCACATCTCGGGCAAAATCCTTCCGGCAGATGTGAGCCATGATCCCAGCAGCCAGTGCGTCACCCAGGACATTGATCATGGTCCGGAAACGGTCTCTGATAAACCAAACCAGGGACTTCAGAACCAGGGGCCAGAGCCCCTGATCCCTAGTCATTCAGTCCATCAGCAGGACTCTATCCCAAAGTAACTCAGTCCTTCTCTGGGCCAGATGGCCCCTTTGTTTTCTGGGCTAAAATGGTTTGCCAAGCTAATGAACAAGGCAGGCAATATGGTGAGGGTGAGGGAGTAGACTGCTGAGCCTCCTAAGGACAAACTCTGGGCCAAGGCCTTCATTGGCTGACCAATGTGCTAATCCCATATGATCTGCTCTTTAAAGCGTGTTGGACAGTACATCCACTTGGCAAAGTGTTGTGAGCTTTCGGGTTTTAAACTAGTCTCCCAGACCTCCAGACATTGAGAGGAGGGAGGGAGAGATAGAATTGGCCCTTTGGGGGCCAAGAGGACATTCCCAGAACCCACCAAAACACCGTGCAGGAAACTGTGTAATCCCTGTCTGATTAAATCCGGCACTGGGCCGGGCAAAGGCCAAAGGGAAGAGGTCCCCTGACTTTACTCTGCCTATTCCCCAACATAGTCCCCATGGGGACCCTCCCTACCCCTTCCAAAGAGACTGGGTGACTCACAGGGCCCAGTCAACGGCAACGATGAGTGTGATGTCATCAGTGGGCAGCCCCACAGAGGTGAGCACGATGACCATGGTGACGAGCCCTGCCTGTGGGATCCCAGCTGCCCCAATGCTGGCCGCGGTGGCTGTGATGCTAGAACAGGAAGAAGGAATAGAGGGAGAGAGGACACAAGGCCAGGGCCCATGAGAAAGCCCAACTATCAGGGTCCCATGACCTGTGATACGGGGTCCCCCAAGAGAAGGGGAAAGAAAGGCTCAGAGGGTGTTGTCGAGGACTTGGCCAGCGCTGCCCTTGTGACACAGAGTCATTATCCCATCCTCTGGGGTTCTCTGGGTGAAGGCCTCAGGTATCTCTCAGCAAAGCCCAAGGCACAAGATGCCCCAGGGGCACCCAAGGAGAGTCACCCAGGTAGCTTGGAGAAGAGTGATAGCAATAATAATAATAATAATAATAATAATAATAATAGCTATAACAACATCCTAATAATATTATTAAACTACAAAAGGCAGTGATTTTAGCCACCTGTGCAAGGAAGGGTCCCTAGAACATTAAATATGAAAGAGTAATAGCAGGATAGAGACTTGTCTCAAGGTTAGGTTTTTCTGAACTCCATCAAACTGAGAAACTAATGACAATAACAATAATAACTTTCATTTCTATAATACTTTAAGATTTATAAATCACCTGGCTCTGGGATACAGTAAATAGAAGGATTATCAATCCCTCTTTTATAGATTCAGACACCGAGGCTCAGAGAAAAGACTTGCCTGTGATTGTAGCTAGCGAGAGACAGTAGAAAGAATGATGCCTAGGTTCAAATACTGCTTCTGTCACACACTTCCTATGTGGGCAAGTCCACTATTCTCTCTGAGCCTGTTTCCTCATCTGTAAAATGAAAGGCTTGAACTAGCTGGTCTATTGGGTCCTCTCCAGCTCTAGAGCTAGGATCTGGAGCTCCACTGCTCTCCACTACCCCAAGCTGCCATGAGAACCTAGAGGGGAGAGAACTCACATGGCAGGTGCCCCATAAATGGGAGGCCCAAGCACCACTTTTGTCTTTGCTACTAACCATTGGTGTGATCTTGGGGAAGTCTTTCCCCTCTCAGGTCTCAGCTTCTTGATCTATAAAATGATCAAGTTGGACTGGATAGGAGCTAAGGTCTGTCTTTGCTCTAAAATTCCCTGTTCTAAGCTCCCTCCCAGCTCTGACATCCTCTGCTCTAAGGCCCCTCCCAGCTCTGACATCCTCTGCTCTAAGGCCCCTCCCAGCTCTGACATTCCTGGTTCTCAGGCCCTTCCCAGCCCTGACCTTTCCTGTTCCAAGGCCCCTCTCATGTCTGAATCCCTTTTTCTAAGCTCCCTCCCATCTCTGACATCCTCTAAGCTCCCTCCCAGCCCTAACATTCCCTGTTTGAAGGTCTCTCCCAGTGTTAAGATTCACATTCTAAGGGCCCTTCCTTCCTTCACTGTCTTTATTCTACGGTCCCTTCCAGCATTACCATTCTATTTTCTGACATCTTTTTCAGTTGAATTTAAGACAGTTTCCAGTTTGGACTTCCTTAGCCTAAGGCCTCGTCAAGCTCTAACACTCTAAGCTTTATGTTCTATAATTCTCTATTCTAGGGTCCCTTCCATATTCTAAGGCCCTACCCATCACTACCATTCTGTGTTCTGTGTTCCAGGGCCCCTGCTGTCTCCAGCGCTGTGTGGTTTCGTGGTCTGCCGTAGTGGGTGGTGGGAGGCACTTTGACCCTGGTCTTCCCCTCCTCCCCTCCCCCTCCTTTCCTTGCCCCTGGGTGTGGGGCTGGGGGTTGGCACCTGACGGTGACGATCTGGCCAAAGTCCAGCTCATGGTTGTTGACTTGGGCGATGAAGATGGCTGCCACAGCTTCGTAGAGGGCCGTGCCATCCATGTTGATGGTCGCTCCCACGGGGAGCACGAAGCGGGCAACGCGCCGGTCAATGTGGTTGTTTTCCAGCAGGCATTTGAAGGTGATGGGCAGAGTGGCTGAGCTGTGGGAAGGGAGGCGGCTTCAAATCCTGCTCCCTGGCCCTCAGAGCTCAGGAGAGGGCGCTTACTGCCCCAGGCATTACCAGGCTCTGTGGCTGCATTCCTACAGGGCCGTCCAGAGCTCTCTTGGTGTCTGAACCAAACTGACTGCCCTGCACCCTTCTGAGACTCCCTTCCTTATTCTTTGCATAGATCTTGTATGTATATGGTTTGCATGCCCTCTCCCTCATTATAATGGGAGCTCCTTGAGGGAAGGGGCCATGAATTTGCCTTTCTTTGGGTCCCCATTGCTTACCACAATGCCAGGCACACAGTAGGTGCTTGTTAAATGCCTGTGGACTGACTCCCTAGCCTTCCTCCCTTTCCCTTTAGACCTATGGGAGATGTGCTGCTGAGGTGGCAGGGTTAGCCATAAATCAGGCCTTGTATGAACATGGCAGAGCATAGGCGTGCTCACAGAACCTCCGAGGTGGAAGACACCTCCCAGGCCATTGGCCAGCAAAACTGAAAAGGGATGTCCATAATAATAAATTTAGCCGGCGCTCCTCCCTTCTCATAAACATCTCCAGTGACAGGGAGATCACTACTCCCCAGGTCATTCCCTTCTCCTTGGGGCCAACTTTCCTGGTTAGAAAGTTTTCCTCCATAACAAGCTTAAATTTGCCTCCTTATAACTGCTCTTCCTCCCTCACCTTCCATTGCTCCTAGCTCTTTCCTCTGTGTCCAAGCAGAACAAGGCCAATCCTTTCTTCACAAGACAAACACTTAAAGATGTCTACCACGTCCTGGCCCTCCCTCCCCCCAAGTCTTCTCTTCTCCAGGCTCAATCCATCTGAGGACATGGACTCAAGGCCCTTCACCATTCTGGTTGCCCTCTTTATGGCCACTCTCCAGTTGATGAATGTCCTTAAACTAGGGAGTCTAGTACTAAACGCAAGACTGCTGATGAGGTCTAATGAGGTCAGAGTCCAGTGACATGATCCCTTCCCTCTTCATGCAGCCCAAGACTGTATTAGAGTTCTTGGCCGCCATCTTGCATTGCTGACTCCTATTGAGCTTGTGGTCCATTAAAACCCTCAGATCTTGTTCAGAATAACTGCCATCTGACTATTCCTCACTCATACTGTTCTTCAAGTTTTTTGTGAAGTTGATCCTTTGAACCCAAATTTACAGTCTGGCTCCAAAAAGATCTCAGGCCAGACCATAGACTTGGGTTCAATGTATTTGTTTTCCTTCTAAGATCCCCTCCCCAAAGGGACATTCTATATTCTAAGCTCCCTCTCATCTCTGACATTCTCTGTTCTAAGACCCCTTCCATCTCTGACATTCCCAGTTCTAAGATGCTTTCCAGCTCTGACATGTTCTGTTCTAGGGTCCATTCTATGCCCACCCTCCCCAGAGTTGCCATTCTCTGAGTCAAAGAGTCTAGGTTTGGAGCCACAGGACAAGGGTGGTGGTTGCAATGGCAGCAGGACGTGCCTTTAACCAGCCCCAGATGCCTGGGTCTAGTGAGGTCAGGACTTTAGCCAAGAGCCCAACTCGTTTGGATATGGCTTCTTCTACATGAACAGACTGGCCCCACCCTCTCAGCAGCACTCCAATCAGTAGAAACCTCTCCCATACTCTCCCCCTAGTTCTCACTCCCTTCCAGCTCTATCTTATGACTTGGAACCAGAGGAGTTTGGTTCCAGTCTCTATCTTACTGCATACTAACTGTGTGTCCTTGGCAAATGAGCCTCCTAATAGAATTGGGCAAGAGGTTCAGTTTTAAGACTTTAAAATTTTGTGAAGCCAAGACTCTACTCTGTCATTCTGTGGTTGTAGGACATTATGGTTCTAAATAAGATTCAGTGGGTCTGGGTTTCTAAAAGCCTCAGATAGTTGGAACTCTGAAATCTGAGGGTACTTGAAGCCTGCGGTTCTACCTGGAAGATGTGGCCAAGGCAATGAGCAAGGCTTGGAGGACGCCCCGGATGAAGACGATGGGGTTTTTCTTAGTGATGACGAAGTACAGCATGGGGAGGATGAGAAGTCCATGCACCACCAGGCCACAGACCACAGTGACAGCATAGAAGCCGAGCTTCTTCCCAATGGCTGTGGGGTCGTCCATCTCCAAGATCTTCCCAGCAATGAGGAACACGATGCCAAAGGGGAAGTACCTGAGAGGGCATGGCAGTCACTTCTCACTATGTGGCCTTGAAAGCCCTGGCCAGGCATCACCTCCCAGGGCAGCCTTCCCTGACCACCCCTAGCCCACCGTGCTCACTGTGAGGTTCTATGAGAACTTGGACAGCCCCGACTGTTTGGGCATCTCCCCAGTGGATACTGATAAGAAAAAAGCCTTGCATTACCATTTTGTTTTGTTTTGTATTAACTGTGCAGGAGACACAGACTGATAAAGTTGGGAAGGAACCTTAGAACTTGGAATGTCAGAGCCTGGAGGAGCCTTAGAACAGAGAGTGTCAGAGCTGGGGAGGGGACTTAGAACAGAGAATGTCAGATTTGGGAGGAGGCTTAGAACAAAGTATAACATAAACCCTTGGAGATAGGCAGTACACATACTAGTAATCCCAATTTACTGATGAAGAAACTGAGGCATGAAACCCATGGTCCCAGTCATCAAGTATCAGAAGCAGGATTTGAACTTTTGCAGCCAAGTAGCAAAAAGGATAGAGCCCTGGACCTGGAGTCAAGAAGACCCAAGTTCAAATCCTGACTCAGTCACTTACTAACTTTGTGAGCCTGGGTAGGTCATTTACCCTCTTATAACCTCAGTTTCCACATTTTCAAAATGGGGATGACAACAGTGCTTACCTCCCAGGGTTGTTATGTGAATCAAGTGATATAGGTATTTGTAAAGCACTTTGTAAACCTCAAATATCTGTAGAAATCTTGATGGTTATGGTGACAGTGAAGATGGTGATAATGGTGATGAAGGTGATGATGATGATGATGGTGGTGGTGGTGGTGATAATGGTGATGGTGATGATAATGGTGATGAAGGTGATGATGATGATGATGGTGGTGGTGGTGGTGATAATGGTGATGAAGATGATGGTGGTGATAATGGTGATGAAGGTGATGATGATGATGATGGTGGTGGTGGTGGTGATAATGGTGATGGTGATGATAATGGTGATGAAGGTGATGATGATGATGATGGTGGTGGTGGTGGTGATAATGGTGATGGTGATGATAATGGTGATGAAGGTGATGATGATGATGATGGTTGTGGTGGTGGTGGTGGTGATAATGGTGATGAAGATGATGGTGGTGATAATGGTGATGAAGGTGGTGATGATGATGATGGTGGTGGTGGTGGTGATAATGGTGATGAAGATGATGGTGGTGATAATGGTGATGAAGGTGATGATGATGATGATGGTGGTGGTGGTGATAATGGTGATGGTGATGATAATGGTGATGAAGGTGATGATGATGATGACGGTGGTGGTGGTGGTGGTGGTGATAATGGTGATGAAGATGATGGTGGTGATAATGGTGATGAAGGTGATGATGATGATGATGGTGGTGGTGGTGGTGATAATGGTGATGAAGATGATGGTGGTGATAATGGTGATGGTGATGATAATGGTGATGAAGGTGATGGTGGTGATAATGGTGATGGTGGTGATAATGGTGATGAAGGTGATGATGATGATGATGGTGGTGGTGGTGGTGGTGATAATGGTGATGAAGGTGATGGTGGTGAGGCTATCTCCCTCGACTCCATGTCCTGTGCTCTGTCCACTTCACCATGTTTGCCCTCCTGGCATTCATTCAATGTGTAACTCTGGACAAGTCCCCTCTTCTCTCTGAACCTGTTTAAGATGGGGGCAATAATCCCTGCACTCCTTCCATCAAAGGGTTATTGTAAGGAAAGCATTTTTCAGATTGTAGACGTGAGCTCTTCTGAGCATGTGTGGCTCCAGTCCCTGCATACTCACCACACAGCCACAGCCACGATCTTCATAACAGACTCATTCAGGCACTGGCAGAAGCTGACCAGGGGAGCTCCGCTATCCCCCATGCGGCCCAGCATGATCCCTGTGGTGGACACAGGCAATCATGGATGTTGATTTTGTACATGCAAAAGCTTTTTAATTGCATGAAATCAAAACTATTTTCTTGTGTGAAAATGTCCCTTTATTTTTTTTTTAAAGTTAAGAATTCCTCAAGCAATAGCTACAAAAGGTCCTTATTGTGATAGGGTTTTTTAAGTGTGATCTTTAATAGTCATTACATGTCCATTTTGTGTTTATTGTGGTATATGGTGTAGGATGTTGGTCTAAATTAATTTCTGCCAAACCACTTTCTGGTTTTCTCGGCAGTTCTTGTCAAATAGGGAGCTCTTCTCCAAGTAATTTAGATTCTCAGGTTTATTGAGCACTAAGTTATTGAGATCAGTAGTTTCTGATCCTTCCTTGTCTAGTCTGTTCAACACACCTGCTTTTCTGGGTTGTTTTTAAACCAATGCCAAAAAATCTTTTGTTTCCAGAAAGTTTTGATGCTGACTGCTTTATTGTATATTTTGACATCTGAAAGTGTTATTTCTCCTTCATTTTCCCTTTTTATTGAGACCTTAGGATTCTAGACCTTTTATTTTTCCAAATGAATTTTGTTGTTATCTTATCTAGCTTTATAAAGTATCTCTTTTGTAGTACTAGATCTATAAATTAATTGAGGTGTTGTTTTTATTGTAATTATTTTATTGTATCAGCATGTCCTGCCATCATCACTGACTATCCTCTCAATAATTTAAGTTGTTCTTTGCTTCTCTAAAAAGTTGCCTTGGTAGATTGATTCCTAGATATTTTGTGCATTTTGTAGTTATTTTCACTGGGACTTCCTTTCTATTGTTTTCTTCTAGATTTTCTGATTTATATAAAGAAATGCTATTAGTTGCATGGGTTTATTTTGTATTTTGAAAATTTATTGAAGCAATTACTCATTCCAATTAATTTTTTTTGCCGATTTGCTGGGGCTTTATAAATACACTATCACATTGTCAACCAATAAGAATAGTTTTGTTTTCTGTCTGTCTATGTTTGTACCTTTAATTTCTTCTATTTCATTGCCATTGCTAGAATTTTTAGAATTATATCAAATACCAGTGGGGAAAAGGGACATGCTTGCTTTGCTCCTGTCTTTATTGGGAAAGTCTAGTGTCTCTTCATTTCAGATAATACTAGATTTGGGGTTTAGATGTTTATTTTTTATCTTATTGGAACGGCCCCAATATTCCTATGCTTTGTTGGGTTTTGTTTTTAGCATGTATGAGTGTTATACTTTGTCAAAGACTTTCTCTGCATCTATTGATGTAACTCTGAATCCTTTTCAAGTTACCTGGGCCATATCAACTATATCTTAGCATAAGAGTGGGTGTCTACCCTTACCCCAACTAATCACTGAAGGCCCAAACATCTATTGAATCAACCAATCAGTCAAAAATAAAAAAGGCACGCATAAGTTCTTAATTAATTTGAAAGGATCATAAGTGCTCTGGGTCATTGCATTAAAACAAATTATGTCACAAGGGGATATCTTATGATTAGTTGATTAAAAATAGTAATATTCTGCAGGGCCGTGGATAAAACAAGTTCAGAATCACACACTCTATTAGCAATCCAGTTGAGTATTTGTTGAATCCAATGGTGAAGATTCCTAAGAGAAAACTGCCCTTTTGGGTGGGGGTATTTCTCTCCTTGACCCCCCTGCACTGACTAGGTGAACTCAGAAGATCTGGATTTCCCATCAGCATCAGTAAATATTTTCATGCTGCAGTGGCTAATGGCAGCATCAGCCTCAGGAACTGAGAGAAATGCCAAAGAAAAACTTGACGCACCAAGGAAAAAAAGTGTTAGGGCGTTAATTCTTGGAGCCCGGGAAAGAACAAACTCTTAGTAACCAGGAGCCCTGAGTTTATACTTTGGCTACATGTGCCCTCTAAGCTTGAGCCCATTCTCCCCGAGACCTTTTGTATGCAAGGTGAGAATACATGTCTAATTTGGGGGAATGTGTCTATAATTGCTCTTGTTCTATCCACTTAGTAAATACTCTTACTGAAAGTTGATCCATTCTGACTGGTAACCAATGGGAAGTACACTGGTGGGGGCTTGTGGACAACAGTTCTGGAAACTCTGATTCCATTCAGAGTTACCTCAAGAACTCTGAGTGAAATTATTGGTATCAACTCCTCTCTGGGGACCTGGCCTGCCAATTCAAGGGGGAGTTAAAGAATTAGCCCTGAAGGGGGTGCTACATTTGCAACATGGAAGAACTGGTATAAGCTATTTCTGAACCACTGTTAATGATTTTTGAAATATCATGGCAACTGGATGAGCACAAATTTTCTGATTTTCCAAAGAGATTGGGGAAAAGATGGTATTTTGTCAGTCTAAAAGTCTAAGAGGTGGGTCCAGATATTCCCATTGTTCTCTTGCTGCCTTGGTCTCCTTCCATCTCTGGAGTCCTGCAGTTCCTCCTCTTCTGGGGATACATGTACTTCTCTAGAGGCGGTAGGGGGCCAAGTGGTCTTATCTCACAAGCTTCTCTCCCATTCGTCCAGCTCTGTCTGTACCTGTCTGGGCAGCTCCTCCAGTCCATTTCAGCTCACTCTCCTCCCCTGTCTACCCTCACCCTTCATCCCCAACTTCGAATATCAGCTCCTCACAAGTAGGGGTTGTTTTCATTCTGTGTACAGCTGGAGAATGCCTGGCACACAGTAGTTGCTTAAAATGCTTGCTGATTGATTGAGTGAGCCAGCCCCATCCCACTCTCCTTTTTAAATCCAAGTTCAAGGGCAGTCTGGACCATTAACATAAGCAGCAATCGGGTAATGGAGGCTAATTCAGCGGAAATACAGGACTTAACCAAGGACACATCTCAATGACCAAAGGAAGCCCTCATCTGTGTTAACTTGGTTTGTAAGGAGTTAACATTATCAGAGAAATGCTTCTATCCCTCCTTAAGGAGATAAAGGTGATTTTTTAAAAAATTCAATTTTGTTTTGCTTTCCTTTTTTTCAATTAACAAAGCAGTTATATATCCCTTCCCCATTGGACAAAAAAAAACCCCAACCCAATAAAAACAATAAGAAAATCCTTGTAACAAATATGCATGGTCCAGAAAAGCACATTTCTTCATTGACTGTGCCCAATAATGTATGCCTCATTTTGCACCCTGAACTCGTTACCTCTCTGTCAGAAGGTGGGTAGCATGTTTCCTCAGCAATCCTTCAGAATCATGTCTGGTCATTGCATTGATCAGGGATCTTAAGTCTTTTTAAAAAATTTTTTTAAGGTCATTGTTTTCCTTTACATTATTTTGATCATTCTGTAAATTGTCCTCTTAGTTTTGCTCACTTCATTTTACATCAGTTCATACAAGTCTTCCTAGTTTTTTCTGAAACCATCCCCTTCATTTCTTACAGCACAATGGAATTCCATCACATTCATATACTGTAACTTGTTTATCTGTTCTCCAACTGATGGGCATGCCCTCAGTTTCCAATTCTTTACCAAAATGTTTTTGTACCTATGTGTTCTTTTCCTCTTTTTTGTACGAGAGGGAATTAAGAAAGTTTTACCTGGATTTTCTTAAAAAATAACCTCTACAGAGAGAATGTAAGAGCTGGGAGGGACCGTAGAGCATGGAATGTCAGAGCAGAGAATATTAGAACAGAAACTGTTAGAACTGGGAAGGCCATCATCCAGGCTCTAGTCCAATCCCTGCATTCTATAGATGAAGGACTGAGGCCTGGGAAGCAGTGATTCTCTCAAGGTCATACTGCGAGTTAGACACAGTGCAGATCTCCTTTCTCCCAGGCAGGTGCACTTATGGTAGGTCCAGGGGAGCTGGGTTTGTTTTCTCCCTTCCCCGATCATACCTCCAAGAGATACAGACCCCAGGGAAAGGTGACCCTGAACCCACGTGGTGGACACCTACCCATGGTGGCTGAGAAGATGACGATCCCCAGCACATTCATGCCATCGCTGGTGCCCGGCTCTGACTTGTACACCACCTCGGGAGGAGGCGTGAGGTCCAGGGCGAAGTTCTGCACCTGGGAGCCATTCTCCTCCTGGACCCCATAGATGAGGATCCGCTGAGGGGTAGTCTCTGACGCCACGGCCTTGCTGGACTTGACCATCGGGATGTTCTTGGTGCGGTACTGTTGGATAACATCCGCATCCCCACCGCGTCCCAGGAAAGCAGCCAGGGAAGAATCAAGGGGGAGGTCAGAGAATTGTTACTTGTAGATCTATGCATACAGTAGGCACTTAATAAATGCTTGTGGTATTGAAGAGTATTACTCCATATGGTTATTATAATAATGATAAACATTATAACTTAATAATAATAATAAAGAGGCAGCATGGAATGCTGAATAGAAAGCTAGGCCTTGGAGTTAGATAGATCTGCTTTCAAATCTTGCATTTGGCACCTTCTGGCTGTGTGACCCCAGGTAAGTCACTTGACTTGTCAGTGCTCCAGACACCTTCCCTAAGACTGAGAGCTGTAAAGCAGGTGATGATTTGAATTGGCAAGGGAGAGTTTTCTTAATGAGAGTTTTCTAAACCAATAAAATCATGGGTTGAGCTAAAAAAATTAATATTAATTGCAGTGTAACTTAAAATAATAAAAATGAATGTTAATTACAGCATAAAATAATAAAAATTAATATCAATTATAGCATAACTAAAATAATTAAAAATTGATATTAATTACAGTATAAATAAAATTAATATTAGTTACAGTATGTGTGTATTATTAGATAATTAAGATATTTTAGAGTTGACATAGTATAGTGGATACAGAGCTGGCTTTAGAGTCAGGAAGAGCTGCATTCAAATCCTACCTTAGATACTTACTAGTTGTATGACCCTGGGCAAGTCCCTTAACCTCTCTGTGACTCAGTTTCTTCACCTGTAAAATGAGGGGGTTGGACCCAGGGGCCACTAATTTCCCTTCCAGTTCTAAACTAATGATTAATGTAGACTGTTTGATCAATATTTAATGATATTAATTAATGATGAGTGAAACACATTAATGAATATAATTACTTATTATACTTAATCCCTGACGTTTTCCCATTTCTGCTCTCATTTGGCCTTCACAATGGCCCTGCTGGTTTCAACAGGATGGAGATCATTATTACCACTAGAAAAGCAAGGAAACTGAATCTCAGAGAAAGGAAGCAACTTTTCCAGGGTCACATAGCATCCCCCAAAGGGGGTCATCCACCCTCTGTTAGAACACTTCCAGTGGGGTGAGCTCGAGACCAGATGGAAGCTTGTTCTGGTCTTGGACCTCTTGAACCCTAGGATGCTCTGGGTTAAATTGATCAGAGATTTCCCCCTGTAACTCCCCCCTTGCTCCTCTTTACTCCCCCTTCCCAAGCCAATCTGTCCCCCATTCTCTTGGACAGCCTGCTGTGGATATGGAGGACAGCCGTCTTCTGTTCCCCAGCCTATTCATCTCCAGTTCCTTTAACTGATCCTCACGCTCTCAAGGCCTTGCTCACTCTCCTTTGGAGGGACCCCAGGTCATCAGGGTCCCTCCAAAAGCCTGGGGCCTGGAACTGCAGACGCCACTCTGGATGTGAACTGACAGGGAGGAAGATGGCAAGACTGGCTTCTCCCTTCTTGTAGACGGTGAACAGCCCAAGATGGTATTATCTTTACTAGCTGCTGAGCCAGACCTTCCAATTTTGGTTCAGTTTAATTCAACAAACATTTACTAAATGTCTAATATTTTCCAGGCTCTGTCCTAAGTGACAGGGATGTGAAGATAAAAAACCAAAATGCTTTTAATGGATATTGAACTTGTGGTCTACAAAGAAAACCAGCTTAGGAAGCAGAATGTAGAGCCTTGAGCAGATGGGATTCTTTTGTTTGGGGGCAAGTCAATGAGGAAGGAAAAGTTCTGGGGCATTGGGCCTTGGATAATCAAGTGGCTGTCCCAGGGCTCCATGAACATTTCATGGTGGGGGGATGCACAGTGGGAAAGGGTCACATGAAGGGAGAGGTAAGGGCATTATGTGCAAATGTTGCGCCCTTCCCAATCTGGCCAAATTTGGTCCTATAGGACTGTCCTCCTGGGTTGCCAACCTCCCATCCCATCCCATCCCATCCCATCACATCCCAACACTAACCCACTCACCTGTTTGAAGGTGGCTTCGACTAGGTTTGCCGGAAACATATTCCTGGAAAGAGAAGGAAAGGAAAGGAGGTAAGCCAGGTAAGATGTTCTGCTTAGACCTTGGCCCTAGAACCACGTCCCCTCCCTGGCACTGAAAACCTCTGTGGGATCAAGGCCCCCATTGGAGGACAGGAACCTGTCTCTAATCTCCTGGGATCTCAGAATCACAGGTTTAGAGTTGGAAGGGCCTCAAGATGCCATCTAGTCTAACTCTCATTTTAGGCCAGAGAACTGCGTGTCCCCCAAGGTCACATAGGTGCTAAGTGATACTCCCTCCACACGTCTGCCTGGTCACCTTCTCTTCTTCCCTCAAGCCTTCCTTGATGTCACCAGCTTAGAAGGACCTCTCCATTGGTCAGCACTCCCAGATCATTCTGATAAGCTCTCTCTTTTGTCCCCATGTCTCCCGCAACTTGTATCAGGCTTATGAGTGTCTATGGCAGATGCCCCCACCCCAACACAGTGTTAACTCCTTGAGGGCTGGGATTACATTAGTGAACTCTTGATGTATGCTTACTGAACTGAAACAAGTTGATGGTGAAGAGTGATATCCATGTAAGGAAGTCAGGAAGATCTGAATTCAGATGCTAAGCAAGTCATTTAACCATTGTCTGCCTCAGTTTCCTTATCTGTAAAATGCAGATAATAATAGCACCCACTTCTTCATGTTGTTGTAAGGATATAGTGAAATAACATGGAAAGCGCTTTGCAGGCCTGAGTTTGATAGAAATGGTGACCATCATCCTTATCATCATTGCTGTTATTAACACATACCTGAAAAAGCCCATCTCTTTGGTACTAACATTTTCCTGGTCCTGCTGGGAGTTAACAATAATATTATTTGTCCTAGTAAGAGACATAAGTGGATAATGTGATGCCAGCATGTATTCTAATGTAATAAATGCTGGTCCCAGGAGAGCTATCCTAATGTACAGTGAAAGGGGGAAGAGGGGAGAAGGGTGGAGGGGGAGAGGAGAAAGGGAAGGAGTGGGAGAAGGAGAGAGGAAGAAGAAGAAGAAGAAGAAGAAGACACAAAGATGAAGATGAAGAAGAAGAACAAGAAGAAGAAGAAGAAGAAAGAAGGAGGAGGAGGAGGAGGAGGAGGAAGCAGGGGAAGTGAAAACTCCCTTGGGCCCCATCCTCAAGACTGGGGGATTTGGACATATCCATTCCTCTCTTGCTGAGGCTGCCTCCTGGCTGCTGATGGATGTTGGGATGTTTCCTGGCCCTGGCTCAGACGTGGCTTGTGGGGATCAGTGAAGGCCAGGTTCTTCCAGACCCCAGCAGACCTCACCATCCAGCCTCTCTCCAACAGCACTGATTTCCAGATCCTGAACATGCTCCATCGCTATGGTGATGGAGAAGTTGTTATCCCTTCCAGCTTCTGTTCCCTAGCTTGACCTCTGGGCTGGAGCTGGGCCATAGGGCTGGGCTCAAGACCTGCTGTTATCCTCCCTGAGGGTGGGGGGAGGGTGAAGCAGTGGGCCTGGGGCCACAGGGGCTTGGTTTGGCTGGGCTTACCCAGGATGTATTAGTATTTCTTTTTCATATCACAAGTTTGCTATTTTAAGTAAAGCATTTCTGTTTTCCCAATGGTGTGATGTCATCTCATTAATATTAAAACTGCCCAGTCTTTTCGAGGGGGAGAATGGAGGCTGAGAATGGGAGGTGAGCCAAGGTAGACAGTATGGAGCTCCCCTCCAAGCAGGTTCTTAGGAAGTAGCAGGAAAGCAGTGGGGAGGGGGCGGGTGAAGGGTAGCCCCCATCTGATCTGTTCAGAGGGTCAGAGGATCAGATGGAGATTCAGAGCTAGAAAGGACCTTAGAGGTCACCAAGTCTTCTCCCACCCATTTTTCAGCTGAGAAAATTGAGGATCAGAGAGATAAATTGATTTGCCTGGAGTCACAAATCAACTGATAACTATTTCTCAAGTACCTATACTACGCTAAGCTAATAAGTGTCCCAGGCAGGATTTGAACTCAAGTTTTTTCTGCCTTTAAGTCCAGCACACTCTCTACAACTCCACATTGTTACACGGATGAGTTCAGAAAGGCCTCAGGGTCAGGTCCATTTTATATGACTCATGAGTAGTTCAGGGCCTTGTCTCTAGTCAACACAGCTGGTTCAGAGCTGGGTCTAGAACCCAGATCTTCAATCTTTTTTTTTAAATTTTAATTTAATTTAATTTTTTAAATACAGATCTTAAATCTTGAGCTTATTCCAAGGTACCAAAGCCTCGCCTGGAATTGCTCGGACACCAGAAGTCAGTGTACCAGTTTGTACCAGCTCATGCCTGCTTCTTATCAGAGCGGGGATGGCTGAGAATGGCTATGTGCAGTCAGGGCACTTGGAATCCTGAATTCCCAGGCCAGCCAGGGCCCAGGTGGGGGTTTAGGCATCTCCCTCCCACAACCAGGGCTTCCTGAACAAAGACAGCCTTGTCTAGCTCACATAGCTGGAAGGGGTGGGACAGTCCCTGTGGAAACACTGCCGGCAGCCAGGACAGGACTCCCACCTTGCTTCTGGAGAGATATACTTCATATGCTCATTACATGCAGGTTTCAGAAGGTGAGTCATGAGCGAGACACTCCCAGACAGCTCTCAGGAACATTCTCTGCTCCTGGTGCCAATTTCTAAGGCTGTCTCTTGGCACGCCTGGCTGCCCCTTGCTCATGGAGGTAGGAAGATGTCCTCACAACCAAACCCTGCAGACCACCCCGTGACCAAGCCAAGTGTTCCCAGTGAAGAACATAATAGGCTCCCTGTCTTTTGTCCTGCTTAGACTCTAGTGTATTGTGCTCTGTTCTGGATGTCACATTTTAGGAAGGTCAGTGACCATCTGGAAAGCATCCCAAGGAGGGCAGCCAAGACAGAGGGGAGATTGGAGACCAGGCTGTGGGCTGGAGGAGCCCGGCCCAGCTTGGGAGTTGCACAGAGTTCACAAAATTCCAGAATCTCAGACTTGCAAGGGGCCTCAGCAGGCAAAGTTTGAACAAGAATGCTGTCTTCCATGTCCCTGGTGAATGACCACCCAGCCTCTGCTTGATGAGGTGGTAAACCCAGTACTTCCAAGAGAAAAATAATTTTGTTTCTAGAGAGCAAAATACATGCATCAAATCAAATCTGCTTCTCTGCAATACCCCCTCCCCAATCCTGCTCATCCCTAGGTCCTAGGTCCACCCTCTGGGTTCAAGGAAAACAAGTCCTTCCATTTGTCAGCCTTGCAGATGCTTAGAGATGGCTATCACACCTCCCCTATCCCAGACCCCATTCCCCAGCCTTCCCTGCCACAAGCTAAGCATTCCGTGTTCTTACATGGCACCATCCTGGTTGTCTTCCTCAGCACGGTCTCCAGCTTATGGATGTCATTACTAAAATGTGGTGCCCAAGAATTGAACACGATACTCCACGTGGCATCCGACCAGAACACACTGCAGAAGGATGGCTTGTTTCTAGAAGCTGCACCTCCCGTAATGATGTCAGAAACCCCAGTAACCTCCCCACTGCATGGCTGACACAGCGCAGTCCACTAACCTCCACCCCCTTCTAGATGTTCCTCAGACAAGCTGCTCTCAAATCATGCTTCCCCCAATCCTGCACTTGTGACATTGATTTCCAAGCCCCAATATAAGACTTTTTGTTTACCTTAAATTTCATCTTCTTAGATTTAAACCAAATGCTCTAGCCTGGCAGCACGTTTTTAGAGTCTGGCTTTGTCATCTAGTGTGTTAACAATCCCTCCTAGCTTTGTGTCTGTCATCTGCAAATTTGGCAAGCCTGCCGCCTTTGTCTTTATCCAAGTCGCTAAGGAAAATGTTAACCAACACAGGGCCAAACACAGACCCCTAGGACATCCCATTGTAGACCTCCTGCCATGTTGGCATTGGACTATTGGCACCTTCTCTTTGGGTTTGGCCAACCAAGCGGGTACAAATCCATCCAGTTATAGTCTCATCCAGATGTCCTTTCTCCATCTTCTCCACAAGAATAACATCAGACTCCTTAATGCTTTGCTGAAATCTAGGCATGCCATATCTGCAACATTCCTCTGAGTTAGTCATTTAACAATCTTGTTCCAAAAGGAAATACAATTAATGTGGTATGACCCATCCTTGGTAAAGCCAGGCAGGCAGTTGGTAATCACTACTTTCTTTTCTAGATGTTCAACTACTTCTTGTGTGATCTTTTTGAGAATTCTGCCTGGAAACAGAGCCAAGCTCACTAACCTAGAGTTTTGAGGACTTCCATGACTTTTTTGGAAACTGGGACTCTCCAGTCCAGTAGCCCTCCAACCCACTCCCTTTCAAAGATTACTGATAGCAATTCAGGCTGCTTTGTCAGGCCCGAGGATATTATTCACCTGATCCTTGACCTGATCCTTGATACTGGGCTCCCTTCCTAACTCCTTATTTATCTTGGACACCAATTCCTAGCTCATCATTTTTGTCCTGCCTTTGTCCTTGTTAGAGAAGTAAGAAGCAAATTAAGGACTGAGCAGTTCTGTCTTTCCTCCTCTATCAGTTGTCATCATCCCATCTATCCCAGGCCAAGGTCTTAGTTCTTCCTTAAAGCTCCTCTTTCCCCCAATCTAGCTGAAAATGCCAATTCCGTCTTCTTTTGGTCCATAGCTTCACTCTCCAAATGGGTTTCCCTTCTGTGAGCTCATCAGACAGAGACTGGATGATCACTTGCCAGTTTTTTTATAAAGGAGATTGTTTTATGGTATGAGTTAAACCAGATAGCCTCTGAGGGAGGAAGGGAGGAAGAAAGGAAGGAAGGAAGGAAGGAAGGAAGGAAGGAAGGAAGGAAGGAAGGAAGGAAGGAAGGAAGGAAGGAAGGAAGACATGTTTCCTACCCGTCTAGTCTCTGATAACATGGCCAAAGAGAGGGACGTAATAGTCCCTTTGGACTCCCTCCCTCCATCCCTTTGCTGCCTTCTGGTATATGTACAAGTGTTTCAAAGTTCTCCTAAGCCTAGCATCATCCACCCCATGAAGTTCCTCTGCTATTTAAAATGTACAGGAGGGTGGCTAGCTTGCTTGGTTAGCCAATCACACTACCACATAGTTGGTGCTATGGGACTAAAGCTCAGGAAAGAGAATGGAGGCTGGATATGTTGATATGGGAGTCATCAATGTAGAGAGGGTCATTGAACCCATGGGAGTTGATGAGGTCACTGAAAGAGAATGTAGAAAGAGAAGAGGACCCACAACAGAGCCTTAGAGAATACGTAGAGTTAGGGGGTATGCTGGGGATGATGATGCTGAACCAAGCTCCAGCACTCAGCATCCCAGGGAGGAGAGGCTATCCAGGAGGAGAAGGTGGTCAGCAGAGTCTAATTAACAGAGGGATCAAGAAAATAACAAACTTTTAACAGGAACCATTGAGGAAGCCCTAATCTGCTACTAGACCTTTATTCAAAAATAGAAAGGTGGGCTATATGAAGGAAATGGGATTTTGGCAGCATGGAGAATTCTGGGTGTAGGAACAACCTCATTTCATTGAGGCAGGTCACAGATTGCCACCCATCTATGACTGTGTTGGTTTTCCTCCATGCTTGGAACGCTCTTCCTCTTCATCTTCACCCCCTGGCTCGACAAAATCCTGCCTTCTACAGAAGGTCTTTCTAAGTCCCACCCTTCCCCACTGCTAGGGTTTTCCCTCTAAGATTACCTTCCCTCATACTCTTGGATGTACATGGTTATTTTCATGTTGGGCAGCTTGGTGGTGAAGTGGATGAGTTGCCAAGTCTGGAGTCAGGAGGACTCATCATTCTGAATTCAAACCCACCCTCAGACACTTACTAGCTGTGTGACCCTGGGCAAGTCACTTCACCCTGTTTACCTCAGTTTCCTTATCTGTAAAATAAGCTGGGGAAGGAAATGGCAAACCACTCTAGTATCTTTGCCAAGAAAACCCCAAATGTGGTCACAGAGAGTCAGACATGACTGAAAATAATGAACAACAAGATTTTCATGTCATTGATCCCATTAGAATGTTAGCTCGTTGAAGGGAGGGCCAATATTTTTGACCTTTTTTTTTGTATCCTCAGTGCCTAGCCCAGTGCCTGGCATGCTGTAGGTGCTTAATCAATACTTGGTGACTGAATGACTGGATTTAGATATTAGAGAGCTGCACTTGACAGTCAGGAAGATGACTGAAAGGTTGTGGCAACTCCTTGGACATATGGCCTGAGTGAAGAGAAAGACAACTTCAAAGTTGGAAATCTGGAAGACTAGAAGGATGGTGGTGTCCTTGACAGGAATACGGTCTTGAGGTGCGGGGGTAGTGTCAAGATAAGCTCCAAGCAGAAGGTAGCCCTTATGCTGAGCCTTGAAGGGAGCAAGGGATTCGAGAAGGCAGAGATGAGGAGAAAGAGAGCATTCCAGGCATGGATCATAGGATTATAGATCTAGACACCTCAGAAGCCCTCAGATTAGAAAACTGAGGCCCAGAGAGATCAAGGGACCTGACCAGGGTCACATAACTATTAAGTGTCTGAGGTGAGATTCAAATCCAGGTTTTCCTGACTCTGACCCAGCACTCTGCCTGAACAATGAGGAGAGTGAAAGATGGGGGAGAGCCTGCAAAAAGCATAGAGATGGGAGATGGCATTTTCCTTTAGAGCAAACAGGCCAGGTTTCCTAGACTATCCAGTGCATTAAAAGCCAAGCAGAAGCTTTTATAAGGAATATAGAGTGCTTTGAAGACTTTTAACTGCTGTATAAACATCAGTTATGTGTGTATCTGCTCTAAACCTGTGATTTCATTACCATAAAGAACTCTTGGTGTCAAAATCTATCCACTGATACATATCAGCATCTCGTTGGCAATTTATCATCTTAGAGAGCTGCCAGGGGCCCTGAGAGCTGAAGGGACTTTTCAGGATCACGGATACAGAATGTATCAATGGCAGGACATGAGCTCGGCTCTTTCTGACTCCAAAGCAGGTCACCCCAGTTTTCATGATTCAGGAGGAAAAGGCTGGATTTGGAACCAGAAGACATTGGTTCAGACACTGGTTCTACCAATTACAGCCTGGGAGACCCTGAATGAGAACCTTAAACTCTTTCGGCTTTGGTTTGCTCATCTTTAAAAGGAGACGATTGAACCAGATAGCCTAACTTCCCATTGAATATAAACTCCCTGAAGAAACAGAGGAGAGAAACCCTTAGCCCTGAGGGCCATTACATTGTCCCTAGGCTTAAATCGAGAGAATTATATACATACAGCGTAGCCACTGTATATACATAAATATTGAAATAATACATACATAATAGAGAAATATAAATATGTATATGTGCTGTACATACATATACCTACAGACACATCTATATCTATATATTTATCTCTCTGTGTATGTGTGTATATATATGTGTGTGTGTATGTATCTATATCTATCCATCCATCTATCTATCTATCTATGTCTGTCTGTCTGTCTATCTATCTATCTACTTATCTATCTACTGTGTGTATAGGGTGCCCCAAAAGTCTGTTTAGTTTTAAGCTTAGTAAACCCTCCCAGTCTTTACAATCCATCTTCTCTGAGAACTCATACCTCTCTCCCAGCATATTGTATTTACCATATTTTCCCTTGAATGTTATATAGAACTTAGTTATCATGGAATGCTATTCCATACTACTATAGAATGACTATTAAGTCATCCAAGAGATCTATGGTTTCCCCCTCTCCTGCCCCATCTCCCCCCCCCCATGTTTGCATCCCTTCTGGATGCTGCCCTGGACCCTCACTAGCTATGTGACACTGGGCAGGTGGAGTCTCAATTTCTTCCCTCGGAAAATGGAGATAATGATAGAACCTACTTCATTGGGTTGTTGTAAGACTTGAATGAGATAATATATGAAAAGACTCAGGAAAGCTTAACATGCTAGTTAATCACCATCTCTTTTTCTTAGGTTAAGTCCCAGGGAGCAGTTTGAGGCACAGAAAGATTAAATACATTACATATTATATTACATAATTATATATAATATATTACATATTAGCTAGCAATCAGTCAACAAACATGTCTTAAATGATTAATTAGTAAAGGCTTGTTGACTGATCGTCGGCCGCCTCCTCTCTGTGAGACCGGACTCTCTGGGTGAACTCTGACATCCAGGTCCTCATCAGCCCTTGCCTGGACTCTTGCAAAAGTCTCCCAATTGATCTCCCTGTCTTGAATCTCTCCTCACTCCAAACCAGTCTCCACTGAGCTGCTTGAGTGATATTCCTGAAGTGTAGGTCTCATCTTGTTGCCATCTGCTAGGTACATTTCCTTGATGATATCCTTTATTGTGGTTCTTTGTTTTCTTAAAAAAAAACGCCACTATTCCCTTTAAAATTTTAACTTAAAACACAAAAAACCCCCAGAACATTTCCATACACACATCAGAATACAAAAAAGGATTCTATATGAAACACTGAATCTCCATTTTCATACTGCTTGCTTTAAAAAAAAAATTTATGCATATGTATAGGCAATGAATTCTAGCTGCTACTTTCAAAACTATCCTGTTTATCTGTGCTTCCTTATGAACTCCCTTTTGTTTTCTCCTGTGCATTTTGAGAAATGTTTTAATGGTCACTTTGAAAACAAAAAGATATTGCTGAAGTCCTCCTCCCACTAGCTCCTTCACCTTCCCCCATAGATAAGAAAAGTTTAACTGATAAAAAGGAAAAACCTTCTTTATAGCATATAAATGTAGTCAAGCAAAACAAATCCACACAGTGACCATATCCAAAAATGTGTCTCTGTACCTTGTATCCATCAATTACCTTCTTGTAACGAGGTGGGTAACATGCTTCCTTTCTCCCTTGAGACACGTTGGTCATTACTTTGATCAGACTTCTCAGGTCTTTCACAATCGTATTTCTTTACAACGCTGTCTTCCAATAAAGCGTTCTCCTGGTTTTGCTGACTTCATTTTCCATCAATTCATATTGCCCAGGATTTTCTGAAATTGCCTCTTTTATTGTTTCTTATGGTACGATAGTATTTCCTTATATTCATAGGTCATAATTTGTTCAGCCATTCCCTAATTGTCTAAGAAGCAATCTAAGGCCCCTCCTTAGATTCTAGTTCTCTTCTACCCCCACTTCCCACCCTTTTTACCCTCTCCTTCCCTGGAGGAGGAAGTTTATCTTGTTTGTGACTGTCCCTTTCCCAGTGTTATCCTCTCTTTACCACCCCCCCTTGCCTATCTCTATTTGTTTACCTGTTAATTTTGATGTGAGTGTATGCGTCTTCAGCTCTTCTTTGTTCATCTTAGATAAGGGAGGTTCACCTGACAGAGCATTAGGGGCCTCAGAGCCCCCCTGGCCTGGGTCGATAGGTATGAGTGATGTGCACAGCACTGGTCAGAACCACGTTGGTTCCCGCCCTCTACCACTTCTTGGCGCTCCCAAGGTCCCCACTCCAGAATTTTCTGACTGTGCTGAGGCTTACCTCAGAAGACTCTCTGTTCTTGCTGCTTCTAGACACAGAGCCTTGAAGACTGCATTTGGCTTGTCCCTGGTGTTACTGGTGCTCACTCTGGGCTGAGGATCCCTTTCCTATTTCTCTTAGGCCTCTGGCTGACTTTTTCTGCAATTTGGAGGTGTAAGAAGTCAATGTAGCTCCTCACTGGATTTCTTGATTGTTTTTTCAGTCCAGCGAGAACTTCAGGTTTTTGCTGGAGTTGGTATGGGAGCCAATCCGGTGGCCATCTTGGCAGGAAGTCGATGGCTCTCTTTCCTAATGCCTTATTTATACCGGGTACAACCTAGCATGTCACCCCTGCCCTCTCGGTGATCCTTATTTTCAGTTCTTCAGTGTTAGTGTGTACTGTTCCATGTTCCATTTCTTCAGTATAGCGTCTCATCACTAGCACATCCGCACAACGTCCAGCCTGAACTTTTCTTCTTATGTCCAACTCGTAAAACAGATTGAGTGCATCCTAAACTCCTATAATTGCAGCGTCCCTTTTCTCATTACTGCGCTTTCATTTTTATTCCCCTGCTTCTATTCTTCCCTGTCCAATTCATCTTCCATGCAGCTCCCTCACTAAGGCACAGGTCTGGTAAGTTCCTTTGTATTTACGTACCTGTACCATTGTGTCTCCATGGAACATAAACTTCTTGAGGGCAGGGGCTATCCTGTTTATATGGTCTATGGAGGCCCAATACTTAGCCTCACTCACTGAGGGTACTTAAATGATTGCCAAGGTTGGCATTGTTTAAACCTGGAGGTAACAGGAAGCCACTGGAGTTTATTAAGGGGTGGTGATGGTAACATGATGAGACCTACACTTTAGGAAAACCATTTTGGCATCTGGGTAGAGGATGGAATAGAGTAGGGAGAGGCTGGATGCAGAGAAACCATGTAGAAGGCTCTGCCTAGTCTATGTACCTAAGTCCTGGTACCTAAGTTGTGAACCTGATGAATTGGGAGTATGGTGGACAGTAACAGAGAAGTTCAGAGGAGGGGAGGATTTGGTGGGGAAGGATGAGTTCTATTTCAGAACTTGCTGAGTTCATGATACCTGCAGGGTTCAAGATGTCCAGTTTGAGATCTCCAAGAGTCAGCTGGTGATGTGGGCCTGGAGTTTAGGAGGCAGGTTAGGTGTTGTCTGGTACTTTTTCCTGGGCGCTTATAACTCTTATTCAGAGAAGTGTACATTAAAAACTCAGTCATTATTTAATTTCTCTGGTGTTTTAATGAGGTGGGGATGGGGAGGAGAGGGAGGGATGGAGTGAGGGAGTTCAGTTCTCTGCCTAGTGCCTTGAATCTTAACACCAACTTTCCAGAGTCCTCTGCTGATGATTGAGAAATGAATTCATCACTTGGCGGTCCTTCTGGGCCATGGTCTGGTTTTGTTTTCTTGGATCATGTATTGAAAGGAGCATTAACAACTCCCAGACTCAAAACCTCAGTCTTCTTGGCCTCATCTATTGGCCCCACATCATCTCAGCCATCAAGTCCTGTTGATATTTTAAAGTTCTATCTCTTGTAATCCTTCCCTCCTCTTCATTCCCACTATCTCCTCCCCATCCTAGGCCATGCTCTCATCACATCAAACCTGGGTGATTACAACAACCTCCTGGCTGGTCTTCCTGTCCCTGGGCTCTTCTTTCCCTCCAGTTATCAGTCACTAGACACACAGCCAAATTTTCCTTAAACTCTATTTACCACAAAACTTTCCTCCTCACATACCTTTGATGGCTTTCTATTTTTTTTTTTAGCCTGGCATTCAATGCTCTCAACAGTCTGGGCTTGAACCTACCTACCAACCTGATCTTCCCTTCATATAATCTAGGCTCTCTATGATTGTCCTCATGTCTCACCTCTACTTATCTCATTTCCTGATCTCGGGAAAGGGAATTGGCTTGGAAGCCAGAGCACTTGGGGTCAAACCCAGACTCTGCTCTATACGCTACTGTCTTTGGCAAGTTCCATAATGCATAAGGTGAGGGGGTTAGACTGGATGATTTCAACGGGCCTTTGCTGCCTTACCCTCTGAGGACTAGGGGCTAGGTCCTCCATTATTCATCTTCACCTCTGTGCATTTGTACACACCATCCCCCTATCCTTTGAGTGCAGCCCTTTCCCATGTGGGCCTCTCAGGATATTTATCTTCCTTCAAGCCTCAAGTGTCGTCTTCTCTGGGAGCCTCCACTGATTCCATTAGTTATTACTTTCTCCCTTCTCAAATTACCTTCTGTTTATTTGACTGTTTATACATTGCATCCACCTAATAAAAGAAAGATCCTCAAGGACAGGAATTCTTTCCTTTTTCACAGTAACAAAGGGGCAATTTAATGGACCCTAAAGTTCCCTGGTTCCCTCTTCTTTGGATTTAGGGGGTTTATTTTAGAGTAAGAGTTCTGAGTTCAGTCTGAATCACCCTGAGCCCCTAGTTAGGAAGATTCACAGCATGTAGGCAGAGTTTGGCCTCTCTACTTAACTCTACAATTATATCTATCTTTAGTTAACCCTTGATATCTGTGGTTAAGGTAAAATTCAGTTTAATGGAAATGTTTGGGTAACTAAACAGCAAATAATACGGTAGTTCTATGGATAGATAGCCATGGCAGTGTGTGTGTGTGTGTGTGTGTGTGTGTGTGTCTATCTCTCTGGGCCCGGGGTGGGGGGAATTGGGGGGAAAGAGCTTCCTTTTTCTTGGGATTTCCCTCATTCTGAGTCTTCTGCTCTGGAAAGGCTGTAGAGCCATCGAGTATCTTCAATATGCCCTTCTCTACCACAGCTTAGTCCTTCCTCCATTCTGCGCTTTCTCTAATTTCTTGAATGTGGAGGTCTTAGAATCTTTCCCCTTTGATTCTGAGTTGGCTTATATTTATTCTACAAGTTGCTTCGGGGTGAACCAGTGTCTCACACAATGACTCTGATTGATTCAAGGAGATGCACAATGCCTGTTCATTTCTTCAGTGGTTTCAGCCATGTCTGACTCTTTGTGACCACATTTGGGTTTTTTGGGGCAAAGATCCTGGAGTGTTCGCCTTCTCCTTCTCTTGTTCATACTCATTTCTGATTGTTCCATTCAATCAAAAAGTGTGCTCATAGGGTCTTGCCATCAGAACCAAATGGTGTTGGTTTAAACCACCATTGTATCTCAACAAGAAGCTGGGGCTATCTGCTTATTGAATGGAATTGGAGCTGCACTGTCTCCTCCAATCTTCCGGAAGCAGTTTGTCTGTCCTTTCTTTGCTCCATCACCCTAGCTTCATTTACTTATCTGTTTACATGTTGTATTCCCATCAGGAGAAAGGAAATTCCTTGGTAGTGGTAACAGTGGAAAGGACACTTGTTCTGGAGTCAGAAGATGTGGGTTGAAATCCTCCTTTTGGTGCTGAGACAAGTTACTTCTGCTCCCTTGATCTCAGTGACCTCATCTGTAAAATGGATCCTCCGAATATATGGTTTTTACTTTTGTATTCCCCAAATCTCATATAATTACTTGCTCTTTGTAGATGCTTAATACAGGTTTAATGAGTTGAATTGAAATGAATGCCTTGATTCTATAATAATATTTCTGCCTTCCTCCCCCTTTCTAGGACCTCTCTGCCTTTCAAGACCTAGACCAAACCTAACCTCCTCCAAGGAAGCTCCCCTGATCCCCTAAGTCTGTAGTAATTCCTCTCTTTTCTGGGTCCTTATACTCCTAACTGCCTGAGTACACATTGGGCCTTGGGTCATAACTCTCCTGCCTCATACCTTTAGCAAGTGCTTTAAAGACTGGCTTAGGAAGTGAAGGGTTAAGTCATAAATTCAAACTTACTGCCTCATTTGTACTTCTTTGCTAGTATTTCATCCACTGAGCCATGAAGCTTCTTATCCAAATTCCCATTGAAGTAGCACACAAGCCATCCATTTAGAGAAACATTCACTGCTAAATAAATGGTAGGAGAAAAGGAGCTAGAGAACTTGATGAGTCCTTTCCCTTTAAAAACTTATGAGCCCAAGAATGGCACCAGTTCAATACAATAAACTCCCATTTTAATAGTGCTTTTAAGATCTAAAAAGCACTTTCCTTCCAATAACTCCAAGAAAAAATGTTGCAAGTTTTACAGTTTACAAATGAAGAAACTGAGGTTTGGTACTTAGCACAGTGCCTGGCAATAGTAAGCATTAATGAATTCTGCTTAATTCATTACTTTTTACCTGGAATCAAAGTTGATGGGAATAACTTTTACCCTGCTCCTGTTTGGGGATAACTCTCCTATTCTCCACAATCTTTCAAATATCTCTGCCCCAGACATCACAGCAGTGATTCTTTTTTAAGCACCCAAGGACATAGCTCTGCTGGACCAGGCGACTTGAACTCTTCAAGGACAGCTAAAAGCTTTCTTATTGTCTCTTAATTTCTCTTGAGTCTCAACTCGCTATTAGCTATTTTGGGGTTGTTGTTCTAACCTTTCAGGCACTAGTCATTCTCTTTGGCAGACAGAACAGCCCCAGAATTAACAGGCACCCCAACTACAACAAACACGACATCCAGTCTTTGTAGGAAGAACTCCACTGATGGGAATCTGACTGCTTCTCACAGGAGAGGATGAGTGAGTCATAAGCAGACCTTCACATGGCCAATGCTTGGAGGAGAAACTCTACCATGTCCCCAGAGACTCTTTGGAATCCCTTATTCCTGCTACCCCCCACTGCCTACCCAAACCCTTGCCATCACTCTTCCTTACTCTCTGCCCAAGGAATGAGGAGAGGGCTACTTAATCACCCAACTTTCCAAAACAAATGGCCTCTGGGTTGAGAACAACCATGGAAATATCCTCAAACCAAAAGGATCAATTTTCACTGAGTTAGAAGCAACCATAGCCAGAGAATAAACTTGGAATGCTGGACTTTCCCACAGCCCCCAACCAACCCTGAGAATCCCAGAGTCAGGGATCTTGGCCACAAAATCTTAGAATCCCAGAATTTGTCATCCATCTCCCAGGGCAGGATTCTCCTCAATCCCACGCAGCATCTACGGCAAGCAGTCGACCACCTCTTTGAGAATGCAGACAGGGAACTCACTTCCCTGGGAAGCAGCTCATTCTCCTTTCCTGAAAACTCTGTGTGCTCAATGTCTCCCTTATACTACCCAAGGACTTCAATGGGTCTATAAACTCATTGATGTGGACATTCCCTCCAACAAAGCAGATTGCAATGTGCCCATGCCTCCCCATCCAACAACATACCTAGGTCCTTCTTTGTTTTCTCTTAACATTGGGAGGATAACATTGGGAGCAAAGATGCTGATTATCTGAGGGTTAGCCCTTGTTCTTGGCACATGACTAATCCACCTTGTCCCTGCCATCCTCATCCTTTATTCTGATTCTTTCTCATAATTCCCTATTTGTCATGTGTTGTAGGTTATTCATACCCACCATGAGCCTCTCAATTGTCCTTTGAGTGATACTCCAAGTCAAGTCTTTGGAAGCTATAGTATTCCAAGAATCACAGCCATTGTAGGGACACTATTAGAATTATGGCATTAAAAAGAGCCATGCCAGCCTACATTCTTCTTCCTGTTTAATTCTGGATCCAAACTCTTGTCCATTTACTCTCTCTCTCTCTCTCTCTCAGGTTCCATAAATTATTCATCTAACTGACTACCTGGTTAATAGGAATTCCTCATCCATTTGATCATTCCTATGTAGATGGTTACTCCAAACTCTTCTAACTGGTTATAAATCTTTTCCAGGAGATCCTACAACATTTTATGTCAGATACAACTAGTCCAATGTCATATACATACAGGAGCATATGGAAGATTTCACCACTAACATGTACTTTGCGCCATGTCTCCTTCATGAAAGTGGTGAATACCTTTGGGACATGTATGTCTCCATGTTTTATGCCTCGTCACATATGCATGAGTGTGTATTTATCTATCTCCATATCTATCTATCTATCTATCATGATCATCCATCATATCAATACATGTATATATTTGCCTGTCATGATATTAAAGATCAGGGAGAGCTGCAAAGGTTAACCCTATTGTTATATCTTTCAAAAAATTTCACATTATTTTGATGGATGGATGGAGACACCACATTGGAAGAAATCCTTTAGGTCAACATTTTGCTCCACTAAATCAAAAAGGTTTTCAAATAGTAAAGAAATAATAAGCACAATGGGATCTTGTATTTGATGCTAAATATGTGATTCACTTTGTAATATCATTGAAGAAAGCCTATCTGTTCCCAACTAATATCCCTATCGAGAATGACCTCAATGCATAAATATGTCTATATTATAGCACATCGTTCTCTGAGATCTATATGCCATAAAATTTTATGAAAAAGGAAAGTAGGTATGTAGTTAAATAGCTGTTGGTTGCCCTTAAGGGAAATTAAGGTCTGAGATTCTTTTCCATGCCTTTAGTATCTTCTGTTTTTTCAGATACCTTATGACTCAACCCCTCAATGTTTGCAGTTATATCACCTCCAGCACAGGTCCCCTTTAAGTACTCTTGGCTTTTATTCCCTTCAGTCCCATTTCTCCCTCTAAGTACCTCTAGGACTGTGATGTTAGAGGTCAAGCATGGTGCCTCCACTTTCCTTGATGTTGAATAGAGTTTGTCATAAAAATCTTGTCTTATCTTTTCTCTTTTTCACCATTTTGTGGTCCTTCTTCCAGGCTCAACCTTAAATCCATTCAGAATGATTCTGTTAAGTTCACTTTAGCTCTCTCATCAAGCTTTTTAAAACTGGGTTTTACCCTTCAGTGCTTCTCTCTGTTTTATGAGGCAATGCCGTTCATAAACTACCATCATTCTTCTTTGTGAGATATTACAAATGAGCTTATGTTCAAAATGATATTGTCCTTGGCAGCCATATCTCTACTTGGTGAGTATGCCAAGCTACTGAAGTACTTTTGGGGTTTTTTTTAGTTTCCCTATGACAAACGATTTATATTGGTTGAACTTTAATCAATCAGATATTTATATTAAGTGCCTGCTATATTCTAGTTATTTAAAATAAACATTTATTGAGCACCTACTAAGAGCTAGGCAATATGCTAAGCAGTAAGCTAGGTGCTGGGGATACAAGCATTTTATTAGCTGCCCAATATGCGCCAGGCATTGTTAGGTGCTGGATATATGAAGTATATATATGCTGGGTATATGAAGATAATTATGAAACAGCCCCTGCCCTCAAGAAGCTTACAATCTTTTAGTTCATAGAACATCTCCATCTACAAATATATACAAAACGTACAATGTAATGCCTGGTAATTTCAGGGTGGGCAGAGGCACCAGCAGCTGGGGAAGACCGAAGATTCCTTGGAGTATCCATTTCTTTTTTTTTAGATGATGCCTAAAGCTATATGCAGCCCATCAAAACCCTTCTGGATTCAGACTCACCATCTGGGGGTTAGATCTCCCTCCCTGCCTTGTGCCATCTGTAGATTTGATGATGAGACTGCCACCCATGCCTTTGTCTAAATCTCTGCTAAAAATGTTAAGCAGCTTGAGAGAGAAGACCCTCATTCCCTTCATTTAGGGTGAATTTTGGCTAGCCCTCCCCTCCTCTGACAGCACCTCTCAGGGTACAGAGCTGTACAGAGCTCTCATGATTTCTCTCTGTTTCCTGTACAGATATCTTAGCTGCTTCTTGCCAGAGATTCCACGTGGGCTGGGAATGTGTCTTATCTAAATTCTGTGCCTCCCTCGGTGCCCTGAAGTGTTGGAAGAGCTGACGTGGGATTGGGGCCCAGTTCTGTGGTTAGTTGTGTTTATGTCTGATTTTGTACCCCCTTCCCCCCATACGACTGTGGCCTCAGAGAACAGTTTGGCTGGGAGTACTGAGAGATGAGTCTAAACCTTTAGGCTTTTGGACTCCTTTTGAGTTAGGATAATGAGAAGTTCATTTTGGGTGCGGATCTATCTGGAGACAGGCTCAGAAATGGGAATGGGGGGTCAAGGGTACATTTAACCAACCACAAAGTATCACAGCAGACTGGCTACATAGTAGGTGTGATACAAATGCTTTTCCCTTTCCTGACCCGCTTCTAAACTCCCTTTCAGAGCTCTAATCCCATGATCCTTCAAATACATGAGGGTGGCTAGCATATCTCCCCTGAGCCTTCTCTTCTTCAAACTATACATTCCCAGTTCTTTCCAACAGTCCTCACAGGATACGGACTGAAGACCCTTCACCATGCTGGTTGCCTTCCTCTGGACACTCTCCTGTGTATCAACATCCTTCATAAAATGTGGCTCCTGGAACGGAACCCAGGACTCCAGATGTGGTTTGATGAGGACAGAGGAGAGTGTGACTGTCAGCTTCTTAGTCCTGGGAGCTCTTCCTTTCCTAACACTTTTAGCCATTACTCTGGCATCTCCCTCTTCTGGTCCACCTGAGTCCCTCCCCTGCAGGCAGACCTCTTTTCACTTCATCCTCTCCAGGCCCCAGAGCCCCCTAGCTCTCATTCTCCTCTCATCTTTGCTTTAAGTCAAGGTTTCACCTATAGCACCTTAAGAGGGCTGCTCCCAAGGAACCCACCACCCCAGTGCAATGCTGGAGAGCCTGAGGCAGTGGGGGGAGGGGGAAGAGTACTGACTTTGGTATTGGAAATCCTGGCAAAGAATCTCATCTTTAACACTTATTAGCTGTGGGGACTTTGGGTCTGAGCCTCAGGAGGTTTTTTTGGTAATTTTTTTTTTTGTGAAGTGAGGACCACCGACCTAGAACTGGAGGGGATCCTAAAGACTTGCTAGTCCAATCCCCTCATTTTACATGTGGAGAAACTGAGGCCCAGGGAAGTGAAGGGATTTGCCCCAAGGTCATACAGGCAGTAAATAGGAGAGTCAGGATTTGAACTCAGGAACTCTGAATCAGTGTTTATGCTATTTTGCTCTCTTTCCCTCACAGAACTGTGGAAAGGAAAGTGCTTTGTGTATAGAATTATAAGGTTGGGACGGATCTTGGAGGCATCTAATCCAACCTATGTCTGGACACTACAACACCCAACAAGTATTCATTCAGTCTTTGTTTGAAGACCTCTAGTGGGGAAAAATGCCCACCACTTTCCAAGCAGCCCTCCCAGTCTGGGTCAGCTCTCATTGTAAGAGTGTTTTCCTAGACATGGAAACTACGCAGACAGGCCACAGCTGATGGCTCCCCCACCAGAAAGCCCCTTATTGTTTGAGGACAGATAACACTTCAGCCCTAGGTCCTCTTCTCCAGGCAACTACCCCCAGTTCCTTCAGCTAATCCTTGAAGAGCATGGCCTCCAGGCCCTTTATGAACCTGCTCCCTCGGCTCCGGATGCTATCCAGACAGCTGGGGTGCCCAGAAAAGGACACAGTTCTCCAGAATGGAGCACAATGGGGCAACCGACTCCCTCTTTCTAGACCATCTGCAGCCAAAGATCACACTCCCAGATTTATTGGTGATGTACACTCAGACTTCAGACTTGTTAGAGCAAGTATCTAAAGGAACCCATCCCCTTAAAAAAGAATAAAAATGAAAACAAGATATGTTCTTATTAATTTAAAGAACTCCAAGCCAATATACTTAAATAATAGTAGATTGACACTGAAAAATGGGAAATGGATAGAGGAGTGGACATTGACACAGATTATGACCTTTTCCTAAAGAAGTTTAATGGATGTAAGTCAATTGCCACAGCAAGGAGACCCATATAGGGCTGTTCTACCAGTACACATATTTGGACAGAGGCCACAAATTAACAATGTTCTGAGCTCAGAATTGAATAGGATGAAGGGAGCAGGCTGGTTGCCTTTGAAAAGCTGTGCAGTTCTATTAATGACCTCTAGCCTTCCCTTTAAAGAAAGTTCTACTCTAGTCAAACTGCTATATCTGCCAAGGATTGGGCATCACAGCATGCTAGACCTAGCAGCTCTCTGGCCAGCTACATGGGTAGATGTCATCTGCCGATGATCCAAGGTAAGATTTTCCCTTTGCTATTTGAAATCTATTCTGGGAGGAGAGGCAGGGACTATTTTGTATGCCAAGTGCCTTGCACATTATTATTATTATTATTATTTTTTACCAGGCCTGAGATTTCATTAGTATAAGGAACTCCCAGTGAGAAACTTCCTCTCCTATTACATAACAGCCTCTTTTCTTCAATTTCTAGTCTCAGAAAATTTCCTGGGTTGTTACTTAACTAAGGCATTAAATGATTTGCCCAAACTTGAACCAAGGTCATGCTGGTTCTGAAGCTAGCTCTCTGTCCAGGGGCTGAACTACCCATTACCAACCACCAACAAACTGAGCGTTGAGAAAATATCTTGACTCTTATAATGAAGAAGGAAATTCACAAGCGCAGATAGCTGCAAGGATGTCCTGCCTTCCCTGCTCATCTGTTTGCTTTCTTCCAGGGTTCTGAATGGTTCTGAGCAGTTCTGATCTATTCTCCTGGTTCCTGGCTCAATGTAAACTCCTCCAATGCAGGCATCCTATCCTAATCACACAGAAGTTCTCAGGAAATCAATCAAATCTGGCTTATTGGTTTAGATTCCAAAGCTCATTGCTCATGGATTATTTGCTGGTTGATTGACCTTTTTTTAGATTATCTATGTCAATATCCCTCCAGGGGCCCAGAAAACTAAGAAGTGACTTATTTTCCTTTGGCAATTTCCTTGGGAAGATATTAGGGCAGGTTTCCCCCCCCCCCTTTTTAAGCCAGGAGCAGAGTTTCCTGTTGGGTGATTAGCCAGTGAGAAGCAGCCCCCTCTTAGGAGCCAGACTGGTAGAGATTGCAGAGAAGTGAAATTACCTGATAAGGTCCAGCAGGGCATCAGCTGAGCTCATGATGGGCTTCCCACTCTGGCCGGTGGTTTCCTTCTGAGCTGCACCACCAGGGTGGATGATGGAGACCATGATAATACCCACAACGACGGCAACAAAGGTGGTCCAGAGGTAGTAGGCCACAGTGAGGATTCCTAAGCGACTGGAGGTCTTGGCGTCCAGGGATGCAAGGCCTGACATCAGGCTAGGAGAGAAAGGACAGAGCATCAGAGCTGTTCACCAGTCACTCAATCAATCGACAAGCATTTATTGAGCATCAACTGCATATTGAGCATTTAGTTGGGTACTGAAGACACAAAGTCAAAAGTGACACACACTTTCTTCTCATAAAGAACTTACATTCTGCTGGGGAAAACAAATGTGCTTATGAAAGAATGTGCAAAATATATACAGAATTAATACGTGGAGACTGATGGCTGGAGGTATTGGAAAAGCCACAGGTAGAATAGGCAGTGACACTTGAGCTGCATTTTGAAGGCAAGGAGGGGTGCTAAGAGCAGAGGTGAAGAGGAAATGCATTCCAGGCATGGGAAACAGCCTGTGCAAAAGTATAGAGGCTAGAGATGGCATCTCTGCTTATAAATCATAGAACCTTAGAACAACATGGAACTTTAGAACAGCAGCCCCTTAGAACCATGTAGAATCCTAGAACTTTGGCATAGAATATAACCATAGAACCTAGCATGCATAGAACATTCAATATTTAGAAGTTTAGAGACATATAACCAGTAGTGTGCTGGAACCAGATGTTACCAGCTGGAGAGAGCTCAGTGTGAGCATTTACACCTTGGAACGTGGCAAATGTTATAAATAATGTATGTGTTTTATATATGTGTATATATATGTTATATATATACACACACACACCATATATACTATATATGTACTATACATAATAGTATATGTAATATAATAAATAATATAAATAAATGCTGTAAATCAGCATTACTAATTAATTAATTGAAATTATTACTTTGTTGATTATCCAGACTTAAGAAAGTAATGGAGAAAATCTTAATAATGCTATTTAAACTTAACTAACCCCATGTGGTAGGGAGTAGGTTGCATTGTTATCTCAGTTCCATCATTACTCCTTCCTGCCCTACCTTCAATCTGTCATGCTCCAGGGCTCCAGCCTCCCCTTCCATCCAGCTTTCTACCCTGGGGCCCCAGATTTCTGATGGGTGAGCATTCACCATTTCTGGCAAGGGGCTTCAACCCACCACCTCTTCCCCCACCCCAAATACTTTTTTCCTCTCTCTTCCTCACCTCCCACCCCATTCCTTACTCTAGCTCTGAGAAGGATCAGCCCACCACCATCAAAATCCACCTCCCTGGCTACCGCTCCCCTGTATGCATTGTCTTCTATTAGAATGTAAACTCCTTGAGGGTTTCTCCTTCAGCAGCCAGTTCCTGGTGAGGCCACAGCTGGGGTATAATGTTCAGTTATGGAAGACATAGTTTAGGAAGAATGGTGGTTGACTTCAGACAGTCACTTTCCTTCTCTCTGTTGTGGAGTGGGAAGAATAATGGCTTGGGAGTGAGGAGATTTGAGTTCTAGTCCTGGCTTGTATGAAGTAATTCTGTGCTCTTAAGCCACTTCCCCATTCTTATCCTCAGTTTCCCACTTTGTAACATTAGCAAGCTGGACTAAATGATCCCCAATGTCCTTCCCAGCTCTGGGATTCCACGACCCTATGATCTTGCCTACCTTTAGTTGCTAACACTGTCTTGAAGTGGAATAATCTGCCCAGAGAGGTAGTAAGTTTCTCATCACTCAGATCTTCAGCTGGAGCTTGGATAGCCACTTACAAGCTGTGTCACAGAGGGAATTCCGCTTCTGGGAGAGATGCAGTCTGAGATCTTTTCTAACTCAGACACTCCATAGGCCATGACCATTGTCTTTAAATGTCTTAAAGGCCCTCGTCATGGGCAAGAGGGCAGAGATTGATTCCATCTGGCTTCAGGGTTGGCCTTGGTGGTCCTATTTGGTGCTGAGATGTTGTGTTCTTGCTGCATAACTTCTAAAAGGCTTCTAATATTTTTTGGAAGCAACATTGGTTTTGCAGTCAAGAGGCATGAGTTATAATCTTGGTTCTGACATTTACTAGCCTTGGGTAAGTCACTGCCCTTCAGGTTCCAGCTACGCAAGATGAGAGGATTGGTCCAAGAGATCCCTTCTCGTTCCCTATCAAGGATTCTGTCATTTCCAAGGTCCCTTCTAACTGTGGTCTGTGGTCTTTTTAAGCTCATCCCACACCATCATTATTGTTGGGTAGGGGCGCCGCCCTGTGGCCAGCATAGGTTTTCACTGCCTTCAGGGCCATTGGTATACCTGGGCTCCCCAGGGGAGATGCTCCCCAGGGAAGCCACATGATATTTTCCCAGAAGCCTTTAGAAAAATCAGCACTGCTGTCTCCTGGAGGTGGGGTTTGAGGGTGGAGAAGTAAGTCCCTGGACACCTGGCCTTGAACCCATGCCTTTTGCTGGCACAGTATAGATTGGAGACACTTCACGAGCATAGAAACAACCCAAACTAGAAGGAAATCAATTCATAGATGGTCCTAATTGGAATGGACCTTTGAGGCCACCTAGTACAACCACCATCCTTTAAAGATGAGAAAAGGGAACTCCAGAGAGGAGTGACTGGTCCAAGGTCACAAAGCAAATTTCTAGGTCTGGAGCCCAGGTCTTCTGATTCCTGAAGTCCAGCACTCTCCCCAGTGCCCTGCCCTGCCTCTCTCCCATTTAATCTCTAGTCTTTATGGTGGATTTGGGGGACTGAAAAGAAGGGTTGCTTCTGGTCAGGAGACCCAGCCAGATTAATTAACTTGGGGGAAGGGCAGCATTTGCTCTTCCAAAGAGATTCCCCCATCCACCTGCCCACCCAGACTGGGCAAAGGAAAAGTCCACCCTGAAAGATAAAGCAAGACTTTGTTGGCTTTTCAACCACATTTGGTAACAACTCATCTCTTCTCCTTCTTGGCCTTCTTCTTCAAGATTCATGGGAAAGGCTGAGGGTCTTCTCTGAGGCTCATTGGGAGGGGAAGGGCACAGGAGTGACAAAGATGCAACCCCTGCCTCCTAGACCTCACAGTTGAAGAAGGGTGTCTCTTCATTACTATAAGGGACTTGGAGACCCCAAGCCCAACTGCCTCATTTTACAAATGAGGACACTGAGGCTCATGATCTCACAAGGGGGCAGAACTGTGAAATACACTGCCATGTCCTCAGTATGGTACAATGAATAAAAAAATCATTGAATTTGGAGTCGGAGGGTTTGGGTTGGAATCCCAGCTCTGCTATTTACTGTCTAGGTGACTGTGGGCCAGTCACTTCATTTCTCTAGGCCTCAATTTCCTCATCTGTAAAACGGCTTTTCAGGACCAGTCCGGCTCTAAAGCTATCAAAAAAGAGGAAAAGAATCAAAATGATTTATAGCAGGTCTTTTAATGGTTGCGAAGGATGAGAATCTGAGGGGGCGTCCAGCAATTATTGGGGAATGTCTGAACAAGCTATGGCATACAAATGTGATGTAATACCATTATTGTGCCATTAGAAATGATGAAGGACAGCTAGGTGGCACAGTGGATAGAGCACTGGGCCTGGAGTCGGGAAGACCTGAGTTCAAATCTGACCTCAGACACTTACTAGCTGTGTGATCCTGGGCAAATCACTTAACTCTGTTTGCCTCAGTTTTCCCATATGTAAAATGAGCTGGAGAAGGAAATGGCACAAATCACTCCAGTATCTCTGCCCAAAAAACCCCAACTGGGGTCACAGAGAGTTGAACACGACTGGAACAACATTAACAACAAGAAGAAAAGAAATGATGAAGGGGCTGGTTTCAGAAAAGCCTAAGAAATGTTTTGTGAACTGATGCAGAGCAAAGTGAGCAGAAGCAGAACAATTTATACAAGGGCCAACAAATGACAAAGTCAAACAAAGACTTAAGATCTCTGCTGATTCCAGAGGATGGATGAGGAAGCCTGCCACCCACCCCTGACAGAGAGGGGAGACACTCGTGACACAGCCCAAGACATGTTTTGGGGCATGGCCAATGTGGGAATTTGTTTTGCTCAACTATGAGTATTTGTTACAAGCGTTTGATTTTTCTTCTTCAATGAGGAGGTGGGGCGGGGGGAAAGAGGGAAGGAGAACAAATAAATGCCTGTTAACTGAAAATATGATTGAAAAAGCTTTAAAAAGAACCTCAAACTTCAAGAAACATTTAAGCAGTCACTGTGTGTAAAGTTACCATCCTCTGGATACTCTCCAGTTTATCATTATCCTCCCTAAAATGTGGTGGACAGATCTAAACATAATATTCCAGATGTGTCTAACCAGGACAGAGGGGTAATCACCTCTTTAGTCTATGCTTCTCTGCTACTGGGATCATATTTTTGACTGCTATGTTACACTGTGGGCTTACATTCAAGCTCACGTCCACAGAAACTCCTAGAACCTTTTCATCTTATCCTGCACTTGTGAAGTCAATTTTTACAACTCAAGCATAAGGCTTCAACATTTGTTCCTATAAATTTCATTTTCTGCATTGCCTATATAGCTCAATGTTCTGACCTGCTGAGGTTTTTTTGGAGACTGGTTCCATCATCTAACATGTTTGCTATCAAGCTTTGTGTCATCTGAAATTTTCATAAACATTTTTTCTATACTTTCATCTACTTCCTTGATGAAAATGTTAAACAACACAGATGTAAGGGCAGATCCCCAGGGCACTCCACTGAAGACCACCTTTAGAGTCGATATTGGACTCCTGACTATCTTTTCAGTCTAGCCATTGAGTCATATCTAAATCAGCTGATTCATCTATTTTGGATGAATTGGGCTGGCTCTTAACGAGAGCTTTCTCTTTGTAGAAATTCATCAGCTGCTCCTTTACAGAGTCTAGGATTTTGCCAGGAATAAAAGTCAAACTTGCTGGCCTATTACTTGAAGACTTCCCTCTCCCACTTCTCTGGAAAACAGGCACAACAGTTGTCCTTTTCAAACCTGCAGACTTTCTCCTATTCTTCCGAGTCTCTCAAAGATCCCTGATGGGAGTTCATCAATCCTATCCTAGATCTTTTAGGACCCAAGCATGGATTCCATCAGGGCTTGGGGAATTGGAGTCATCAAGGACAACCAGGTATTCCCTTATTACTAACCTATTTATCTTAGCTTTCCATCCCACATCAACTGCTTTTATTTTGTCTTTTAATGCCCACAGAGAGAGACAGAGACAGAAAGAGAGAGACAGAGATAGAGAGAGACAGAGACACAGAGACACAGAAAGGGACAAAGAGAGACACAGAGACACACAGAGATAGAGACACACAGGGAGACAGAGAGAGACAGAGAGACAGAGAGACAGAGACAGAGACAGAGACAGAGACAGAGAGAGTTCCAGCAGGTGACTAAATAATTGGAGCTTCTCATCACTTGCATCACAACTCTGCCCTGGGCTTGTGATATATTTACTGAACTCCCCATCCACTTCCTCTCTCTGTCCAAGTGTCTAGAGGTCACACTAATGATACTATTGCTTATATTTTTACTTCAGTTGATCCTCACCCATGTCCCTGCTACCAAGTTTGTACCATTCTATTTCTTGGATTTCCTCACATGACTATATCTTTTTTTTAAAGGCAATTGGGGTTAAGTGACTTGCCCAGGGTCACACAGCTAGTAAGTATCATGTGTTTGGTCTGAGGCCGGATTTGAATTCAGGTCCTCCTGACTTCAGGGCCAGTGCTCTATCCACTGTGCCACTCAGCTGCCCCTAAACTATATCTTTTTAATGTGCAGTGTTACCTTAACCCTTCCCCCTTTCCCATAAGGTGGGCCAATCCAGAACCATATTCCAGTCATCAGACCCATCTCACCAAGTCTCCATGATACTCATGAGGGCCAAATTGACTTCCAGCTTTAGGAACTCCTGTACCCATAGTTTGAGCATTTATGTATAGATATGTAATGTCATGAATTTGTATAGAATCATGGTATTATAGCTCTAGAAATGGAAGGGACCTCAGAGGTCATATAATCCAACACCTTCATTCTATATAAGGGGAAACTGAGACCCAGGAAGGTTAAGTGACTCACCCAAGGTCACACAGGTAGAAAGTATCAGAAGTGGGATGGCTGACTCTTTTCTCAGATTTTGCCTCCTATGAATTTCTAGGCCTCTTCACTGCTCCTCTTTGTGGTCTCCAGTTAAGTAGATCTATACACAGGCAGTTTTTTTCTCTCTCCATACCTTTTCAGTTGAACGTTCTTTTGATTAATTTTGTAAGACTCTAGGGAGATACGTTTGTACCAGTACATTTTATAGAGCTAGAAAGATCACTAATGAAATTCATATGGAGGAATAGAAGGTCAAGAATCTCAAGGGTAATAATGAAAAAAAGTGTGAAGGAAGTGGCCCAGCAGTACCAGATCTTACACTGTACTACAAAGTGGTAATGAAAAAAAAAGAGGTCAATCAGTGGAACAGATTAAACACCAACATACAGAGATGGGCAAAAACAGTAGCTAATATTTGATAAAACCCAAAGACAGCAGTTTCTGGGAGGAGGACTCACTGTTCAACAAAATTTATGAGGAAGGTGGACGGTAGTCTGGCAGAAATTCCATTTAGACCATACCCTCACACCATACACCAAAAAGGCTCCAAATCTATAACCTATATATAAAAGGTTACACCATAAATAAATTAGAGGAGGGAGGAAGACATTGCCTTTCTGATCCATTGATAGGGAGAAGTCTTCATGACTATACAAGCAACAGAGAGGATCACGTAAGGTAAAATGGCTAATCTTTACACGAAATTAAAAAATATAACTGAAGCAAGCTTCTGCGGTAAAGGAACACGCAAGATAAGGAACTGATTCAAATTTATAAAACTAAGAGCCATCCCCCAATAGATAACTGGTCAAAGAACATGACAAAGGCACTTTTCAAAGGAATAAATCTAAGCTATCAGCAACCATATAAAAATGCTCTGAATCACTGCTAATTAGAGAAATGCAAATTAAAATAGCACTGATGTTACACTTCAAACCTATCAGATTGGCAAAGTTGATAAAGGGAAAACAACAGATGCTGGAGGGACTGGGGAAAGCAGGTACTCTAATGCACTGTTGGTGGAGGTGTGAACTGGTCCAGCCATTCTGGAAAGCAATTCAGAACCATGCCCAAGAAGTTCCTAAAAATAACCCAGTGGTACGACTATTATGCCCATACCCCCAAAGAAATCAAAGAAAGAGGAAAAGGACCTATATGCAAAAATATTTATAGCGGTTCTTTTCATAATAACCCCAAATGGTAAACAAAGGTGGGAGGGGTCCTCTTTGGGGGAATGTCTAAATAAATTATGGCCTATGAATATAACCAAATATCACTGAGCCATAAGAAATGATGAAATGGATGCTTTCAAAGAAAATTGGGAAAACCTCTTATGAACTGATCCAGAGTGAAGTGAACAGAACCAAGAGAAAAATTTATACAATGATAGTAACATTACAGAGAAAAAAGACAAGGAAAAACTTTAAAACTCTCATCAACACAACGATAAACTACAAGTCTGAAAAAACAAAGATGAAACATACTGCTCATCTGCCAAAGGAGGTACCAAACTTAAAATGCAGGCAGAGAAATACATTTTCAGACACGGCCAGCGTGGGAACATTTTGCCAAACTCTGCAGCTGTATATTGAAGGTTTTATTTTGGGGGTTTGTTCTATTGATCAATTTGGGGGAGAAGAACAGAGGAAGGGACAGATTTTTAAAAAACTAAAACGACAAAGAATATTTGCTATGATATACCACATTTATTCTTAATATAGCTTATTGCTGTAAAGTGGTATTGATCAGAACGAAAGCACCAACACTGAACCATGATGCCAAAAAACCAGTGAAAATACATCACATCATCTTGTCACTAAAAAAAGTGATTCGACATGCTGCCCTAGTGCTGTAGGACTGCTATTGATATTACTGTTGTTGGGAATGAACGGGGAGTATTTATTGAAAAAATGTATTAAGAGCACAAGATTGAAAATGGACATCATTCATATTTTAAATTGTTGCATGGCCAAGACATATATATTATATAATAAAAGAAAAAGAAAAGAAGAGTTCATTCCATCCTCTACCATGGCCAGGAGCCTCCATTTTAAGCTATGGTCCAGAAATCTGAATCCCATTGACATACCGTCTTTCTTAACCAGCTGTTTGCTTTTCAAGTCTGTCTTTCTCTTCTGAAGCCTTTGACTTCAAGCCAGAGCTGTGATGAAAATACCCTCTGAGCTCCTATGAATCCTTAGTTTGAGAGCCAGCACAGCTCAGGTAAAAGAACACTGGGTTTGGAACTGGAAGACCCAAGCCTGAAGCCCAGCTTTGAGGCTTCCCACTTGTGTGACCTCGGACAAATCACTTCCCCTCATCTATAAAACGAGAGGGTTGGATTTGATGTCCTCTCATGAGGAAAGTGAGACAAAGTTAAATGACTTGGCCTGAGTCACACAGCTAGTAAGGGTCTGAGGCCAGATTTGAACTCATGTCTGTCTTACTCCAGAGCCAGCACTCTATCCACTGCACCACCTGGTTACCCTCATCATAATGATATCCAGGACTTTATTAAGAGAAATGCAGAGTGAGGGACATAATACCCCCTCCTCTCCTTCTCCCCATCTGGAGTACCATGTTCAGTTCTGGGCATCTCTTCTTAGGAAAGACGTCTTGATAAACTGAAGGTCCTTGAGCTCATAGCCTGTGAGGATTGTTTGAAAGAACTGGGACATTTAGCCTGGAGAAGATTGGGGGCTGAGAGAGAAGGGGGACCCCAGAGGGCAGAACTTGGAGCAGTGAATGAGCATTCCAAAGAAGCAATTGAGGCTTGATGTAACTCAGGAAAAACTTCCTGAGCTATCTCGAAGTGAAATGAACTGCCTTGGAACATAGTGAGTTCTCTACCCCAGCAGGTCTTCAAGAAGCGATCATATGCCCCCTTGTCTGGCATGTTCTGGTCTTGTAGGGACTGGACTAGAGGTCTCTGAGGTTCCTGCCAACTCAGAGAGTCTATGATGCTCCATTTTCGGAACCTTTCCAACTCATCACTAAAGGCTCTGCACATAACGCCCAAGGTACTCAGTCCAAGCTTGCTGGCAGCCAGATGGTTGGAGGGAATGTGCTGCCATAGCTTATCCTCAGCAACCCCCCACCTCGGAATCAGCCCCCCCAGCTCTGCTGTGTGTCTGGGCCTTGGCAGATGTGGCTGTTGTCCTGTGCCTGGGCAGGGCAGCCCACGTGCTCCGTCCCAATTGGTTTTAGCCTTCCACCCCAGGGAGGGTCTTGTAAGCTAAGCCCTGAAGAGGCTAATTGTGGCCAGATTGCCCTGCTTCTGCCTGGGCTTGGGAGGTGGCTGGCTAGGACGTTCATTCATCATATCATCGTCTCTAATGCGATTATTCCTTGAGCAGACAAATGGAGATGAGCTCAAGCTGGGAGGAGAACTCTCTCCCACAATAATGGAATCATGGAATGTCTGAGAGGAAAGGGACCCCATGGTCTAGAGCACAGCAAATGATGCCAGAGCTGGAGGAGGCCTGGGAACGGAGGATGCCCCAAAGTGGAAGGCCTCCCCCTCACTGGGGTGGTGGTGAGGGCGAGGAGATAAGAGCTATCTGGGAGAACTTGAGTCTCACAATCCTCTGGGAGGTGGGTGCTGCTAGTAGTGTTATACCCATTGCAAAGATGAGGAAACTGAGGCTCAAAGAAGGATCAAAGGATTTTAGATCCAGGGCTTAAAGGGAACTTAGAGGACAACTGCCTCATTTACAGATGGAGAAACTGAGGCAGACAGCAGTGAAGAGACTTGCCCAGTGTCACACAGCTAGTAAGTATCTGATGTAGATTTGAACTTAGATCTTCGTGACTCCAGGTCCAGCACTTTATCCGCTGCGCTCCCTAGAGGAAGTGCCTTGCCTAGGGGCAGACAGCTAGTGGATGTCCCAGCTGGGATACAGACCCAAGTCTCCAGACTCTGGGTCCGGCATTCTATCCAGGGCACCACTGCCTCTGAGCCTCCCAGGACTGAAAAAGACAAGACAGTATGGTGAAACCCAAGATGCTGGGGAACTGGGAGCTATTGTTTCTATTCTAACTCCCCCATAACCTGACCCTTTCTTACGTCCTTCTAATCCCTGTCCCCCTCCCTACAATGCTCTCCATCCTCACCTCCACCATCTGCAAGCTTTCCTGGCTCCCTTCAAGATTCACCTCCAATCCCACCATCTTTGGGAGGTCTTTCTTATTCCCCATCCCACTCCCCCTCTCCCACCCAGGACCCTTCCCTTCCAGATGCCTTTCCCCTCGGCAGGCATCTTGTATGGACGTGGTTCTTCACACATGTTGTGTCCCTCATTAGAGGGTGAGACCTTCAGGGAGCTTTTCCTTGTATTCACAATGCTTGCCCCAGTGCCCAGCTCACAAGCATCTGCTTAATAAACGTTTGTCAATTGATTGATTAACTGGGGACAAACTTAGCTTGCTTCCTAGACATTCCCCATTCTGAATATTCTAGCTTTCTAGGAAGGGGCACTGGAGGTAGGCTGGGGTGCAGGTGGAAGAGAGCATCTCTGGGGCCCTCTGGCCATGGCAGGGGATTGAAGATGGGGCATCCCTTCTTCCCCCAGGCTGAGCTGCTGCTCCAAGGCTCAGGTTGGGGGTGGGGAGACGCTGCTGAGCAGAGGAGAGGCCAGGAAGTGGGCCTCCTCTGGGATCTTGGTTCTCCCCCGGAAGCCATCTGGATATTGCTTTGAAACAGAGGGATTATGGCTCAAATTGTCCAGGGGATTACAGGGATTAGAGGTGCATTAAGCCCCCTGGAGAAGAAGGGATGGCTAAGTAGGGCTACCCTCCCAGAAACAGCCGACTTTCCATCTGTTGATTGCTTGGGCAAGAGGGAAAAGCCCTGGTAAAGTGGGATCAACTGTAGTGGGGGTGGGGAGTGTGGAGACATGATGATAATGAGGAGGAAGAAGTACAAACTCACTGCCTATGCAGACCAGGGGTGCAGAGGCAAAACTAGTGTGGGGGCCAAAGGGACTTTGCCTCAGGACACTGACTGACTGATGGGGCAGGGTAGGGGCACCTCTTCTTTGGGCGCCCTGATAGTATATGGCATAGCCACCCTTAAGGTCTGGCCAATTACCAGTCAATCAGTGAAGCATTTATTGAGTTCCTACTATGTCCAGGTGCTATGCTGGGACAAAAAGAATGAAGCAATTCCCACTCTGGAGGAATGTACATTGGAATGGTGCTGTAACTGTGGCACTCTTCTCCCCCGGCCACCTTCCCTCCAATCCAAGTCTTTCTGAGGGGAGCAGCTACCTCCCCCCACCAACTCCCACAGCTGACTTTGTCTCATGGGTGACCCATAGGACACAAAGGCTGTCCCCATCACACAGTCTCTCAAAGGAGGAGTGGCAGTTCTGGTTTGGACACTTCAAGAACACAAGGCAACGCCCATCCACCAGTGTAGATCTCTCTGCCAGTGTAGATTAAGACCCCTCTGGGGGGTCTTTGCAAGTTGTTCAGCTAAAAATCCAGCCAGCAGCCTCCTCACTCAGCAGCCATAGCGGTGCTGAACCTCCCTCCTCTCACAGAGTCTGGGCTTACAATGACAAGCCAACAGTATTACAAGCATCGGATTCAAACCTAAGCTTTTCCCACTTGGGAGCCCCCCTCAGAGCACGGAATCCCCTGCCATAGCCATCAATGGCTTGGAGCTGCCACTACATCGAGAGGAGTGAGCGGGGTAGAAATTCATTGGAGGAATAAATTGGGAGCCAGATCTGGGGAACTCCTGGCTTGGAAATTCTCCCCCCCAGTTCATACCAGCCATTCCTCAACAGGACCATTTGGATTCAAGTTCCCTTGAGAATAGGGATGCTTCATGGGGCCAGGAAGAAGTGTCTCCCTGAGTGCTTTCTTTCCCCCGGGCCCTTCCACTAACCGCAGTATGGCATGGACGCAAGGCCCTTCACTATCGGGGGTGCCCTAGTAAATGTTAGAGCTGGGATTTGAACTCAGGTCCCCTGTCCCCCATGCCTGGAGACCCTCCTCACTCTTCCTTCAAGATATAGTTCAGGAACCATCTTCTGCCCCACACCTTTCTTGATCCCTTCAATTTCCAGGGCCCTCCCTCCCTCCGTCCTCCCCCAACTCCCTTGTCTTTAACTACTTGTAACACATTTGTATTTTCCAGTTTTATGTTTATTCCAAATGTACTTTCATGTGTACGTATCTCCCCCACAGGCGTGTCAGCTCCTTGGAGTAAGGACCTAGCACAGAGCCTGGCACACAGCAGGCGCTCAATAAATGCCTGCTGGTTGGTTGCTTGATGTAAGATCAGCATCCTTTCTACTGTACCATATTGCCTCTCTAACCTCCTGTTCTCCGCCCCACCCCCACCTGGAGGAGAAGGGGAAGTAACACGGCAAGGCCCAGTGGTGTGAGGAGTGAGCCTTGGAGACAGCTTCTCCCCTCTTCCCTTCTCCCTCCAAGCCTTCCCTCCAGTGCCTACTCACCTCCTCCTGATTCGAATCCTGCTTCCTTTAACCAGCTGTGTGAGGTAAGGCAAGTCACCCCTCCCCCCAGCCGTGCCTCCGTTTCCTTTTTGATCCCATGGGGAGGTTGGATTGGCTGAATCTTTGGGCTCCCATGCTTAGAGAAGGGAGAGGGGAGAAGCACGGCACCAACACCATTCTTCTAGGATATTGAGGCTCACCAGAACTTTCCTTACCGCAGCCTGGGAGGCAAGGAGTGTGAAGAAGAGACAACTCATTTTACAGAGGAAGAAACTGAGGCATCCCTGACAATCCCACCCCGCTGGTGGGGCTTCCCAGAGACAGGCCCCAGGCTATGAGGGACGGGTAGGAGAGCCAGCCAGAAGGCAAGACTTGAGGAGCAAGGATCGGTTTCACCACCGGCAGATGGCCCGGGGGAGACGCCATGACCTATTTCTTTCCCCTGAGAAAGAACCCTAAATGTGGCTTGGGGTTTGCCTGGTGGTCCAGGAGGCTAATGCACACATGCCACGTTAGTACTGGCTCCTTGTGGCTCTCAGATGGTTTCCCTTCCCTTCTGCCCTGCCCCTAGCCCCACCAAGCAGATGGAGCTGTTTGCTGATGAAGGCAGTCTCCCCTTGTGGGCTGGCCAAAGCACCCAAAAGCAAAAAATTAGCCCATGTCATTGACAGGGGGCCAGGTCTGTGGTCAGAGGAGGTGTGAGTTCAAATCCTGACTCTGACACTGACTGACTGTGTGGACTAGGCAAGTCCCTTAACCTCTCTTTCTGGGCCAGGCAAGAAGCAGAGAGAAATTCCACTCATGCATTCATTGAGGCAGCGAGATGGAACAGCAGCTAGCACACTGAACTTGGTGTCAACAAGACCTGAGCTAACATTCTGCCACAGACATCTAGGTGGACTCCGGGAATGTGTCTCTCAGACTCAGTTTCCTCATCTGTAAAATGAGGATTCTAATAATTCCAACAAATCATGGGGTTGTTGTCAGGCTCAAATGAGATAATGTGTAAAGCATTTTGCTTACATAAATGCTAGCTATGATTATTGTTACCATCAGTCAAAAACAGGGCAGAAGGGCAGAGCTGAAGAAGCCTCCAGGAGCCTAGAGTCATGGTGGAACCAAAGGTTAGGTTGAAGCACATAAAGGCTGACAAGGCAGGAGGGCAGAAGCAGACTGAGAATTCTGGGGAGAAGACAGCTTCGGAGCTGAGGCGTGTCTCCCCATAGTCACCAGGCCTGTTAGAGGAAGCTAGGGCTGGTTCGCCTGCTTGTGGCTTAACCTAGAACCTGACGAGGCATAAGTGACCTGCTCGCAGCACCCTGCTAATCGGGTCAGTCCAATCCAATCCAACAGCAATTTCCTTAGCAGCGGAAAGGACTGGTCTCAAGTCAGGAGGCCCTGGCTTCAAACCTCAGATCCTGCCTAGCTGTGTGACCTTGGGCAAGTCGCTTCACTGCTGTTTGCCTCAGTTTCCTCATCTGTAAAATGGGGATCATAATTGCATCCACCTCCTAGGGTTGTTGTGAGGATTAAGCATTGGATGCTTCTGACGTTCAAGGCCTCCTGGTGGCCCCCAGCGTACTTGGCCGACTTCCGTCTCTGCTTTTCCTTTGTACCCCCGGCACTTGCGGCCAAGCACGTAGTAGGTGCTTTATAGACCCTTGATGTTTAAGTGCTTACTGTGTGTAGAACTGGGTCCTCAGCCCTCTAGAAGATGGTGAGCACCTGAAGGGAAGGGCCAGTTTGCAACTGAGCTGAGACCAGAGGCCAGGTCACTGCAAGCCCCCAGGCTCAATCTGCAGGCATAAAAAAAGAGGTCTGTGCTTGAGGTGCAGATGGGGTGTGAGGCTCAAAGGCTGAATCTAGAGTCAGAGGGCTGTGGGTTTGAATCCTAGCTCTGCCACCTACCACAGGGGTGACATTAGGCAAATCACTTCACCTTCCCTGGGCCTCAGTTTCCTTTTCTGTAAAATGAGAGGTTGTTAAGCTCCTCTCCAGTTCTGGTTTGTGGTCCTCTGGACACCTTTGTCAAGTCAAGTCAACAAGCATTTATTAAGCACCTACTATGTGCCAGGCACCATGCTAAGTGCCGGAGACACAAAGCAAGATGGAGGAGTTGATGCAGGTCTTATGATCTCTATTTTGTAGTTGGGGAAACTAAGGCTCAGGGAGAGGTAAGGGGATTGGGGGAAGGGGGACTAGAGAGATGGGGTCTAGGTAGAGGCCCCTCCCATCTCTAAGTCTCTGAGCCTGTGATCCCTTGAGGGGACGACATGCAGGAAACTTGAACGGCAGAGAATTGGAAGGAAAGTCACCTAGTGCGAGAACCTCCGAGTCCCAGAACCTCCAGGTTTGAAGAAGCTTCTAGGCGTTATCCTGGCCAGCCCTTACCCAAAGCCTTCCTGGTGGCTAATCATCTTCTCTTCCCATCCTCCACCCTGGACCTCCTAAAGGGCTGTGTTTGAACCTCCTGATTCTCTTGTCATGTTTTATTGTATATTACCCACATGGATTTTTGTCAGCTGACAACAATAACAATAATCGCTAGCATTTATGCAGCCCTCAATTTCAGGTTTGCAAAGTGTTTCCAAATACCTTATCATTTGATCCTCACAACCATTCTGGGAGGTATGTGCTTTTAGTGTCTCTATTTCACACCTCCTGTAGGAAGCCTCCCCCAACCCTTCTTAATGCCAGGACTTTCCCTTGTTTAATTATTTCTTATTTATCCTGCATATAGCTTATTTTGTGGATATTTGTTTGCATGTTGTCTCCCCATTAAATTGTAAGCTCCTTGAGGGCAGGGACTATCTTTCGCCTCTTTTTGTATTCCCAGCACTTAGCACAGTGCCTAGCAAATAGTAGGCACTTAATAAATGTTGATTGATTGAGGCTGGGATAGGTTAAGTGATTTGCTCTGGGTCACACAGTAAGTATCTGAGGCTTAATTTGAACTCAGATCTTCCTGACTTTAAATCAAGCATTCTGTTTTACCACTTAGCTCCTACCAGACAGTGAACTCCACAAGGATAGGAACTGTTTCATTTCTGTCTTCATATCCTCAGTTCACATCACAGTCCTTGGTACACATTAGCTAAGTACTCATTAAGTGATTTATAATAGGGGTTTGAGAATTGTCTAATATGTTGGGATTTGCAGCTTAGAGGCACACAATCCTTCCCTCTCTGCCCTGAGAGTGATTTGGATTCTCATGATCTCTGAGCCTGACGGAGGACTTGAGTCACAGCCGAGAGTTTAAGTGAGAAGGCAAGGTGAAGAGGAAGGTTCAGGTCTACATGAGCAGCAGTGGGGGAGACACTATCCCCAGCCCTTCATGGGACTTGACAAATAAGAAGCAATGGGAGCACAAGGCAATAGGACAAAGGAGAAACTGAAAGGGGAGCTGAGCTGGGACTGAGAAGGGAGAGGGAGGGGAGCTGGAACAGGTCCAGAGACTCAGGCTAAAGCCATAGTCTGTATTTACCTCTTTAAAGACTGAAGGGATTTCCAAAAACTCTACTCCTCCTTCCTTTAATTCTTAATGAAATCATTCAGATGGTTGCTACTTTGTAATACAGTCTGCAGTGGAACAGATTAAGTACACAAAATACAGAAACCTAAGATAAGAACTCACTATTTGATTAAAAAAAAAAAGCTGACAGGAAGAAAAGCATTCTGGCAGAAACTAGATATAGACCAACATCTCTTACCATACATCATGTCAAGTTCCAAATGGATACATAACATACACAAAGGGTGACATATATAATAAACAAATTAGAGGAGCAAAGAAGAAATCACTTTCAGATCTATGGATAGGGGAAGAGTTAATGACCCAATAAGGGATAGAAAGGATCACACAAAATAAAATGGACAATCCCAATTACATAAAATGGAGTTTTGCATACACAAAATCAATGCAGCTGAAATTAGAAGGAAAGCAGATAACTGAGGGGAAAACAATCTTCACAAGTTTCTCTGATAAAGATCTCATTTCCAAAGTACACAAGAAACTGATTTAAACTTGTAAGAATAAGAGCTCTTCTCCAATTGACAAATTGATCGAATGACATGAATAGTTAGTTTTCAAAGAAGAAATCCAAGCTATCAACAACTATATGAAAAAAAAAGCTCCAAATCAGTAATAATTAGAAATTCAAATTAAAGCAATTCTGAAGTCCTACTTTCCACCCATAGGATTAGCAAGGCTGAGAAAAAAGAAAAATGACAAATGTTGGAGGGAGTGTGGGAAAAGAGGCACATAATACACTATTCATGGATCTGTAAACTGGTCCAGCTATTCTGGAAAGCAATTTGGAATTGTATCCAAAAAGTCATCAAACGACATCATACCCTTTTACCTTGCAATATTACTACAAGATCTATATCCCAAGTCAATCACAGAGGAACTCCCCCCTATGCATAAAAATATTTCTAGCAGCTGTTTTTGTAGTAGCAAGAAAAACCTCTGCTTACCCAAACTCTAAAACTAGGAAATAAGGAGGTAACCATTAACTGGGGATTGGCGAAACAAATCACAACATATGAATGTAATAAAATTCTATTATGCCATAAGAAATGGTGAAAGACATAGTCTCAGTGAAACCTAGGAAGGCCTGATGAACTGATACAGAGTGGAACAAGGGACTCAATGTTTACAATAACATGATTGTAAAAATAAACAATTCTGAAAGGCTTTGTAATCAACGCAATGATCAATTATGCTTTCAGAGGACTGATGACAAAATGTGTTACCCACCCCTTGACAGATGGACTTGGGATGCTGTTTGAGACATGTTTTTTGGACGTGGTCAATGTGGGAATTTGTGGTACTTAATTATGCACACTTGTTACAAGGATTTTACTTTCCTTTTCTTTCTTTCTTTTTCTTTTCTTTTAATGGTGGGGGAGGGTAAAGATGGAGTGAAATAGATTTTTGTTCATTGAAAAAATAATATTTAATTCTACATAATTGTTTAGTTCCTTAAGGAAGTTAAAGTTAAAGCATAGTCCCTTTCCAGTGCCTTGAAAATCCATGTGGCACAATTCGCAAATGACCAGGAACTAACATTCTTCCACACTTCCAAATACATGGTAATACAACTTGACAAAAAGATGTCATTTTACCAAATTCTCACAGGTTACTGTCTATTTTGGTGCTCACAGAAGGTCTGCCTCAATCCAAAGACAATGAAAGAAAGAAAAAGGGAAAGGGAAATCAAGCTTCCCATCTCAGACAGAGAGTCTGGTTCATCCAGAGTTCCTAGAATATATGGTGCTCTTCCCCCACGGATTAGTAACTCACTCAACCTTAGGTGAGAATGCACACTGTCCTGGGTGAAATTATTCCAAATTTATTTAAAATACAGGGCAATCCAACTAGAGGTCTGGATACAAATTCTCCAAGTGTCCCTTTCCATGCAGGATATACCAAATGTCTTCAGGGATCCCTTATCACACACAAGGTATTCCCACTACAGACAAAAACTTTTGTGTAGATCTCTGAGCCACAAGGCACCCCAAATTTTCTCCAAAGGATTCCTGCCCATGCACAGGGCAATCCAAATGGAGTTCCTAACTCACCCCTTCCTAGTACAAGCAGATTAATGTAAATGGAGAATAAATTTAGAGTAGCCCCCAAAATGAATTAGACAGTTAGTGTTAATTTATTTGGGGTTTCTAGGTCAACAGTCAAACCTGATACTATAGACCTTCAGCCCATAAGAATCTCAGACAAGTTGTCTTGACTAATGTCACACGTAAGGCAAATAGTCTGGGTCTGCTTAAAAGTAAGAAGCAAACAAACAAAAAAGAATATTCATGAATCATCATAGAGTCAACAAACTCTTATTAAGTGCCTTTTGTCTTTCTTGCTGTTGGGTCAGCTGTGGCTAGAGCGCTGGGCCTGGATTCAGGAAGACCTGAGTTCAAATCCAGTCTCAGACATATAACACGTACTAGCTGTGTGACCCTGGGCAAGTCACTTAATCCCGTTGCCTAGCCAAAAACACAAAAACAAAAACAAAAAAATGCAGAGAGGAGGAGGCAGCTAGGTGGCACAGTGGATAGAGCTTTGGCCTTGGAGTCAGGAGGACCTGAGTTCAAATCTGTACTCAGACACTTGACACTTACTGGATGCCTGACCCTGGGCAAGTCACTTAACCTCACCAAAAAGAAAAAAAATGCACAGAAGAGCCAAACTTATCCCAGATGAGCCCCTACTTTGTAACGCTCTAGAGTATGTCTTTCCTGAGTTGGCCACCGCATTTTGTCTGGATCCCTTCTGCTCCCTCTCTCTGTAGGAAAGGGGTAGATCCAAAATCTTCTCAAGCCTCATTGATCTCTCTGCTTCCTTCCATTCCTAGAAATGCCATAGTTTCCCCAATTATTGCCCTTCTTCCATGCCCCCTTCTCTGGCAATGCAATCAGCCACATTCTGTTGGAACAATTAGCTTATGGTTAACTTAGGAACAATATAATATCCCTCGGGTCAATGTGGTCCCTTTCTTTGCTATTTTATGGAGTTTGCATCAGCTGAAAAGCCATTGATGTGATCACAGCAGCTCTGAGCCTCCTCGTTAAAAAAAAAATCCCTCTGAAAGTGGTTCCAATTTCTGCTCTAATTTAAATTTTATGTATTTCCAGCTAACCTCTGGCTCCTGTATATCTGAAGCCAGATCAAGAAACAGGAAATGTTTAGGTGAATGATGCAGAGTCTATTACAGTGCCTGTTACTGGAATGGAACAGGGAGGGAAATTTGGGGAGAAGAGTGACCTTCTTCAACGACCTGAGATGGAGTCTTGGTTCTACTCACCATGTTACTTTCTCTCTTAGATGTTTGCCTCGGGCACACACTGCATGAGCAGCTGAAGATGGCCAACCTCAGCCCTCTTGCCATAAATGGTACCAGATGGAAGAAAGAAATTGCAGATAAATGGAAGAACAGTTTGCAAGTTCTCCATGGAGATGCAAAGAAAGGATTTGGCAAGAGTTGGTTTTATAGAGAGTCATAAGCTCAAGTGCCCTTTTGAGTGTGGACCAGGGATATAGATATGAAGATGAAATTGATGCTACCCTCAAGGAGTTTCTTTTCTACTAGGGAGAGGCAACCTGTGCAGATTATGACTTCTTAGAAGACGTGGGGTTAAATCCTGGCTCTACTCACCATCTTTCTTTCTTAGATGTTTTTCTTGTCTTCTCAACTAGATTGGAAATCCTTGAGGAGAGGGATCAAGTCTTATATTTCTTTTCTTTTCTTTCTTTTTTTTGGAGGCAATTTGGGTTAAGTGACTTGCCCAAGGTCACACAGCTAATAAACATGTGAGGCCCTATTTGAACTCCTGGTCCACCTGACTCCAGGGCCAGTGCTCTATCCACTGAACCACATAACTACCCCCTCATATTTCTTTGTATCACCCACAGTGGTGAAGAACACACAGCAGGTGCTCAAAAAATGATGGACTGGTTGGTTGTTTTATTTAACTAACTCTCAGGTGCTGCTTCCCAGTCCCTCCTTCAAAACAAAAGGAAGGTAAGGTGGTGTCAGATTGTGGCAGCCTTTGAATGCCAGGTGGAGGAGTTTGAAGTTGGGAACATCTGGGATGATTGATCAGTTTCTATTTCTGATTATAATCATCTGTGGATAATAACAACTTTCACTGCATTTGAAGATTTGCTAGACAATTTCCTCCCAACCACCCTTAGGAGGCAGGTGTCACATGAGTTATTGTTATCCCTATTTTTACAAATGAGTAAACTGAGGCTCAATGCAGTTAAGTGACTAGTCCAGGATCACATAGTCCATGAGTGCCTGAGACAAGATTTCAGCTCAGGTGCCTTGACTATTTCCAGCATTCCGTCCCTTAAGCTGCACTGAATTTTATGCTGTGGTTTCCCCATTTCTGCCCTTCCCCACCCCCATCCCCCAAGCTTGGCACCGTTTCAGTGTCCTAAAAATCTCAGTGCCATCTTAGGCTATTATAGCTTAACACTATTAAAGCTTTGGGTCAGCCTGATTCAGAGCAAAGATCCCAATTTCTTTATCTTTGTATCCCCTCATCCCTGTCAAGCTCGATGCCCGTCTCAGAACATAATAGGTGTTTAGTGAATGTTCATTGAAAATCCATTTTGATTAGGGAACAGCTAAACAAATTATGGTCCATGAATGTAATAGAACAATCCTGTACCATAAGAAATGAGGAATGTGAAGAGCACGGAGAGAAGTATGAGAAGACTTACATGAACTGACACAAAGTGAAATCTGCAGAACTAGGGAAACAACATACATGATGACTTACAATAATGTAAATGGAAAGAATCATAACAATGAAACAATGCTATGAAATTAAAATGACCAATGACCCCAAATAAGACATATTAGAATTCGCTTCCCTCCTTCTTTCAGAGGGTGGTGGGGTAGGGAATGGAGCTTCTGGGTGTGGAACATCACATAAAATATCAGACTTCGTTAATGTGCTAGTTAGTTTTACTGAACTTTAAAAAAATTCTCTGTTATGAGGGATGGCTCTCAGAGAGGGGATACGGGAAGACATATTGGGAAATGAATGGGATATTAAAACAAAAGATATCAATGAAAAAATGTTTAAGTCTACTTACTGAGTTGTCCAACTCCTCTAGCACCAGACGAGTTTCTGCCTCACCCTGGAGACGTTATCTGGAATGATTGCTTCCTCACCCCCCCCACTCCCACACTGGATGAGTCAGTCCAAGCAGCTGCCTAAACAGCAAGGCCAAAGGAGAGATTCAGCGATTCCTAAGGGAGCTGTTGGGCCAGGACAGGTTCTGAGTTTCTTGGACCATTTGTCAGAAGACTCCACAGTAAAGCCCAGCCCCACAACATGACATCACACAGTGATGAATAAGATGCAAAGCCTGATGTTTTATAACAACAGCAGGTCCTGTCTCTATAAGTTGCCTTAAGTTTACAAAGGGCTCCTTTTTCCTCAACAGAGCTATAATTGTTTTCACAACGTCCAAGGACAAATTCACTCGTAGGGTGGGTGGGAGACAGAAATCTCTGAGGGTGTTGCTAGGTAGATCCGATCACTGCTAATCCCAGGTAGGCCACCAGTCACAGACAATCCAGCCCAGCAGGAGTACTAGTAAAGCAGTGGTGGGAGTTGGGCCCCAGGTGAGGGGTGTGATAGCAATTGGACCCTTGTTGAGAAGGGGGTGGGCAGAGCATCAGCCCAAGACTGGGAAAGGGCTAGCAAGAAAAACAGGGTTATCAGAGAACCTGGAGGAATGGAGAATCCTTATAGGAAAGAAGTTAGCTCCCCTTTTCCATGCCCCCTCCACGTCAGTGCCCTGGGACAGAACCCAGTTATTCTATCTTAGTTATGCCTCTACCTCAACAGCCCCGTGAGTTATGTGCTGCAAGTATTAATATATCCATTTTACAAATAAGAAAGTTGGGGCTCCTATGTTATGTAAAGCCTCACAGGGCATGACTGATATTCTTCAACCAGCTGTGGTCTTATCTCCTTTCATTCAATGCCTATGGTCATATGGCTAGGAAGTGTTACAGCCAGAACTTGAATCCAATCCTCTTGCATCAATAACTCAAAGCAACAAACATTCATTGAACACCTGTTTGCCATGCACCATGAAATTAGGATACAAATACAAAAAGCAAACAGCCTCTGCCTTCAAGGAGTTTCCATTATACTGGGGAAAATTATGTATACAGACAAGAAGGTACAAAATATGTGTGGTACTCCCTTTGGGTTCACTCTCCCAACCCCCACTAGCACTGTCCTGTTTGGTTCCCTGAAATAGGTGGGACTATGTCTTTAATCAGGGTTCTAAGAGTTACTCTGGAGAACTGAGGAGGGAGGAGTTCTAGGAGTAGCACTCATGAGCCCCCACCAGTGTGCTCCCTTTGATCAGCATTTAGCCAGCCAGAGTTAATGAGCTTTTAAAAACAGATATTTACTGGGATGATATAGTAAAAACAATTGGTTCCAAAAAGTCGTCTCAAAAGTCTTGGATTCACTCTCTGGAAAGTATATGCAGAATCCAGGAGAATTTGGGCTTAAGCTTAGAGATCACATGTGGTTGGATGGATATCCTTTTCCCCCTGGCAGAGTCATCACAAAATCTCCCTGAGTTTGGTGTAACTCTCTTCTAGGCTTTACAAGTCAGTGACCTGGTGTGGTCCTGAAGCTGCCTTTCCTCAGAAGCTGCTGCCAGCCACTGATGTTCCGGGGACCTGCTATGACATCTTCCAGTCCAAATAGTCCAACTTTTCAAAATTCAAAAGGTCATCCTCTGGTCTAGGTGGAAGAGGTGGGCAGGGGGAAGGGGTGAGGAGGAGACAGAGACTCTTTCCCTTTTTCCCCAAGAAATTCTCTTTTAGGCTAGTTGGCTATTGGGATTCTGGATTCCAAGTTGGCTTACTGTCTCCCTACCCCCCAATGCCTAATAGGGCATGACTAATTCTCTTCAACCAATTGGAAGACATTTCCTATGTGCTCTCATCTCCTTTCATTCAATGACCCAAGAACTTTACTCACAAAATGACTAAGAGGTCTGTATCTAGTTTGTACCTTTGATTGATTCTGAAATTTTATTAATAAGGATAGGGATGTAGTGTACTTTATTAGTTACATTCTTTGGGACTGGGGGTGTGAGACAACCTTCTCACAAATGCAAAGTATTTTGGATGGGGAGAACAATATTTTGGTGGAGGGAGGTGGTGGCTGAGATGTGCTTTGAAGGAAATGGGGTTCTATGAGGAGGAAGAGGAGGCAAAGAGGAAGGATATTCCAAGCCTGAGCTTAGTCTGTGCAAAGACGCTGAGGTGGGAGACAGGATTTCCTGTATGGGCAGCAGTAGTAACCAGGCTGATGTAGCTGGAATGTAGTGTGTGTGAGGGGGAGCATGTATGGGAAGCTAGTTGGGAGCCAGACTGTGAGGGGCTTTAAATGCTAAGTGGGGGAGTTCATATTTTACCTCAGAGGCAGTTAGGGGCCACTGAAGCTTTTTGAGCAGGGAAGAGACATGGTCAGATTGCATTTTAGTAATATCAGTTTGGTGACTGAGTGGAGGATGGATTGGAGTGGGAGGGATTGAATTTGGGGAGACCATTTGGGAGGCTAATGAATAGTCCAGGTGAGAGGTGATTGAAGCTTACACAGGGCAGTGGCGACATGAGTGGACCAAAGGGGATGGACCTCTTGGGGAGGCCGGCTATCGGGATTCTGGATTACAAACTTGCTTGCTGGTTCTGCCTTCACACACACCTCCCCCTAAAAGGCTCACAGGGCAGGACTGATCCTCTTCAACCAACTGGAAGACATTTTCCATGAGAAACATCGAGGAGATAGAATCATGAAGACTTGGCAAGTGATTAAATATTTGGACCGAGGGAGAGGAAAGAGTCTGAGGCTGGGAATCCAGGTGACCAGAAGGATGGTGCTTTCAACAGAAAGGAAAGTTAGGAGCAGAAGTGGGGTTTGGAGGAAAGACCCTGAGTTCTGTTTTACACACGGTGAATTTGAGGTGTTTATGGGACATCCAGATGGAGATGTCCAGTGGAGAAGTGGACACGTGGAGCAGTGTCTGACACCCGGGAGGCAATTCTCAAATGTTTGTTGGCTGATCGGAGCTCAAAAGAGAGATGAGGGATGGATGTGCTGAAAGCTGTCTGCTTAAAGATGAAAGCCAAACCCAAGGCTGCTGATGAAGGAGGGGGCAGGGGGAGATAGAGGCAGAGGTGGAGAGGGGGAGAAAAAGAGGAGGGGAGAGAAGGAGAGAGCAGCCCAGCAAAGGTGGCAGGGCCTGGTTGAAGGTCCAAAAGCAGTGAGAGAGGAGCAGCTAGGTGGTGCAGTGGATAGAACACCAGCCCTGGAGTCAGAAGGACCTGAGTTCAAATTCGGCATCAGACTCTTGACACTTACTAGCTGTGTGACCCTGGGCAAGTCACTTAACCCCAATTGCCCACCAAAAACAAAACAAAACAAAATGTTCGGAACAAAAGCGGTGACAGAGAGAAGAAAAGCCAAGAGAGAGCAGCATCATGAAGGCCTGGAGAGAAGAGTGACAGCAGGCCTGGGCACCATCCACTCCAGAGTCTGTGCCTTCTCCTTCTTGTCCTCCTCCTTCTCCCCACCGGCCACTCACCATAACATCTCAGACTCTTCCCAGGGCAGCCCCTCTGAATCAGCAGCTGTCCTTCCCCACCCTTCCCAACCCCAGCCTCTGCTCTGGCCAAGCGTGGCTGCAGTAAGGGGACAGGTCCATCCCACCAGCCTGAAGACTTCAGAGGGAGGGTGGGGATGGGGAGTACAGGAAGGGGTGAGTTTCTCCACCCAAGCATCCTGATTCTAGGAAAAGTGGATTTTGAAGGCTTAGGAGAAAAAGAAAGAAACAAACACACACACAACTCTTGGCATGGAAAGCGGGTTCACCAAACATTCTGATGAGTTCAGCACAACTTGAATCAGAAACACATGGACCCAGTTTTCTTGAAATATGCCTGGTTTGAGAACATGGGCCTAGCAGCAGGGAGGAGGCTTGGAAAGGAGGAGATGATCCAGGGCTACAGGCCCCAGGCCAGTTCCAGATGTTGGAGGCAGCCTTTGGGAGCCACCCCTGGATTCCCTGTGCTACTCTCTTCTGGGGATGTGTAAAAACAAGGCTTGGGGGCGGGAGTCAGGGGCTTCCCAAGGCCTGGAATGGAGGTCAGAGACTAGGAGAATCTCAGAGCTGGAAGGGAGTGGTAGAAAGCATCCTAGCCAGTCAAACAATCCTCCGGCTAGAGCAGCAAGTGACCCCAGAAGCCTTCAAGGGCAACCTTCTCATTTTACAGATGGGGAAACTGAGGCCTGGGGAGGTGACATGATTTGCCTAAAGCCACATAGCTTGTAAGGTTATCCAGTCCAATTCAATTCAACAAGTATTTATTAAGTTCTTAATATGTGGATACAAAGACAAAAATGACCCAACCCCTGCTGTCAGAGCTAATGTTCCTTGGTGGGGGAGGGGGCCACAACACATCCTCCGAAGTGTAGACAGAGAAATTTCAAGAGGGAGAGAAGGATAATACCTGGGACAATGAGGAAAAGCAGAGGAGGCCGCCCCTGAGCTGTGCAGCCCCACTCTTGGAACACAAGATAAGTCTCAGGCCCAGAGACAGGCAGTAACTTGACCAAGGTCACACAGCAAGTTATTTATAAAGCCAGGTCCTGACTCCCAGGCCAGGATTCTTTTTACTGTGTATTCCTGCTGACTCTGGGTGTACTTAGAAAGGCAGAGCATCACAACAGTGTCATCTTTGCTAGGAGTCACTTAGTTCCAGGACTCCATAGGTAATGCAAGCAGAGAAAGTTACGAGTCCCAGAAAGGGTCCTGGTGTTAGAGGCAGAAGACCAGGGCTCAAATTTCTTCTAATCTCCCAGAGTTCAAATTCCAGTGCTCCTCCATACTGCATGTGTGACCCTGGATAGGTCATTTCCCCAGCCTGTTTCTCCATCCACAAAATAAGGAGATTAGACTGGATTTAGGGATTGGCTCTTGACCTGGGCTCTGTGGATCAATTTCAGGGGTTTGTGAATTTGCATGGAAGAAAAAATGACATCTTTATTTTTACTTACCTATAACTGAAATTTAGCATTTCCTTCAATTATGGATGTAGACAGCCAGACAAGAGTTGGTTAATGGCCACACCGAAAGAGGGAGGCGCTGGGTGGCACAGTGGATAGAGCGCCAGGCCTGGAATCAGTGCCAGGCCTGAGTTCAAATCTAGCCTCAGACACTTGCTAGCTGTATGACCCTGGGAAAGTCACTTTACCCTGTTTGCCTCAGTTTCCTCAACTGTAATATGAACTAGTGAAGGAGACAGCAAACCACTCCAGTACTCTTGCCAAGAAAACCCAGTCACAAAGAGTTGGACACAACTGAAAAATGACTAAACAACAGCAAAGAGAAGTCATGAATGGTTTGATGCCAGCTTATCAGGAGGTCCCAAGTGGAATGTCCCAGGGATCCATGCTCGGTCCTGTGTGGTTTCTTATTTTTCACTTGGATAAAGGCACAAGTAATAATAATAATAATGATAGCTAGAGTTTATAAAGTGCTTCAGGGTCTTAATCCCTCCTGCATGCCCTCCATACTGGAGGCAATCTTTGTCCCCTGAACATGCCTCTAAGCTGACATCAAACCATTAATGACTTTTCTCTGGGTCTAGCTATTCAACCAGCTCTTGGTGCATCTAATTGGACTATCATCTTGTCTTCTTCTCGCTATCTTATCCGTAAGCAAAGTCTTTGCAAAATCTGGGCTAAATTATAACCCCAGCATTCCCTAGGTTTAGAGTTGAATAAAGTCTGAGGTGGCTCCAAGCCTCTTTTATAAAAGGGGACTTGTGCATGTGCTTTGTGATAACTTTGCTTCTTCCAGTGACCTCTGCATTCAGAGTCAGTCAATAAACATTTATTAAGTGTTCATTCTGAGCCAGGCACTGTGTTAAGTGCTGGGGATACAAGAAAGGCATGATAATCTCTGCCCTTGAAGAGCTCACAATTTAATGGGGGAAGAGTACAATCTAATGGGGTGGGGGGAGAGAATACTCACCACAAGGGTGTGGTAAGTCCTACAGCTGGGGTAGGAAATGACCTTAGCAAGTGTGAGTTAGAGTTGAGTTCATCTTGCATAATGATGAGTTTTGAGAAATTATGAAATCCAGGAGATCAGCCAGGTGGAAAATGATGAACACTCCCAGTTGTTAAGCTCTTACTAAGCTCCTACCACATACAGAGCCATGTGAGTAGTGCTAAGGGAGAAACCAATGTGAAATAATACATAATCCCTGCCCTCACGGAGCTCACAATGTAATAGAAGATCTACAGCATAATACACATGAAAATAGCTATGATATAAAATGTTGGATGAGTGAGAAACAAAATTATATGGGAATCTGAGGAGACAAGAAGGTCATTTGAACTGGGCTCTCAAAGGATGGGGGGGGGGTGTCGATGGCCATAGGTTTAGCGTGGCATTCTCGATGTAGGGAACGGCCCAAGCAAGGGCAAGGAGGTAGGGGAGTGTAGGATACAGAGGGGAAAGTGAATCGTTTACTTTAGCTGGAGCAGAGAAGACTGACATAAGGATGGAAATGTATTTGCTGGCAGAGGGAATAAAGGAGGGGACAAAGGTAAGTCATATTGTGGAGGTAGAGTGAACAAGCCCTGACAATTGACTGGATGCCATTCATTAATTAGGCAGCTTGTACCAAGTGCCTACTGTGTGCTAGAGGCAGTGGAGATTCAAAGACAAAAGCCAGAACAATCCTTTCCCTCAGGGAACTTATGCTAACAGAGGAGGCACATAGATGTTTATGCACACACATATTTAAATGAACATTTGTAAACATGTCAAACACATGCAAAAACAGATACATGAGGGCAGCTAGGTGGCACAGTGGATAGAGCACCAGCCCTGGATTCAGTAGGACCTGAGTTCAAATCTGGCTTCAGACACATGACACTTACTAGCTGTGTGATCTTGGGCAAGTCACTTAACCCCATTGCCTAACCAAAAACAAAAATAAAAACAAAAAAACCAACAGACACACAATACCTTTGGGGAAGTATTGGGGAAATTATCAAAGCTCACACCAATATTTCAAATGTGTTACTCCTGGTGTAGAGCAAAGAACACTGACTTAGATTTAGGAAATATCTGAGTTCAAATCCTGTCCTAGCTACTTACTCACTTCATGACACTCGGTAAATCATATTGACTCCAGGAGCTTCTGTTTCCTCTAGCAGTAAAATGGGAATATCTCCTAACTTCATAGGACAGTTCAATTCAACATTTGTATAAGAATGGGGCTCCACTGATTATTCTACCCCCTTAAAATTGATTTTTGTTAGATAAGAACAATTCTTGATTCAATCAATCAGGACCAAGAGTGAACAGGACCTGTACACCGCCTCAAATCAGTCAAAGCCATAGTGTGAGAGATGTAGTCATGCCCTGAGAAATTTACATGCAGTTGTTGTTCAGTTGTTTCAGTCCTCTAAAACTCTTTATGATTCTATTAGGGGTTTTCTTGGCAAAGATACTGGAGTGGTTTGCCATTTCCTTCTCCAACTTTATAGTTGAGGAAACTGAGACAAACAGGATTAAGTGACTTGCCCAGGGTCATACAGCTAGAAGAAGCTAATTCAGAATTGGAGAGTGATTCTGAGGGAAGACTCTGGAAACAGAGATTGGAGTAAACTTGGGGCAAGGGTAAGGTCCAACACATCTCTGAGGGGAAGGCTAGCCCCGAGCTATGACAAATAGGGAGATGTCGGAGAAAGCCATCAGCTCTATAGGCACCTCGAAGTAGATCTTGGCTGAAAGAAATCCCCCCAAAAGATCAGTTTGTCCCTGCTTTTCCCTCAAGGTACTATCTGTCCACAGATACTATAACATTGAAACATGTGGTCTCATTACCCAAATATTTCCAGGAAAGTGAATTTTGTCTCATCCACAAAAAGCCAGGGGTTAACTGGATAGATAAAATTGTTGTGTTCATCCTTTGTTTCTAAAAGGACCAATGACATCACGGTGATATCTTGACTTTCTCATGAATTGGATTTAAGTGAGGCAGAGTTATGCAAAGTTATCAGCCTCATTCTCCCTTCCAGAGTCTTCCAATGGCAAGACAAAAGTCAGGATGACTAATGATGGCCCAGGATGCCAAGGATGACCTTGACATCTTCGATGTCTGACCACGCTCTAAGCACTCTTCAGCACCTACTTTAGCCAACTTCGTGGCCATTGGAACAAATTGTTCTCATCCGCCCATTCCAATGGAGCAAGTCTTCACAAGCTTGGGGGTAACATCCCCCTAACTCACCAACAGGTTTGAGGCCCATCAGTTACACTCAACCTGGTTTAGTTAGAATTGTACAGTTAGGTAGGGAGTCCAGCCTCTGTCTAAATGTTAGGAATTTGCCTATTCAGGGGCTTAAAGCAACTGTGACTAAACATAACTTTTCATCTAAAATGAATTCCATAAAGATGAAGAGGAAGGAACCAAGTGGATCTTTGGAGCTGACCCCCCCCCCTTTGGCTAAAATGCACTGATTATTATAACTGTTTTACTTATTAAGTATCTGCTATTAAAGTTTCTCATTCTTCTAGTTCGATCCGATGATGTAGACAATGAAATAATTATTATCCTGATTTGACAGCTGGGGAAACTGAGACTCATAAAGAAGGAAATGACTATCCAAGGTCACACAGAGGACAAGTGGTAGAGCCAAGCCTCAGACTCTGTTTATCTGAATAAAAGACCAAGGTCCTTTCCACTGCACCACATGGCCTCCTCTTAAGCCTCAGTATATCTTCCTCTAACCAAGACCATTCCTCAGGGAAAGCATCATAGGGGTTCAGGTACAGATGGTGATTGAAGCTGGATGCCACAAATGGGGAGAGGAGGAAACTTTGGTCTGGTAAGCCACCTCGTAAGAGAAATCATTTTTATGGCACTCTAAAGTTTACAAACCCTGTGAGGTAGGGAATGTAAATATTACTATTCCTTTTTGCAGATGAAGAAACTCATATGATAAGGCTCATAGAGTCACAGGGCTGTTCAAGGTCACAGGCTTAGTAAATGCCAGAGCTGGGATTGGAGACCTGGTCCTTTTGACTCCGGTGATTTTTTCCTGGGAACAAGATAAAAATCTTTTTAACCCCAATGCAAATATATGTGTGTATGCTCTCATATGTACACATACACACATATATTTATTCTTATCAAGTTATCTCCTGCCCTCTGGTTCAGAGCTCTTCCCACACAGCACAAGTTCCAGACTCCACAGCCCCTAGAATCTTAAGCACATGCTGTAGATGACAGTTTTCCCATCAGGAGAGAACAAGGGGGTGGGAGGGACCAGCAAAGATGGTGGAGGAGGAAAATGTGCAGCCCAGCTCTCCCTGATAACTACTCCAGCAAAGACCTAGGAAGAGCATCAGCGTTGTGATTGGGAAATGAAAAGAAAAAGAATCACAATGAGTTCTTTTTCCAGCCCAGGTCAGCTTAGGTAGAGGTCTATGGAAACTATAGAAGAGATCTAGCCTGGGAGGTTGTACACTGGCACTGAACTGGGGCCTGTGGCTATGTATGATCAATCAATAAACATTTATTAAGTGCCTACTATGTGTCAGGCGCGAGCTAAGTCCTGGGGATGCAAAAAAAGAAGCAAAAGACAGATCCTGCCCTCAAGAAGCTTACAATTTAATGGGGGAGATAACATGGACCAAAAGACATCCCAGATCTGGTAGAGAAGGGTCTGATAATGCGAAAGGAGTAGGAAGGGGAGCCAACTAGCAGCTCTGTTGTTTGTACCCTTGTCTGAATAGAAGATCCAGTGAGAACTGAAGAGGGGAACTGCTCCTAAGAGTGACTGTCTAGGGCAAGGGGTGGTTATGGACCTGAAGTAGGAACTGATTCGAGCAGCAGCTAAGCAGCTCTGACCTCTGGGTAGAGTCTTGTATTCAGCCCCCAGCCCAGTCTGAGTTCTGTGGCTAAGGCAGGGAGCCTGCAGTTCTGTCACTGTAAACCTACAAAGCCTTGCAGCTGACTGAGAGGGGCTCCAGCCTGTAGCAGTCTACTGGAGCTCCAACCAGGGGTAAACCTACAGTCATGTTGCTCAGACTCCAACCAGGAACAAGAGCTTGCAAAGCTCAGACCAAGTGGCCAGCAACCAGACTTTGCCCTGGGTCAGACTGCTTTGAGTGCACTGAAAGGTTGATGTTCTGCGGTCTCAGCTGCCTCTAAGGTCCTTGCAGAACAAAGAGTTCACTACCCAGCAAAAGCAGCAGCAAACCCCCACAGAATACAAATCAGGATTGAACAAGGTCCAGATGTTCCCACCAGAAGTGTACAGAGCCTGGCCCTAACATAAAACCCTGTTTGCGGAAATAAGGCTGAAATGACAAGTAAACAAACAAAAAAGACAACCACTGCCAAGAGCTATTCTGGTGCCAGAAATACCCAAGACACGAACCCATAAGAAGGAATGATTCCAAAACATTTACAAGACAAGCCTAAAAATACAGCTTTGAGGGGCAGCTAGGTAGTGCAGTGGATAGAGCACCAGCCCTGGAGTCAGGAGCATCTGAGTTCAAATCCAGCATCAGACACTTGACACTTACTAGCTGTGTGACCCTGGGCAAGTCACTTAACCCCATTGCTTAGCCTATGTGTGTGAGTGTGTGTGTGTGTGTGTGTGTGTGTGTGTGTGTGTATTTGATATACGATCAATTAGAATTTCTGAAATGAAGGCAATTTTTTTTAAAAAGTTTTAAAATTATTTCCTAAATGAAATGAGACCATTAGAGGGAAAGACTAGAAAAAACGAGATCTTTGAAGGAAAGACTTGGAAGGAGGATTGACAGTTTGGCAAAAAGGATAAAAATCCCTATCCAAGCAACAGACTGCTTGAAAATTAGAATAGACCAAACAGAAGTGAATTACCATTTGTATCTTTTTCTCCAATTCATCCTCCATGAGACAATGAGAAATATTAAAATAAAATCAAAAGACTGAAAAAAATAGAAGAAAGTGTAGAGCATCTCAAAGAAAAAAAAACTGACCTGGAAAAGAGATCAAGGAGAAAGAATTTAAGAATCAATGGATTACTTGCTGTTAGGTGGTACAGTGGACAGAGCACTAAACCTGGAGTCAAGAAGATCTGAGTTCAAATCTAGCCCCAGATACTTACTAACTATTTCACCCTGGGCAAGTCACTTAATCTCTGTCTGTTCATTTTCCTCAATTGTAAAATGGGGATAATAATAACTCCTGCTTTGTAGAATTGTTGTGAGAGTTGAATGAGATAATATTTGAAAAGTTCTTAGATAGTGCCTGGCACATAGTAGGCACTTAATAAATGCTTATTTCCTTCCTTCCTATCTGAAAGCCATGACCAGGTTAAAAAAAGCCTAGATGTGGTATTTCAAGTAATTATAAAAGAAAACCTTCCAGATCTCTTACAACAAAAGAGGGAAAGTGAAACTAGAATCTACTGGTTGAAAGAAATTCTAGAATGGAAACTATCAGAAATGTCACAGCCCAGATCCAGACCTTCCAGGTCAAAGAGAAAGTATTTTCTATATTGCAGCCAGAAAGGAAGAATTGGAGTACTGAGGAGCCTGTTTGGATCATACAAGAATTAGCATCTCCTACTATAAAGGAGCAGAGAGCTCGGAATATAATATTCTAAAATCCCACGAATTAAGTGCTTACAACCTCAGAAGAACATACTCAGCAAAACTTGGTATAATCCTACAGGAGGTAAAAATAAATCTCTAATGAACCAGAGGACTTCCAAGCATTTCTTTTCTTTTTCTTTTTTCTTTTGGTGAGGCAATCAGGGTTAAGTGACTTGCCCAGGGTCACACAGCTGGTAAGTATCACGTGTCTGAGGCTGGATTTCAGCTCAGGTCCTCCTGACTCCAAGGCCAGAGCTCTGTCCACTGCACCACCTAGCTGCCCCTTCCAAGCACTCTTGATGAAAAGACCAGTGCTTAGTAGAAACATTGAAAGACAAACACTAAAGTCAAGAGAAATATAAAATACAAATCTCCTTTGATGGATCTTTGTCCGGGTCATGTCCACTAATGGCAAGTGTCCACTAGTTTTCTCTTCTGGGCCATTTTCTCTTTTCTCTATTTCACTTAGTGATCTCATCAACTCTCACAGATACAATGATCATTTCTATACTGATGAGTCCACTCATCTAGCCCCAAGCTCTCTCCTAAACTCCAGACTTATATCTCCAACAGTCTATGGGACATCTCACACTAGATGTCCCATAGACATCTTAAACTCAACATGACCAAAACTGAACTCATTATTGCCCCTGCCTTTTAACTTCCCCATTACTGTTAAGGACACTAATATCTTCCCAACCATCCAGGCTCACAACCTAGGTTTCTTCCCTGAATCTTCATTCTTTCTCATCTCCCTCCCCCCAGTAGCCAACCAACTGTCAAGTCTATCTTTGTAACATCTCTCACGTACATGCCCTCTTGCTCCTCTGCTGCTACCATCATCACCTCATGTCTGGACAATTGCAAAAGCCTGCTGGTTGGTTCTTTTTGCCTCATCTCTTATTACAATCCATTCTCTACTAAGCTGTCAAATTAATCTTCCTCAAGTACAAGTCTGACTGTACCATCTCACTATCCAGTGAACCTTAGTGGCTTCCTATCTCCTCCAAGATCAAATATAAAACCCTCTGTTTCATGTTCAAAGCCCTTATAGGGGCAGCTAGGTGGCACAGTGGATACAGTACCAGCCCTGGAGTCAGGAGGACCTGAGTTCAAATCCGGTCTCAGACCAGACACTTGATACTTACTAGCTGTGTGACCCTGGGCAAGTCACTTAACCCCAATTGCCTCTCACAAAAAAGTCACAAAAACAAAACAGGAAAATGATAAATGTTGGAGAGGATGTGGGAAAATTGGAACACTAATACATTGTTGGTGGAGTTGTGAAATGATCCAACCATTTTGGAGAACAATTTGGAACTATGCCCAAAGGGCTACAAAAATGTGCATACCCTTTGATCCAGCAATAGCACTTCTAGGGCTATATTCCAAAGAGATCAAACAAATGGGAAAAGGACCCATATGTACAAAAATATACATAGCAGCTCTTTTTGTGGTGGCAAAGAATTGGAAATTGAAGGAATGCCCATCAATTGGGGAATGGCTGAGCAAGTTGTGGTATATGAATGTAATGGAATACTATTGTGCTATAAGAAATGATGAGCAGGCTGACTTCAGAAAAACCTGGAAAGACTTGTATGGACTGATGCTGAGTGAAGTGAGCAGAACCAAGAGGACTTTGTACACAATAACAGCCATGTTATGCAATGACTAAGATTGTTAAACTGAACCTTTCTCAGCATTATGAGGATCTAAGACATTTCCAGAGGCCTCGGGATGGATAATGTGTTCACATTCAAAGAAAGAACTATGGAAGTCAAATCGCTATCACTTATTTTTACCTTCAGTTGAGTTTTGTTTCATCTTTCTGATGGTTCCTCGTATTGGTTTTAATTTTTACTTACAACTTCACTAATGTGAAAATATGTTTAATGGGTATGTAAATGTAAAGCCTATATCAGATTGTGCACTGTCTTGGGGAGGGTGGGGGGGAGGAAAAGGGAGAAAAAATTTCAACTCAAAAGCATATGGAAAAAAGAAAAAAAGAAAAAAAAAGAAAAAAGTCACAAAAAAAAGGTCACATTCAAAGCCCTTCTAAACCTGCCATCTTCCTACCTTTCCAGTCTTCTCATACATTACTGACCCCAACCTCTATGATTCAGCAACATTGACCTCCTTGCTAGTCCTCTTACTAGACCCTCCATCTCCTGACTATGGGCATTTTCACTCACTGTCCCCCAGGCCTGAAATGCCCTCCTTCCTCTTCTCCACCCCTTTCTTTCCTGGTTTCCTTCAAGTCCCAGCTAAAATTCCACCAATTAAAAGAAGGCTTTCTCATTTTCCCTTAATGTTAGTGTCTTGATCTGGAAATTATTTCTAATTTATCTTGTGTAGGGTGACCCAAAAATTTCTAGTATAGTTTTAGGCTTTAAAAGCTCAAAGTTGCACTAAGGCATTTGGAACATCTTATTTACGCCTATTTTGTTTTGTCTCCCTCATTATACTATGAGGGGTTTTTTTGTTTGTCTTGTTTTGTTTTGTTTTGTTTTAGAGCAAGGGCTGTCTTTTGCTTTTCTTTGTATCTCCAGTGCTTAACAGAGTGTCTGGCTCATAGTAGGCACTTAATAAATGCTTTTTCACTGACTGACTGAGATGATACAAGTTCTCCTCTGAACCCTAATGTTACCAGGGGTCATAAAGGGAGTTCATTAAGATCTGGGAATGTTTTTTTCCTATGTTTTAATTACATTAAAAGAAGAAAGAAAAGGGAGGGAGAAAGAAATACATTAGTGAAGAAAGGGGAAGGAAGTGTTGGGGGAATTAATTCTCTCACATAATTGGGGTGTATAAATAGAAGATGATACAAATGAGGAAGAAGGGATGGGGGTAGCAGATAAAACTTAAATGTCACTGTCATCTGAACTGGGTAAAGGTGGGTAGAATCTTCATATAGAGGTGGGTGTACAAATATACTTAATAGGGAAACAGGAGGGAATGGGGAGAGGGGAGAGAAGAGAAGGAAGAATGGGGAATAAGGGAGAAGACAGATTCGGGGAGGGATTAGTCATAAGCAAAACAAACTCTAACCTTGGAGGGTGGATTGTAAAGAGGGATTTAAAAGGAAGGGAAAAAAGGGAAACCTCTAATTAAAGTCTGGGCAAGGGAAAGAGAAAAGGGGTTGGGGATTAGAAACAAATTGCATGGAGCATACAACACTGGTGCTTGAGCACATTCCTCTCTTTCTATGGTCTTCTTTGTTAAGAGGAGGGAGGGAACAAAGAAAGGAAAAAGTACAATAAAATGAATTGGAGGGAAATACACAATTAACTGTCATGACTGTGAATGATAGTGAGATGAATTTATAAAATGGAAGAGAATAGCTGGTTAGATTACAAAACAGAATCCAACAATATGTTGTTTACAAAAAACACACTTGAAATAAAGAATTTATGCAGTTTAAATTAGAGGATGGAGCAAAATCTATTGTGGTTCCTCTGAACTAAAAAAACAAGGATAGCAAATGTGATCTCAGACAAGGCAATGACAAAAATAGTCTTAAATAAAAGAAATAAACAAGAAAATTACATTGTGTTGAAAGGTAGTATAGACATTGAATAAAATATCAATACTTAACATATATGCACCCAAAGGCATAGAATTTAAATGCTTGAAGGAAAAACTAAATGAATTTCGTGGAGAAATGTACAATAAAACTATAATAGTAGGGAACTCCAATGTACCCCTGTCAGAGCTAGACAAATCTAACAAAAAAGGAAAAAGAAAATTCAGTACCAGAATATTACTTTTTTGAAAGTTAGATATTGATTGAAAATTGAAAGGACTATATATATTATTTCTCAGCAGCTTATGATCTCTTTACAAACATTGACCATGATATAGGACATAAAAACCTCAAAAAGAAGATAGAGAAAAGCAGAAATATTAAACTTATCTTTTACTGACCACAATGCAATAAAATTATATTGAGCAAAAGTCCAATGAAGAAAGAAGTAAAAAAGTAGAGACTAAATGACTTAATCCTAAATAGAAGGTAGATAAAAAGAATAAATCATAACAACAATAGATAATTTCATTAACAATGATAGCAATGAGACAATGCAGCAAAAAAAATATTTTTAGGTGAAGCTTCCTTAGGGGAAAATTTATATCTCTAAATATTTTCATCAACAAAAGATAGGAAAAACAGATCAACAAATTGGGCAACCAACTTAAAAACTAGAAAACCAACATTTTTTTAAAAAGCCATTTAAACACCAAAATAGAAATTCTGAAAATCAAAGAGGAAATTAGAAAAAAATTGCAAACAAAAAACTTCCTTTGATTTAATAAATAAAATAAGGGCCCAATGAACAATGGGACCCAGACAACCACAGACTCTCTTCAGCACACACACACCCCATATATGTACTTTGTTTATACCAAGCATTGGCCAACATCTTGGTAGTCACTCACCTTGAGACAACAAGGGGCAGGATCAGCATCTTCAGCATCCTCATCAGCAGCTCTCCAGGGAATTGGAAGTAACTAATTTCCTAGAAGCGAAGGAAGAAGTATGGGTTTCTAGCAGGCCCTCACTCGCTTGTGTTGACCTAATACTGTTACCACAGTCTTTTCATGGGGAAGAGGCCATTCTCTACAGGTTTCACAGGTAGTAAAAAAAAAAAAAAAAGCCTGAGCTTAGGGGTCAGGGTTCCTGGGTTCTCATCTCTGTTCTGCCCCTGATTTGCTGTGTGACCTTAAGCAAACCACTCCTTTCTGAGCTTTGCTTTCCTCACCCATTAAAAAATGGGAAACTGGAAAAGATAGCCCTTTGAAGTTGTTTCTTGCTGCCTGATTCAGCTCTGTTCCCAGGTCTGGACCATGATGACTTTAGAGATCATCTGATCTAAGTCCATTGTATATGTAAGTCAACAGAGACAGGGACTTCCCCAAGACAACCCAGCTGGGTGACTCTGAAGCTAAGACTCAGTACTGTCCAACCCATTTCACAGTTGGGAAAACTGAGACCCAAGAGAGAAAACTGACTTCACAAAATGACAGTAGCAGAGCTGAGACCAGAACCCAGGTCTTCTAATTCCTAGCCTCACACTTTTTCTACCATACCATGAGAAAATAGTAAGTTAAGGTAAAAACAAATTGTATCCAAACATTGCTTAAAAGGCACCTTATAACTTTTTTTTTCCATTTAGGCTTTTTAGTAGTCCTGTGAGGAATAAGTACAAGTAAGATTAGTCTCATCTTGAGGCTCCAAAAGGGAAAGTCATGACTTTGTAGAATGTCAGTGCTGGAAGGAGACTTAGAATATAATGGTAATGATGGTGTCAATAAAGGGAGGATAGCCTCTAGGCAGTTGTTGGAGAGCTGACCTCAGAGTTCAGGAAGAGCTGGGTTCAGGTTCTGCCTTTGACACATACTGGCTATTCCCAGAAAATTCTGTGAGATGATAAATTGAAGGGCAGGTGCCAATCTGCATTGGTGGTGGGACCTTCCTCACCAGGAATTCTTTATGTCAATGAAATCACAGTCTAGCCCCTCCCCAAATTATAATGATAATAATAGTAATAATAACTACAATATTCACTGACATCCATACAGAGTTTCGAGGTGTGCCAAGTGATTCAATCAATCAATAGATAAACATTTGTTTCTTCAATATGATATCTCATTTTATCTTATCACAACCCATTGAGGGAGATTCTATTCTTATCTCTCTTTTTTTTTTAAAGCAATTAGGGTTAAGTGACTTGCCCAGGGTCACACCAGCTAGTAAGTGTCAAGTGTTTGGTCTGAGGTTGGATTTGAATTCAGGTCTTTCTTCCTTCAGGGCTGGTGCTGTATCCACTGCACCACCTAGCTGCCCCTCTTATCTTCTTTTTACAGAAGAGGAAACTGAGGCTCAGAGAAGAAGTCATTGCGGGAAGTCACACAGCTAGGGGTCTGAAGCAGAAGCGGAGATTTGAATTCAAGTCTGAGGGGCAGGGGTCATCTAGTCTAACTGTTCTGTTGTAGATGAGCACACAAACTTGGGCCCAGAATGTGCCCCCAGGCCCAGGGCCTGCTAAGGGTCAGAGCCGGGAGGGATGAGCTCCTGGGACCACCCTGGGCTGTTTATCACACACAAGAGCATTGTTTAGGGAAGGGGTGATCCAGGGCTCCAGTCCCTGGCTGAGACATCAGACGGCCACTGGGGGATTCTATTTCAAAGGGAGACACTGAGCTCCATGGCTCCAGCCAAGCGCTTGTCCCCATCCTTCCTGCTATCTCTCTGGCTCGGGAACTGCAGGCTCATCCAAACAGATGGAGAGGGATGCTTGGACAAGAAGGGCCCCCCAGACAGGGCCGGAGACACACAGGAATTCCAAATCTGTTCTCAAGTTAAGCCCTAGCAGCAAACAAATATTTGGTCCTGTGTTAACTCAGGGACAGCCAGCTACCTCCCTGCTGCCCAGGGTCTGGGGAGAGGGCTCTACATGGGAGACTGGAAGGGACCTCAAAAACCACAGAGTTCATTCTACAGAGGAAGCAACTGATGCCTCTATGGGGCAGTGACCTGTCCAAGGCTCCACCGTTACTCAGATAGCTGCCAGGTAGCCCAGTGGATAGTGCGCCAGACATGGAATCAGGAAGACCTGAATTCAAATCCTGCCTTAGACACTTCCTAGCTGTGTGGCCCTGGGCAAGTCACTCACCTCTGTTTGCTTCAGTTTCCTCATCTGTCAAATGAATTGGAGAAGGAGACGGCAAACCACTCCAGTGTCTTTGCCAAGAAAACCCCAAATGGGGTCACAAGAGTTGGACACAACTGAAATGACTGAACAGGGATAGGAATGGGCCCTCGAGTCCAGGACAGATCCAAGGAACTGGGAATGTTTGTTATGGAGAAGAGAAGGGCTCAGGGCACTTATGGGAACAGATGAAGTCTGACCATTCCTGGAAGGTATACTTCTCTTAATGCTCCAATGAATGTCAAATAGTAGAGACTGCTTTGGCCCCAGTGAGCTGGTGGGAAAGGTATACTGAGGGGACGAAAATCCCTGAAATGGCCCTCATTGGGTTGCTGCCTATGCTGTCGTGTGGTCAGGCTTTCCTTGGTCCCCCTACAATGCTTCTGTATCTAACAGTCTGGCTCCCTAAGGAGCTCCAGGGCATCGCAAAACCTGCTGCTACCTGACTTCTTCTCCAGCCTGGGATGCTCCTTAGATTTGTCCTCTTGAGGAAGTCATTGGGTTTCTCTGACCCTCAGTTTTTTCCTTTGTAAAATGGGTATATAACTCTTGCATTTACCTTCCTCACAGAGCTCTTAGGATGACAGGGCTTTGAGAGCAAGGAGTAATCATCATCGGAAAAGGAAGTAGAAGGAGCCAGAGATAGAGAGAGAGATGGCAGGAGGAGCCAGAGACCTGGACAGAGACAGAGACAGGGACAGAGAGAGAGAGAGAGAGATGGCAGGAGGAGCCAGAGACCTGGACAGAGACAGAGACAGGGACAGAGAGAGAGAGAGAGAGAGAGAGAGAAGAGAGAGAGAGAGAGAGAGAGAGAGAGAAACAGAGAGATGAGACGAAGAGACAGAGACAGAAACAGAGGGAGTGCCACAGACTGATATCTGCCAAATATGCAAGGATTTTTAGGGAGGCCTTTTATGTACTGGATTTATAGGAGGAACTTGGCTAGAAAGGCCCAGGATGGGAAGTCCTGGGTGGGCTGAGATCTGTACCTGTGGCAGGCATGCACCCATCAATGAAATCACCCTGACCCTGGAGTCAAGAGAGATCTAGGTTCCAATCCTACCTCTGACAGTGATGAACAGTGTGACCCTGGGAGAGTGCCTTCCTCAGTTTCCTCATCTGCCAGGTGAGGATACCAACACCAGTCCTACTGCCCACACCAGGCTGTCACTCAGATTCAATGAAAGAATGAGCAGGAAGAGCTTTTTAGACTTTGAAGGGCCACCCCTTGTTATTATGGAAGTATTATTAATATCATTATTATTACCTTCATTATTCAATTAGATTCAATTCATTAAGTGTTTCTTGAGCACCTACTGTGTGCCAGGCACAGTGCTGACAGCCGAGGACACAAAGCTGTCCCAGAGCTTGCATTTTTTTTGGGGGGGGGAGGGATGGTCACAACAAGCATCCAGATGTACATAGTCATGGGGATGAGGAGAGTGCTGCCCACTGAGGAGGGGGGGGTGAAGAAAGGTCTTGAGTCCCAGGTGGCCCCCGAACCAACTCTGGAAGGAGCCTGAGGATTCTAGGAGGTGGAGGGGAGCAGGAGAGCATCTCGGGTCAGCAGGGTGGGGGATGGGAGGCATGGCCTGCCCCAAGACTTGAAGGGACTGACCTGGGGTGAGAGGTGCTGTGTCCTCAGGAAGAAGCCCAGGAGGCAGCCTATGATGACAGAGAGCACAGACAGGATGAGCAGCCCATTCCTCCGGCACACATCCTTCACCCGAGCCAGCAGAGCATCCAAAGCCAGAGCCATGGCGCCCTCTGCCCTGGAGGCAGGGTCCTGGCGTGGGGTCAGCCTCCCATGGAGCCTCCCTCTTGCTCCGGGCTCCCCAGGCCGTCTGGGGTCTGGGAAGAATAGCTCCAAGCTCCCAGCCCCGGCTGCTTAGCCTGTGAGGTCACCCTTCCCCCCTACAGCCAGGCCCCCAGGCTCCCTCCCGCAGTATTACTGCTCCAAATGAATGCCCACAATCCTATTATCAACTACATCATTAAGAGCCTGGGAGCAGCTTAGGGAGCCCTGGGAAATTAGAGTAAAGACCGGAAGGGTGTCAGTGGCATTGGCCAGGAGGGATGGGGGCAGGGGGTTGGAGCTGAAGACCCCCAGCTTCTTTCTGGCTCTCAGATTCTAGGAATCCATGATGCAAAAGCAAAGAATTCCCTCTTAAAAAGAAGTAAAAGGGGTTTGAGGATGGTGCCAATTTCAATAGGACTCTTGTATGCCAAGAGGCAACCCACCTGGGTCAGATTCCATTTCTACTGGGTGTCTCTAGCCAAATCATTTCCTTTCAGTGGTCCTGGGTTCTCAGCTTTACAAAAGGAGGGAAGCAGGCTAAATGGTTACTAAGCATCCTTCTGGTTCTAACATTCCATGATTCTGTGATCAGAGAATCCTAGTACTAATAATTATGATAATAGTAATAAGAGTCAATGTGGCTAGCCCCCCAAGTGCTTCACTGGGATATAGAGGAAATCCTCCTCCATAAAGGCAGGGCCAGCAGAGACTGAGCTATAGGGGGTCCTACCAAGCTGGAACCAGGGACAGCCTGGGTGTCGAGAGAGCTTTGAGAGAGCTTCAAAGCCAAGACGCTCCAAGCTCAGGCTAGAGTCAAGAGTCGGGCTAACATCCATAGCATTACAACAGTCTGCTAATGAATGAATTCAGTCTTTTTGCTATAATTCTCATCTCAGAGATAATTGTTTGTTTGTTTAACTAAAAGCCTTTTGGTTGGAACAGAGGGCAATGTTACATAAGTCTGACTTCCCAGTGGGAAGTGCAGATTTCAGAAAATCAGACATTCTTGGGAAGTGAGAACAACCTTCATTTACTAAGGGCCTATAATCAAAGAATATTTTTTAAACCAATGGGCAAGCCCTCTTTTTTTTTTCATGTAGAAAGAAATTTGTTGTTGTTCAGTCCTGTCCAACTCTTCGTGACTCTGTTTGGGGTTTTCTTGGCAAAGATACTGGAGGGACTTGCCATTTCCTTCTTCAGCTCATTTTACAGATCGGGAAACTGAGGCAAACAGGGTTAAGTGACTAGCCCAGGGTCACACAGCTAGTAAGTGGCTGAGGCTGGATTTGAATTGAGGTCTTCTGGACTCCAGGTCAGGTCCTCCACCTAACTATGGCACCACCTAGCACCCATAAAAAGAAATACATGTTCTTAATAAATTTTGGCGCAGTGGAACGAGTGAGTGTTAGATTTGGAGTCAGAGGGTGCAATTCAAATCCTGGTTCTGCCTCCCACGACGGCTGTGATTTTGAGAGCATTGGCTCATTCTCTCAGTTTCCCACTTTCTAAAATGAGGATGGAGGGATTGGAGTCAATGACCTCTCAGGACTCTTCTAACTCTATGACTCCCAGGATGTCACTGGAATGTTCCTGCTTGAATCTCCTTCCCTACCGTCCACAGGCTCAGAAGTGTGGTGCCTCATTCTTCCAATGAACCTCAATACATTTCTTGTGTAGCGTCATCTGACTTCATCCAATGGCTCAAAGTCATTCCCCTCCCCTCAGATGACTAAAGACATATTCATACCAAGGGCTTGTGCCTTTGATTGACTGATTCAAAGAGGATTCTCACTCCCTAAAGGTCTAGAGCGACTCAATTCAATTCAATTCAATAAACATTTATTATCTACTATATACCAGGCACTGGAGACACACATTTTTTTTTAAAAAAAGACAGTATCTGCCCTCAAGGAGCTTACAATCTAATGGGGAGACAACCAAAAAACCCCCAGCATACAAAGTAGCTACAATGATGTAAATGAAAATAACGCAATAGAGCAGAACTCAACAGATTGTCTTTGCTCAGCTGGACTGATGACTGGCAGTTACTGAAATGAACTAGATTTTTGCCTTCCCTGCTGCTTGAGGTCTTGGAGAGGGGACTCATAGAAAGCTGAACCCCAATTTGAACCAGAGTCTGCTCTAAGAAAGAGACAAAAGAAATTGGGGTACATGTGTCCACGGTTTAATTTCTCTCAAGCTGGCTTGACATGCACTGCGTTGGAGTTCAGTCCACAACTGGGCCCCCCTAAGGGGGCCAATTCAGAACTGGCTCAGTTTGGGATTCGGGAGTACAGCCTTATATGCCTTTTGAAGAGTAAGTGTTCCCAAGGGGTGCCAATCAATCATGATTGGCTGACACACTAGGAGGTGGGTCATATTAAAATGAGGTCTTGAGTATGCGCTTTAATCACTTAGTCCACAGGGGTCAATATCTCTTGCCATCAGAGGAAATACCAACCCCAGTCTAGGGACTCTGTCTCCACCCAAACCTGAATAGGATAAAATCAATTCAGGCCTGGGCTGGTGTTTGACCAAGATAAGAAGATTCAATGCAATCTCATTATCAGAAATGTCCCGAACAACTTTGGAAAGAAGGCTGGCAGGGTAAAACTGTGAGTCTCCAAGACACAGATTACCAAGAGAAACCATTTTTCACAATGGTGCATGTAGCTTCTTTGAAATTAATGTGCATATGTGTCTTTCATTAAACGTTCTTCCAAAACAATGATCTTAGCAAAGGGGATTCAATAAAGGTAGAGCTTAATGGATAAAATGAGTGAAGCTAGCAGAATGGGGAACTGGGCCAAGAAATCCCACAGACACACACACACTCTCTCTCTCTCTCTCTTCTCTCTCTCTCTCTCTCTCTCTCTCTCTCTCTCTCTCTCTCTCTCTCTCCTTAGACACAGACCTGAGAAACAGAAACCACCCACTCGGGGGCAGAGCTAAGGGGTAATAGACAACTGTCTCTCTTGAGAAATTAACAGGAAAGAGGCAGCTTGACTAATTATCCAAGCATCCTCTGGTGTTGGGGAGGTGGTGGTGATGCTAATCTTTTTTATTATGTTGCGACATCCTTGATGTCTGTTTCCAAGAAAAAGGTGGAATAGACTTTGAAATCCTGGGTCTGGTTTCCAAATTCTAGGAATTAAAGTATAGCACCTAGCCTGGCAGATGGCACCCGATTCATGTAAAGGAAGCTATATGATCACTATAACATAAGCTTGGCACCAAAGAAGAAGTGAAAAAATTCACCTCCCCTCATTCTTTGCAGAGGTGGGGGGCTATGGGTGTGGAACATTGCATATACTCTTAGACTCAACTGATGTGTTAGTTTTTCTGAATTGCCTTCAACTGCCCCCTCCCCTTTATTTTTGATTCTTTGTTGCAAAGGATGGCTCACTGAGTAAGGGAAGAGGGGAGGAAAAATATACACAAAAATAAAGATGATATAAAAACATAATGGAGTTGACTGTGATGGACCTTTACAGGCAGGGAGAAGCGTGTAGAGTGCAGTGGATTCCAAAAGATGCATTTTCTAGCTCTGAGCCTCAGTTTCCTCAAATAGACTTGATAATCTCTGCTCTATCAATTCCCTCCAGATTTTGATGCTCCAAAAATAACTTTGCGGATGTTGTATTTATTTTGAATTTACTCATGTGCGCCCATATTGTCATCCAGCCTCCCCACCCTCACCCCAGGTAGACTATAAGCTCTCTGAGGTTATGGACTGTTTCACTTATGTCTTTGTGTCCTCAGTGCCTACAATGGTGACTCATGGTTTTTAAAATGCCTGTAGAATTAAATTAAAATTAAATTAAGCAAGGGGCAGCTAGGTGGCATTGTGGATAGAGTACCAGCCCCTGGAGTCAGGAGAACCTGAGTTCAACTCCAGCCTCAGACATTTACTAGCTGTGAGACCCAGGACAAGTCACTTAACCCTGATTGCCTCCCCACCAAAATTAAATTCAGCGGTCATACGTAGTAGAACTATACAAAGGGACCTATGAGGAAAAGAGCTTGGATGCCCTGCTGCGTGGTTTTTAAGTTGGGTTTTATAACAAAAAATTGTCTTTTATGAAAATTGAGAGTGACCTGGGTGAAATGTTTCTGGGTTTTGGGTGATGGGAAAATGTGAAGGTGTATTTTATTATCTTTTTATTTCTCCCTCCACTAGCAGTGCAGGCACTTTCGGTAAAGAAGGGGGTTGGGGACCTAGCTAGTTCTGAGATTACATAGGAGCACAGGCATAATATCCCCAGAGAACTCTTTGAATGTAAGAGACTTCCTGATAGACTAAGAAAATTTGGGATTATAGAACAGGAGGATGAATTCAATTCAGATTTTCCAAGTGAGTGAATTCCAGGTCATTGTGTAAGTGAAAACGCCGGGCTCAGTCTAAGCCAGGACTACTCCGTGGAGGTCAGCGTTCTTTGACTCCAGACTGCAAGGGTCCAGGGACCTTCCAGGGACACGTACCCTCTTGAGAAAATAGGGAAGGGCTTTGTAGTTCTGAAGGTAAAAGGGATCGCCCTCTCTCATCCCCAATTTCTCACTACTCTGTGACCTCTCCCTGTCCACGGGCGGCTTCTCTCGCCCTTTATGAACATGCACACGTTTCCCTCATCCTCACAAACTCCTCACTTGATGTCGCCGTGCCCTCTGACTATTGTTCTACAGCCCTCTTCCCTTTCATGACTGAGCTCCTGGAGAAGACTAGCTATGAATGGTGCCCCCACTTTCTTTCCTCAAACTCTCTTCTTAGCTCTTTTCAGTCTGGCTTCGCTAGTTATTTAACTAAAATGGCTCTCCAGATTTACAGATGATATCTTAATGACCACATTCCTCTTCTCAATCCTCATGAGTCTTGACTTCTCTTCACCCTTTTGTCAATCCCTCTTGAAGGGGAGGGAGGGATGTTTAGCCCACGCCTGTGAAGACTTCCCCCAGGGATGGGCGTAGGAGAACAATTTGTTCTAGTGGCCATGAAGGGGAATGAAGCTGTGGAGAGTTTAGAGCTTGGTGAGACACTGAAGACCCCAAGGGCATCCAGTGCATCTCAGGCCATTTGCCAGTCATCTGGACTTTCGCTCTGCCCCGGACTTCAATGATTCTGGAAGAGAGAGTCAGGCTGACGACTCTGCAATTCTGCCTCACCGAAAGCCAGTTCATAAACAAGTTAGGGTGTCACCCTGTGATATCATTGGTCCTCTTTGAAAACGGAGGACAAACAACTGTCTTTCCTCTCGGTTTTCATGACAGTACTTTATCCTGGTTCTCCTCCTACCTGTCTGATCTTTTTATTTTCTTAGCCTCCTTTGTTGGAACTACGTCCACGCTGCTCCCACGGGGTGTCCCCCAAGGCTTTCTTCTGGCCCCTCTTTTCTTTCTATATGATTTCACTCCTATTCTCATTGGTCCCATAGATTTACTCATCATCTCTTTGCTGTGATTCTTAAGCCTACTTATCAAGCCCCAACCTTTCTGGTGGCCTCCAATTTCAAATCCCCAACTGCCCATTAGCCATGTCAAACTGTACATCCTGTAGACATCTGAAATTAAACGTGTCCAAAAGGGACATTATCTCCCTCCACCCAGTGAGGTGCCCCCCCCACCCCAAGCCCTTCTATTTTCTTATTTAAGGAAGGGATATTATCATCGAGAGCACAAACATCCTCCCAGGCTCCCAAGCTCACAACCTGGTGTAATTCTTGACTCATCACTCTTTTTCATACCCCTCCCCCCACATCCAATAAGTTGCTGTCAGTCAGCAAACATTTATTAAGCACCTACTTTGTGCTAGGTACCATGCTAAAGTACAGAAAAGCAGAAAAATAGTTTTTGCTCTCAAGACACTCACAGACTAACAAATATTTTTGTTTTGTTATTTTTAAATATGTTTTTAAGTTAGTGCAGGGAGCTGAAAAATTCGTTCTTTCCTACCTATGAAATAACCGCAGCAATTATTTCCCCAGGTACTAAAGAAGGGGGAAAGGGGTGGAGGGGAATTGACCTCTCCCAATCAGGCGTTGCAGCTGTTCAAGGGTTTTGAAAAACCTTTATGGGGCCAAAACACCAATCTTGCAGTGATCTTAGCAGGCCTCCTCTGTGGACTGTTTGTACAAGAGATTTCGCTGGATTCCACAGTGTTCCTAAACACACACGATAGTACACTTTTAATTCTTTATTTTTGGTGACCTCCTTCCATCCCACAGGGCCCCTTTCACTCCAACCAAAGAACAGGATGAGCTAAAGTGCAGCCGTCGTGTGCTGGGGCAGGCCTGACTAGCTCTGGAGGCCTGAGAAAGAGGGAAGGCCCAAGGAAACCACGTTCTAAATGGGGGAAATTAGAGATAATCACCAGAGGGAAAGCACTAGCGTGAAGCGAAAGCAGGAAAGGCTTCCTGGAGAAGGCAGGATTTTAACTGGAACTTGAAGAAAGTCAGGGAAGCCGGGAAGCAGAGATGAGGAGGGAGAGGATGCCAGGCATTGAGGACAGCCCGAGTGAATGCCTTGAGTCAAGAAATAGTGTCGTGTGTGAAGAACCCCAAGAAGGTCAGGGTCACTGGATCAATCAATCAGTCGACATTTATGTAGTGCCTGTGAGTTTCCCTGTCACTGTACTGAGCACTGAGCTGCAAAGAGAGGCAAAAGACAGTCCCTGCCCTCAGGGAATTTACAGTCCGATGGGGGAAACAACATGCATACAAATCTATACAAACAAGCTCTACACAGGATGAATAATGGACAGAGGGAAGGCACTGGGATTAAGAGGGGTTGGGGAAGGCTTCCTGTAGGAGGTGGGATTTTAGCTGGGATGTACAGGACTGCCTAGTCCTGGTTCAGAGAGAGCCTAGAGGGCAGAAAGACTGAGTATGGGGTGTGGGGGGGTTAATCCAAACAGAAAATTTTACCTTTGATCCTGGAGGCCACTGGGAACTATTGAAGCTTATTGAATAGGGAGATGACGTAGGCTAGGGCTTTAGAAAGATTAATTTGACCCCTAAATGGAGGATGGACTGGAGGCTGGAGAGGCTGAGGCAGGCGGCCCCACCAGCAGGTGATTTCAATAGTCGCGAAGTGAGAGGATAGGGCTGGTTACTTCTCTGGTGGCAGCGTCAGAGGAGAGAAGGGGGTATGTTCAAGAGGTGGTATGGAGGTGGTATGAAGGTGGAGATGAAACACTTGGCAACTTGAGGGAGCAAGAGCCTGGGCTGGCGCAAAGCAACTGGTAGAATTGGTGCCGGAAAAACTGGTGCTTGGGAGGCCAGGAAGCTCTCCCAGGCAAACCAAGGAAAGGGGAGTCTCGATAGCTTTCATAACCCTTCTCATCTACGCCCCCTGCTCCCCTCTGACACTGCCCCCACCGTGGCACAGGCCCTCATCACCTCCCACCTGGACTATTGCAATGGCTGCTGAGGGTCTCCCCACTCCAGCCCATCCTCCATTCAGCCACGGAAGGGATTTTCCTAAATTGCAGACCCATTTGTTATCCCTTTCGTTCCCAATAAATTCTAGTGGTTCCTTATCGCCTCCAGGATCAACTAAAAAACCCTCTTGGGTATTTAAAGCCCTCCATAGGGGGCAGCTAGGTGGCGCCATAGACAGAGCTCCTGCCTCAGAGTCAGGAGGACCTCAGTTCAAATCCGTTCTCAGACACTTGACACCTACTAGCTGTGTGACCCTGGGCAAGTCACTTAACCCCCATTGCCTCACCAAAAAGCAAATAAATAAATAAAAATAAAACCCTTCATAACCTCATCCCTAACTAGTTATCCAATCTTCTCATACTTTACTCCCCTCCCCCACATACTTAGCAATCCAATGCTCTTCATTATCACACACACCTCCAGTCTCCAGGCCTTTGCACTGGCAGTTCCCCTGGCCTGGAATGCTTTCCCTCCTCATCTGTTTCCTGGTTTCCTTGGCTTCCTTCAGGTCCTGGCTAAAATCCCACCTTATGCAGGAAGCCTTGCCTGATCCCCCTTAGTGCTACTGTGGGCCCTCTGTTGATTATTTCAAATTTATCTTCTATATAGCTTCTTTGTACGCAGCTGTCTGCATGTTGTCTTCCCCATTAGAAAGTAAGCTCCTTGAGGGCAGAAATTGTGTTTGCCTTTCTTTGCAAACCCAGTGCTTAGCACAGTGTCTGGCACCTAGTAGGAGCTTAATAAACACTTGCTGACTTGGTTCAAATCCCAACACTATTACATACTACTTATGTGACCCTGGACGAGTCACTTAAATTCTCTGTAGATTCTAAGATCCCTCCTATTTCTAAATCTGTATACCCCTATAGACTAGCCCACATTTCTCCATCTCGTACACAAGAATAATCTGAAAGACTTTGGTAAATGCTTTGCTTAAATCCAAGTATACCTTAGTTATAGCATTTCCCTGACACGCCAATCTGACGACAAGGTTAAAAAGCAAAACACAGATGCTATTAGTCAGGCACAAGGAACCCATGTCTGCATTTGAAAAGTTGGAATAAAGGGAGTCTGAGCTATGGCAGAGATGGGAAGCATGAAGCAGAATTCTTGGCTCCATCCATAGATTTCTCAGAGAGGACACCTGGACTGAGGGAAGTCCGCCAAAGGTCAACTCTCTCCCCATTTGTCCTCATTCCAATGCTTGTCACCAAGCGCAGACATCCAAATGTTTCCAGGTAACAGAATTTCACCTCAACTACAAAAATGCCCCAAAGAGATAGACATAGAAGTAGAGAACCCAGCCTCTGCCTAGGAGGAATCTTTCCTGGCTGGGGGCTTGGAGCAGTTGTGAATGAATTCATGACTTTTTTGTCTAAAATAAACTCCCTAAAGCCAAAGAGGAGGAAATTATGTAGGCCTTAGTGACTATTATATTACTCCTCAGCTTAAAATGAGCTGATTATTATAACAAGATGTTAGTCTTCTTTATCATTCTTTTTCCAAGTCCTTATGATAATGCCAATTTAATAATATTTAAGAATTTTGCCAGGAATTTGGATGCAATTCATTCTTCCTATAGAACTAATGTATGGTTCTTAATATAAGGTCTACGAACTTTAAAAAAAAACTGTAACTGTATTTCACTGTTATTGGTTTCCTTTTCCATGCTATATATTTTATTTTATGCATTTAAAAACATTATTGGAGAAGAGTTCAGAGACTACACACACACACAAAAGGTTAAGAATCCTTGGTTTGGAAGGAGAAGAATCTAACTTCTTATGCATTCTGAAAACTGATACAATATTTGTCCATCTCCAGCCCGGGACACCCCTTCTGTCCTCCGAGATTTTCCAAAGAGCACTGACAGCTGTGTTATATTGGAAAGTACCCTGGCCCTGGAGACAGGACACCTGTGTTCAAACTCTACAATTTGACACTTCCTAGCTGTGTGACTCTGGGATCACAGGGTTCTGTGATTCTCAGTTTCCTCGTCTATGACATAAGGAATTAAGTGAAATGATAGAAGTTGCAGAAAGGCAGATTTCTGCTCAATAGGCTGAAACATTGATCAGCCCACAAAGAGGGATGGATTTTTTCGGGAGGAAGTGACTGTGCTGTCGCTAGAGGGTTTCAAACAGAGGCTAGATATCTACTTGTTGAAAGCGTTGCTAAGAAAATTCCTGCCCTTTTAAGAATGGGACTAGGAAGTCTCTGAGGTTTCCTCCTGTTCGGAGAGCCTGTGGTCCTCTCCTGGAGCCCCCTGCCCCGCCCACTCCCACTTCCCTCTGTTTCCTGGATGACTTTGGGATTCATGCCATCACCACCTGCCATTTCTGGCTCTCCAACACTCCACTCCTGTGGACGGAAGCTGGGATCAACAAGCAGCTGGTGTCCCAGGCCAGGAAGCTTTCCGGAAACAACTTTGAGGCTGTGCCATCTCTCTGGGGCCTATGAAATAATGTCTTTTGGGGGAATCCAAGTTCTCATTGACCTCAAATTTCAGGTGTTAGGGTACCCTGGGGAGCTCAGGAAAGCAAAACATAAGAAACAAATACAGCCCTGGCCTCAAACCTTACGCTTCTGGGAAAGGGGGATTGGAAAAGTCAGAAGAGGATAAAAATGGATTCATCCAGGGCCAGCCATGATCTGGAACTTTGTAGGCAAGGAATGATGGGAGAAAAGCAAAGGTCTGGGGAAAGACCCTAAGTCAGAAGTGAGGAGATCTGGGTTCTAATTTTGGTTCTGCTGTGTAACCCTGGGAAAATGACTTATGCTCTCTGTTCCTCACAGCCTCTATGCTGATAACTCTCAGATCTCTGTCTCCATCCCTGACCTCGGTTTGAAAGTCCAGGCTCTGTGTCCAGGTGCCTCCAAGACACCTCCACTTTGATGTCTCACCAGATCCTCAAAAAGTGATTTTTTAAAAATTCCTACATCTTCTCCTCTTTCTACTTTTCACTTTTTGTTTCCACAATTCCATTATTTGTCTTGCATCTTGGCTCTGTAATCCTGGGGATTCCTCACCTCTTGAATTCAATCCGTTGAGAGGTTCTGTGGATTGTGGTCACTTAACAGGCTAAGGGCCAGGAATACTGAGGATGCCAAGGAAATAAATAAGTAAACAATCAACCAACCAAATAAATAAATAAATAAATGAGTGAAAGAATGAATAAATAAATATGATTCTTACCCCTCAAGGAGCTTATAGTCTGATGGGGAAGGTAACATGGAAATAACCAGATAGATACAAGGCTTGATGGAAGGTCATCTCAGAGGGAAGGCATTAGCAGATGGGGGGGTGGGGGTGGGCAAGAAAGGCTTCCTACAGAAGGTGAGATTTAAGCAGAGACTTGAAGGAATACAGGAGACAGAGGTGAGGAGGGAAGCATTCCAGGCATGGGGCACAGCCATTACAAAGGCCTGGAGTCTGGAGATGGTTATTTTGTGTGAGGAAGAGCAAAGAGGCCAATGTCACTGGAGGGGAGGGAGTAAAGTATAAGCAGACAGGCAAAGGATGAAAGTCATAGAGGGCCACCAGAATTAATTGATTAGGGTCAGATATGAGCAGTAGGAAGCTCACTTTGGCACCTAATTGGAAGAGGGATAGGAGTGAGGAGAGGCTTGACAGCAAGGAGGCCAATTGGGAGGTTATTGCAGCAGTCCATATGTGAGGTGATGAGATCTATAACCAGGATGGGGACCATGTGGGCAGGCAGAAGGGGTATATGTGGGCAATATGTGGAAGTAGAAATGACTCCTGATTCACTATGACTGTTCACTCCTCTCCCTAGGATGCTCGTTTCCCCAAGAGTCACTGAAATAACAATCCAGGATGATCCCCTTCTGCTACCTCCTGTTGTCATTATTGTCACTGGTCAAGTTGAAGCCAAGTTCCAGGCTCCCCTGTCATCCTGCTCACCGGTTGACTGCGCTTGCATATCTAGGTGCCTCAGCTGGCATCCCCCTCCTGCGGCTGATGTCCACTCTAGAGATCCTTGTTGTCATCTGTATTTCTTGGGATAAAATGCTTTCAAGGGTAAGGAAGGGAGTTTGACAACCGTTCCTCAATAAAATAACAGACATGATTAAGTTGTCCTGGAGGTAAGCTGGATCTACCTTGGTTAGTTTGTAAATTATAGAAATGCGCCCAGTCTGACATCACCCCCTACCCAGACCCCACTTCTATTTGGTCCCTGCCTCCTCCTGCAAATCAACACTCTGGTTGTCATAACACAAAGCAGCGGTAAGACCCCTAGAAACGTTACATCAGGGTTATAGAGATTTGGCCGGGAGGAGGTTACAATGTAGCTAAAGGGATCTTAGAGGCTGTCTGATACAGCTCCCTTGTTTTATAAGCAGGGACAGGAGGCCCAGAACGGGAAAGAGGCTTGCTTTCTGCTGCATTCCAAAGATTCGTGATGCCGATTTGACCCCTCCTTGCCTTATTAACCATCTTTATGGGTTACTGCGGTCAAAAAAGTGGCCAATCTGGTCATAGGCCTTTCTGGATTAGGCTAGCCTGGGGTTGGTAGGTGCCACACATGCATGCACACCACACAGCACCAGGCATCCTATCTGGATACCATCTGCCAAAACCTTTGCTTTGTTACCATAGCCTTAAAGAGCCCAGGGTCATGGCCACCCCATGAGAAGACATCCAGGACATCATCAGTGGACTTCCTGGGACCCCACCTAGCCCTGATACGATTCTCCATGGTTTTCAGAGTGCTTGTCCATCTCACCCGGCCCTCACCAGGATCACGATTAAGGCGGGGTGACCCGTACTCTGCTGGGGCAGCACCAGCGCGTAGAAATCACAAAAATTCAGAACGATGGCTTTTGAAGATTGTGCAATTGAAAATGGGTTACGTTTGCGTGTTTTGAAAAACATGTTTAAAAACCTTTTGTTTTTACATCCAAGTCACCAGGCCCCCCACCCCCACATCCTGCTCCCCCTCCCCACATTGAGCCCTCACTTGTAACAAAAACATCTAAGGGAAATCAATAGATGTTATGACCTCATCCAACTGTGTATGCCTCATTCCACAGCTGTACTCCTCTGCTTGTCTACTGAGAGGAGAGAGGTGTATTGCACCATTAATTCTCCTCAACCCAGCCCTGCCCTGATCCCCAACTGCCCTGACTTTGCCTTAATTACTGATATGGTTGTACTGCTGGCCCAAACCTCCAGTATAGCTGTGCCCCTCAGGGAAAGAGATTTGCCCAGTCATAGATTCCAATAACAACTGGGCCAGGTCTAGGCCAGGGTTTTGGACTTTCAGCCCGGCTCTCTTTCCCTCAGTGACTCACGTTATATGCCAGGGCAGCTGGTGGTGTAATGGATACAGCACTAAGCTTGGAGGCAGGAAGATTTGAGTTCAAATCCAGCCTCAGATACTTTCTAGCTGTGTGACCCTGGACAAGTTACTTAACTTCTGTTTGCCTCAGTTTCTTCATCTATAAAATGGAGATGATAATAGCACCTGCCTCCAAGAATTGTTGTGAGGATTGAATGAGATGATGGTAAAGTGCTTAACCCAGTACCTGGAACGTCTCATTGAGCTGTGTCTAACTCTTACTGATTCCATAGACCACATCCAGTCAACACTGTTCATGGGTTCTTCTTTGCAAGGATACTGAAGTGACTTGCCATTTCCTTCTCTAGTTCATTTTACAGATGAGAAAACTGAAGCAAACAGGATTAAGTGACTTGCCCAGGGTCACACAGCTTGTAAATACCTGAGGCTGGATTTGAACTCAGGTCTTTCCGACTCCAGACCCTATCTGCTGAGCCACCCAGCTGCCTTATAGTAGGGGTTATATAAATGTTAGTCATTATTATTATTACTTTAAGAGTGCTAGGCCGTCAACTACTCCTCCAGGCCCAGCACCAACCTGTCTGCTACGCCGATCACTCCCTCATTTATCATTCCACAAACAGTTTCTGCTGAGTGCCAAGCCCTGTGCTCCAGGAAGGGGAAGCTATGGCACGTCTCTCCCTCTCTCTGGGGCTCAGTTTCCCCATCTGTAAAATGAGGAGACTGGACCAGGGGAGGTGCCAGCTCCCAAAGTCTACACATCCATGCCTGGCTCTGTGATTTCTTGGGCCAGGAGGGAGGAGCCCACCAGAGCTGGCTTGTCCTCAAAGGTGGAAGCAGCTGGGCTCTGACACTTCAGAAAAGACAGAAACAAACAGAAAACAAGCCTCTGGGCCAAGCAAGACTGAGCCTGGAAAGAATGTTGAGAATGAAGTTCAGCCGAGTTGTTTAGAGCTTGGCACCAGTGAGGTCACAGTCTTGGGTTGGATTCCCTTGTGGCCCAGGGAGCCTGGCTGTGTTCCTCAGCCATAACCAGGAGATGCTGGAGGCACCGGAACCAGTAAGAGCGTATCGTAGTGGTCCAGGACTGAGGTGGAGGGGCAGGTAGGTGGCGCCACCATGCACAGAGTGCCAGACCTAGAGTCAGGAGGACTGGAGTTCAAATCTGCCCTTGCTAGCTGGGTGACCCTGGGCAAGTCACTTCACCCTGTTTGCCTCAGTTTCCTCATCTGTAAAATGAGCTGGAGAAGGAAATGGCAAACCAGTCCAGTATCTCTGCCAAGAAAACCCCAAATGGGGTCGTGAAGAGTCGGATACAACTGAACGACAGTCTTTATATAACGATCCCTATGGGCTGTGTATTGACTTGGCTTCACAATGCACCATTACGTATGTTTTATTATATTTTTGCTTATTTCCGAGGGGTTGACACCTCTGCTATGCCATGCTACCCTAATCACAAACATCTTTACGAAGAGGAAGGAGCTTTGGCTTCAGAGTCAAAGAACCTGGTGTGGAATCCTCATGGTGACAACCGTGTGGGCCCTTGGCCAAGTCACAGCTTCAGACTTCTTTGTTGGATGAGAGGAGGAACTCCAGAGAGTCCCTTCCTGCTCTGGGTCTGTGATCCCAGGCACCTGATGAGCCAGAGATCAGTAAGCACCCTCTACCTCCTTTCTCTTCCCAGCTCCCAGGATCCATGTTTCTGTTCCCCATCCATTTCCCAGGGGAATGGAACTTCCAGATGAAGTGATTTTTCCTTTGGGGAGGACTGACAGATATGAAGAAGACCCTCTCCCTGATTCTGGCTATATAAAATTAAAAAACAATTAAATCACAAGAGGTGAAGGCTAAAAGTGGATTGGGAAGAAGAGAAGAAGAACTGATTTAAGGGAGAAAAATCAGTGAAAATATTAAGCTAAGCTTCCCACTTCAATTCAGTTCATCTACTATGGGCCTGGTGGTAAGGATTATAAAAACAAAGCATAACAGTCTTTGCCCTCAAGGAGCTTCCACTCTATTTCATTGGAATAAGATGCAGACCTATAAATGATTTCCATGTCACAGGATACAGACATGGAAGGAAATGTGGGCTTCATCTAATCCAACCCCTTCATTTTATAGATAAGGAAATGGACGCTCCCACAGGGAAGCGACTTGCTCACAGCCCCAGTTAGGCTGCAGCTGGGCCATTCACACCTAGCTAGGTCTCATGATAAAAAGACACTCAGGGAAATGAGAGGGTTTAGCGTGCTCGAGAATGGGATGGATTCTGAGACAATAGCCTCCTTCCATGGGGATGGGGTGAGGGTAGCTGGACCCCAACCCCCATTCACCAACTTCCCCAAGAAGGTTCCACAAGCTGATGTCAGTTGGCCAGGCAGCTGACCACTGGCAACTGGCAGCCGTGGGGCATGGAGAGAATTGTGAGGGCTGAGCCCCCCAGGTCGATCATGGGGGCTCCTCGGCCCCCCAGTCTGAAGTAGAGTAGGCCTGTGAGGGATTCTGGTGAACATGGGTCTTCATGGTGACGTTTTTCCTGGGACAATGAATTTCAAGGGGTCACAAACATCTCTGTGGGCCAGTGTCACAGGTGTGTGAGTAAGCTAACGGTTCCTATTTTCTCTTCTTAATTCATGCTTAATTTCAAGCTCTCTTGACTCTTCTTTGGCAGAATGTACCTGCCTGTTCTTTGCAGGGGATAGATTTATTTTCCTTTCAAATAGAAAATCTTACACAAACTAGATCTTTAGTGTGGACAGTTCTGGAGATGTTCACAGTCTCAGGACCAGTCTTGGTGTAGGTCACAAACGGCGCCTACCTGCAGGGGATAGAGACCTGTCCCTAACATGTAGAGGGGTTGCAATATGCATCAGTGAAGGGAAGACAAACACCCCCAAAACCCAGCTCTCAGTGTAAGGCAATGGAAAGAACACAGGTTCAAGTGTCTGCAGATCTGAATTCAGATTCTTCCTAGCCTTGTGACTGTGGGCAAGTCTCCTCACCTGTATTTGCCTCAGTTTCCTCATCCGTAAAGTGGGGATAACATCACCTACTTCTCAGAGTTTCCATGAGTATAAAATGAGATATACGTAAAGCAATTTGCAAATCTTAAAGGCCTATATAAATGCTAGCTATTATTTTTGTTATGATTAAAACAGGTAGGGCCCCTGAGGTCTCTTCCAACTATACATCTTGAACCCAATGTCTTAAGCCACTTAACTGAGTTTTCTAACCTGTAAAAAGGGGGTGTTAGACTGGATGGCCTCTGACATCCCATTCGTCTCAGAGCCAGGATCCTTGAAGCGTACGTAACACTATGCTTGGTCCTCATGGATGTGTGAATCACGGTCAAGGGAATGAGATCATAGAATCAGGAGTTGTACTGAGAGAGATGAGGAAGGAGAAGGGAAGCTTGACCCTGTGCTCCCAGGCTGTGGGAGAGGATCAGGGCATCAGCATCAGGACTTCTTCACCCTCTGTGCTTGACGTCAGGAAAGGCCTGGCTAGGTAATGAGTTCCCTGTCATGCAGAGAGCGGTTTGCCACTATTGGGGATGTCAGGAGAGGAGATTCTCAGTCAGGTTGCAGGATTACAGATCTAAGCTGAAAGTGACTTCAGAGTCCAATCCCTTCATTTTATAGATGAGGAGAAGAATTGATTAACCCAAGGTCACACAGATGGTAATTGTCAGAGGTGGGATTTGAACCCAAGTCTTCTGACTCAAGAAACTGGGCTATTTCTACATTACTCTCAGATGGTCTCTGAGGAGACTTCCAGTGACTTTGAAGACTTAGTTCCTACCCTCAGGACACTTATAGTTTAATTGGGAAAGACGGAGCTTGCACCTAGGAAAATAATAATGATAATAATAAGTAACAATAATAATAGCTAGCATTTAGGTAGCATTTTAAAGTTTGCAAAGAGCTTTACAAATATTATGCCACTTGATCTCCACAATAATCCTGGGAGGGAGGTGCTATTATTATCCCCATTTGACAGATAAGGAAACTGAGGCAGGCAAAGGTGAAGTGACTTATCACACAGCTAGTGAGAAGCTGGACTTGAACTCAGGAGTTCCTGGCTCCAGGTCCAGTGCTTTGTCCACTGGGCCATCTAACAACATAGAACTGTCTTTAGGGGTTAAGCTAACGACCCAAACAAAACGCGTTTTAGGAATTGAGCAGAGAAAGAGAGAATCCAATCTTTGCTTTACAAATGAGAAAACTGGAGAGAGAAAGACACAGAGAGAGACAGACAGAGACAGACATAGAGACAGAGAGAAAGAGAGACACAGAGAGAGACAGAAAGAAGTAAAGAGAGAGAGAGAAGGAAAAAGAGAGACAGACAGTCAGACAGACAGAGAGACAGACAGAGAGACACAGAGAGACACAGAGAGACACAGAAACACAGAAAGACACACAGAGACAGAAAGAAGTAAAGAGAGAGAGAAGGAAAAAGAGAGAGAGAGACAGAGACATACAGAGACAGAGACAGAGAGATAAAGATGGAGAGAGAAGGAGAGAGAGAGAGAGAGAGAGAGAGAGAGAGAGAGAGAGAGAGAGAGAGAGAGAGGGAGAGAGAGAGAGGGAGAGAGAGAGAGAGAGAGAGAGAGAGAGAGAGAGAGAGAGAGAGAGAGAGAGAGAGAGAGAGAGGGAGGGAGAGAAAGAAAGCCAAATGAGAAAGAAATCTACCTGGAAATGAGACCCAAACAATGGACAAGCGTTCTGTCATGTGCTGGGCACCAGAGCCATGAGGACAACAGTGAACCAGCCCCTGGTCTCCATATTGGGGGGGAAGGAGGGGGGCTGGGAGAGAGTGCCCCACACGGGGGCATTGGGGAGGACCTAGCCATTGCTCTGTCTCCTTATTCCTCACCAGGGCACTGAGCCAGGTAGATGCTGGAGCCCAAGCAGGACAGATCTGCTGAGGAGTTGGGGGAAAGCCTCGTCAATGAAGCCACCATGAAAGAAATCGGCCAAACAGAACCAGATGGAGGTGAAGCCAGCCTTTTGTAAGTGAAGACAAGTGTCCCAGTCCAAGGCGGACCACAGCAGCACCCTGCAGCTTCCTGATTGCCCACTGGTCCTCTTGTGGGGTGGGCAGCTTCCTTCTTGGAGTAGAAGATGCTTTGATGCTTTCTGGAGGCCAAAATCACCCACAGGTGCCTCTCCATGAGGCCGGGCACCCTTGTCCCACTGGACCTGTGGGGAAACAGGTCTGGGGAGCAGCTTTAAGCAAGCACCTCCCACCCCATCTTTACCCCAGTACGGTTCTTGGGGTTGGGAGCCAGGCTTCACAATCAGATGTAACTAGGGGCCCCGCTGCAGAGGCTAAATTATTAAGGGGGTTAGGGAGGGGCCACCAAGCTTCTAGAGCCCATGGCCTGTGCCTGGCACTATCCCCTGGGCAGGTGGCTGCCAAGAGAGCCTTAAGGAAGCTTATAACCTGCCATAGAGGCACTTTGAGGAGTTTAGTTCCCTCCAGGGACCTTTGGGCCTTCCGAACTCATCCAATAAAGCACACAGACTACCTACATCACAGCATCATGGACACCATGTACCATCAGTAAAGCCTGCCCAGGTAAGGATGTGTTCAGGTAAGGGTATGGCCAGGTAAAAGCCTACCTAGAGAAGTGCCTGCCTAAGGGAGCTCCTGTCCAGGTAAATGCCTGCCCAGCTAAGCTCTTGGCCAGGTAACCTCCTGCTCAGACAAGCTCCTAACCAGGTAAGTTCTTGGCCTGGTGATCAGAGCCTGTCTGGATAAGTACCTGCCTATGCAAGCTCCTGCCCTGGTAATCACCTTCTCAGGTAAGTTCCTTTTCAGACTCTTGTCCAGGTAAATTTCTGCCAAGGTAGATGTCCATCCAGGTAAGAACTTTCACAGATAAATGCTGACCTGGGTAAGCTCTTGCCCAACTGAATGCCTATCTAGTTAAGCTCCTGCCCATGGTTAAGCTCCTGCCCATGTAAATGCCTGCCCAGCTAAGCTCTTGGCCAGATAAGGGCCTACCCAGGAAAATAACTGATTAAGTAGAAGTCTGAGCAGGTAAGCCCCCAGCGGGGTCAGCTCCTGCCTAGGTATACACTTGTCTAGGTATTCATCTGCCCAGGTAAGAGCTGGTGAAATTGAGGCAGTCCAGGCAGGTCCAGAAGCATCCAATATAATCCCTGGCTGCTTCTAGGGTCATTTTCCCAGTTTCCAAAGTTCTTTCTCAAACATAACCTCATTTGTTCTTCATAGTAAACTGGTGGCGTAGGACCTTGTAACGAGCATTGGTGTCTTCCATTCACAAATGGGAAAATGAAGGCCCAGAGAGCCCTTTAGAACAAGTGTTCCTTACAAGCTATAACTTCATGAGATTATTACCATAGTCAAGGGGAGGTCAGATGATGGCCTAAACTTGAGTAGAGGTAGAAGGAGGGAAGACTAGGGGACGGATGTAAGAGGCAGAGGCAGAATCAACAGAGCTGGGCAACCAGCTGGTTTAGAAAAGGGAAAGGGAAGGGTCCACGGTGACTCCGGTGTTTCAAGCCTGAGTGACGGGAAAGACAACGGTGCCACTACCAGATAAAACCAATGAAAATGGAGAAATAGGAGCCCTCCCAACTAGCCTCCTCATCTCTCATCTCTCAAGTCCAGTCAAGTCGACAAAAATTGAGTGCCTACCACACGCCAGGCATTATGCTAAGTTAAGCGTGGGGATAAAATCCATCTTTGTAGGTATAGAGAGGAAGATGTCTAATTCCATTTTGGAAACGGCACACTGGAGAGGCCAATGGGACATTGAGGTGGTCACGTTCAGCAGGCAGCTGGCCACGTAGGGGCCTGGGACTTGGGAAAGATACAGGCGCTGGATATACAGATGTAGAAACCTCTGTATAGAGTGGATAAATAAAGCCGTGGGAGTTGGCGACCTTAAAAAAATCTATCTTGTTCCTAGGGTCTTGTTATACATTCACTTTAGAAACAGCAAAGAATCAACAACCACGTCCTGAGTACCTAGAGACAACAAGGTGGAGTAATGGATGGACTGAAAATCAAGACAGATCTGAGTTCAAATCCTATCTCAAACATACTAGCTTTGTGACCCTGGGCAAGTCACTTAACCTCTGATTGCCTCAGTTTCCTCAGCTATAAGCAAGGGACGATAATAGCACTTACCTCCCAAGGTTGTCATGAGGATAAAATGAAATAATATCTGTAAACATTTGGCAAACCTTAAAGCACCATGAACATGCTAGCTATTATTATGTGCTGGGCACATCTAAGCTCTTGAGGATGCAAGCTCGAAAAAGTCCTGATATTCTAATGGGGAAGGCAGCATGTACACACGCAGACTTTAACCTACCTTTTCTCTTCCCTTTCAGGCTGCCTGTCCCAGATCTGATAGACTCTGTGAGAAGACACTTAAATGCCCAAAAGCCTATTTTAGATGATGACCAATTCAGGTACAGACTGGTAAAGAGGAAGCCTCCTGACCCAAGTCAATGGGGGAACCCATGTTTACATTCACAGCCACCCTCATGTCCTTTTCTCTGAGGCTTATGAGAACTCTGTGGTGGGGTGGGGCATGGGAGAGCCTCTGGCTCTTCAGCCTCACCCTCCAAGATGATGTCAAGTCATCAATCGTGACATCTTTGGGTTTAGCCATTCCACTAGCTCCAAATCCATCTAGTTCCTGTATCTCCATGTTGGCAATTACAATGGCATGAAAGACTTGGTCAAATCTTGTATTTCAACTCTCTATTAGTCATTTTTGTACTGTCCTTCCCAATCTAAAGGTAGTTCTTCTTGGCATAGAAACAAGGAAACAAAATATCGAGTATGTTGAGGATGACTGACTTCATTTTTATCATCATCCTATATCAGGAGATTTTGGATACCTCTACTTTGAGTCTCTTCTCCAGTATGGGAGAAAAAAAACCCAAACATATATGCAAACCAAACACACAGACACTTTTTGTTGTCCCTCACATTCTTTGCCAGCCATTTTGCCATCTTGAACTGAAGAACTCTTAACACTCTTAGAAGACCAGGCCGTGCCTCTGTGGTCATCCTTCATTAGCTCTCTTATTCTCTCTGCATGCAGTTAAAAATCCTAAGTCAATGTGCTCATTCTGTGTTGACCTTGGTCTCCCTAAACAACTTTTCCCCATTCTCTTCATCCAAATGGATCCTTTTTGGTTTTCAGAATTTCGATCTTGAGAACTTCCCATCCCCTCTTAAGCTGACCCTTCCTAAGGGATTTCAGTCCATGGAGTTCTGCTCATGCTCCTGCCCAAGCCCAGCGGGTCCAGCACACATGCCAGTCTATGCCCAGCTTGCCTCTCCTCCACTGTCACTAAGGCTAAGATGGACTGGTCATCTGCCCCTAAGCTTCCCATCATGTTGACTTCTTGGTGAAAATCAGATCCAGAAGAATGAGACCCTCCTAGTTTCCTCCTCTTCCTCCAGAAGGATGAAATTATTGTTAAGTCACGCCGTGAAGTGATCAGCTGCTCTGCTTTGGGGAGAGAGAACTGGGTAACTGAAGCCCGCTTCCATTTCCCAAACTCTTCACCCACGCCTGCCTTCTGTGAAGGGGGTAGGGAGGCCATCCCCCGAGGGCTCTCCTGTCTTACCTCCTTCTCTGGTTCTTCTATCTTCTCACACATCTCTCTCTCTCTAATTCACAGTGCTTGCCCCACCTCCTTCTCCCTTCTCCTGCCTTCTCCCTTCTGGCCCTTTGGAAGGAGGTGGGCCCTTCCAGAGCCTTCCACTCCACAGGTGCTCCATTATGCCTTCTTGCATTAGGATTCGCCTTACTTATTAACCACACTGTGTAGAAGACATCAGAAGGCATGGGTTTTACTACAGGCTCCTTCATCAGCTTTGATCTCTTGCTGATTCCCGGACATTTCGCCCACTGTCCTACATTAGAGCTGTTCTCTGTGGGAGCCAGCTTGGCAGGAGTACAGAAGCCATTTTGTCCCTCTCCCTTCCTTGGTCAGTTTAAAGAATTTAGATTAGATGGATAAGACTACAGGTAAACACACACATATACATGCATGCACATGCAAATATACACGCATACACATGTGTAGGTATGTATACAGTGTGTGTGTATGTAAATGTGCACGTGTAAATATATTAAGGATACTGCACATTTATGTGTATATGCATGTGCTTATATGTATGTATGTATATGTAGGGGCAGCTAGGTGGCACAGTGGATAGAGTGCTGGACCTAGAGAAAGGAAGACTCACCCTCCTGAGTACAAATCTAGCCTCAGACACTTACTAGCTGTGTGACTCTGGGCAAGTCACTTAACCCTGTTTGCCTGTTTCTTCATCTGTCAAATGAGCTGAAGGAAATGGCAAATCACTCCGGTATCTTTGCCAAGAAAACCCCACATGGGGTCACAAAGAGCTGGACATGACTGAAATGACTGAACAGCAGGTGTATGTGTGTTTTCTTGTGGCTCTTCAGTCATTTCAGTAGTTTATTACATATAGATATAATATTTATATAGATTACATAATATATTAAAAACTAGACCTTGTTAGATATACTCCTTCCATTGCCAAGCTTATATTCCAATATTTTAAACAACAGTCCAGAAATTCAAATCATATTCTCAGATAGAATCTTATTAACCAGCTGTTTGCTTCCCCCAAATGTCATCTCTTCTAAAGCCTTCACAGTCAATTGGTAGCCTTAATGAAAACACCACCTGTAGCCCTAAATTTTTCAGTTTCTTCCCTGGAGCTTCATCATAATTCTTAGCAATGCTTTCCAGATTTCTTCTAGCAGAATTTTATTTCTAGATTTCATTTAATTTTTTTTATTTGACAAAAATCTGTGAGAGTCCCTCTCACCTTACCCTTATTTAAAAAAGAAAGTAAACAAAACTCTGGTAAGAAATCTACATAATAAAGCAAAGCAAATGCCCATGATGGTCATGTCCCATTCTATAGCAAGCCCATCCCTTCTCTGGTAGGCGGTGGGTGGATGCCTCCCTGTCGTCCTCTGACATGATGGCTGGTCATTGTGTTAATCAATATTCTTAAGTCTTTTGAAGTTGTATTGTTGCTGTTATGTAAATTGTCCTCCTGGTTCTGCTCACTTCCCACTTTTTTTTAAAAACCCATCCCTTTTGTCATTTCAGACAGCAAAATAGTGTTCCAGTCTATCTATATACCACAATTTGTTCATCCATTTCCCAGTTGATAGACACCCCATCTGTTTCTACTTCTTTGCTACTACAAAAAAAGCTGTGCATTTTTTGTACTTGACCTCTTTGGGAGTAGAGACCTACTGGTGGTATTGCTGGGTCAAAGGGTCTGCATAGTTTGGTAATTTTCTAAGCATATTTCAAATGCTTTCCAGAATGGCTGGGTCAGTTTACAGCTCCACAACAGTGCATGAATGTGCCTGTTTCCCCACAGCCCCTCCAACATTTACAATTTTCCTTTTTTGCCAACTTTGACAATCTTATGGGTGTGAATGAAATCTCAGAATTGTTTTATTTTGCATTTCTCTGTTTATTATAAATTTGGAGGCTTTTTCCATATGTCTATTGATAGTGTGGGTTTCTTCCTTAGAAAACTCCAATAGCATTAATTGTTTCCATGTGAGTCACCCAAAGTGGGTAGGATAGGTGTCAGGTTAGATTAAGGCATGGGAGATTCACCAGCACATCCCAGAGACACACCCCTAAAAAGACAGTAGATCTTTCTATGGCTCACTTTTGCTTGCCAAAAAGCCACCTAAGTGCCCCCTCATCAGAGATCTCCCTGTCACTACTTACCTCTTCTCCTGCAATGCTCTTCTGATGATCTCTCTATCTTTTTCTGTCTTTCTCTGTCTCCCTCTTCTCCTCTTCTTGTCTCTGTGTCTCTATCTGTCTCTCTGTCTTTTTCCCTCTGTTTCTCTGTATCTCTCTCTGCCTGTCTGTCTCTCTATATCTCTCTCTGTCCTTTCTGTCTCTGTCTGTCTCTGTCTGACTTTCTCTCTCTCTGTCTCTCTATCTCTCCCTGTCTCTCCTATGAATAACATACATCATAAAGTGTGAGCAGCTGCTTCCTCCTCTCAGGGTCCAGCAGCCCTCTCTGTAGGAAGAGCCTTGTATCTAGTACATAGGTCCTTCTTCCAGCCCCATTAAAGAGATGAGAAAACAGAGGCTCAGAGGAGTTACCATTTGCCCAAGGTCCCAGGGCTCCTGAGACTAGAAGCCAGGGGTCCCCCATTCTGGTCTGCTGCCCCTTTCCTCCTCCCTTTTTCCTACAGAGGGGCATCTTTCCCTCAGTTCCCCACTTCATTTTTTTGCTGTGTAGAAGCCACTTCTGTGCGGACCTTCCCTGCAATGGTTAAAACTCTCTGTTCTCCCTTCTTAGGAAAACAGAACTCTTGAGCCATTTTTTTAAATATGGCATTGGAAAAGATCTGCATGAAGAGCTAGGGACCCTGGATGAGCTCCATCAGGACACCAGCTACATTTCAGGTAGGAGGAGAGACGGAGGGGAGTGTCCAAGGCCCGGAGGCCACCCAGCCTAATTACAGAGAAGGAAACTGAGACCTGGGGTGGGGGGGAGTGACCTGCTCAACTAAGAGGTTGCTGACCTAGTGACTCCCACTCCTGGAAATTCTCTTGTTACTACCGTGGTGAGACTCAAGGCCTCCGATTTATTTTCTGTAAGCAGTAGGATTGAATAGCTGAGCTCTAAAGCTCATTCGGGCTCTTGAGACCCTGACTCAAGATGGCACAACCTAGTGATGCAGGAGCTCCCTATCTCTACCACCGATGTAGCTCTGTGCACTCACATTTGGGCTTCCCTGTTTCAGAGGTGACCAACATGCCTGGGAAATATCAATGTCAATCCAGGGACAAAGGGAATTATCAGGACCCTCTCTGAATTTGCACTCAGGTGACCCCTTACTGGACTCAGCGCAGGTCTGAGAGAGTGGAAGCTTTCCTTTCATACGGCCTGATAGGGGAGAGTGAGTTGGCCTTGCTAGGGTTAGGCAGGGCTGCCATAGCTGGGAGACCACAGAGTAGGAGCTCTCCTCACCCTATGACTATCTATGACTGACTATCACACTACCCTGAGCTAGGGCCTTGTCCAGCAGGTCAATCCATGGCCACTCATGCCTCTAGCTGCTAACAGGCCCCAGAGGGTGTTCCCTTTCCCTATGTCCTAGGACAGCAGAGACTTGGGCTAAGAGTAACATGCCATCGCCACTTGGCTTAGAAAGCTCATTCTCTCTGCTTGGTTGGCACATACTGGCGTTGAGCAGATGTCTGGACCCCACATTTCAACACCATGGCTCTCATTCATTGATTCAATAACCACTCATTGAGTACTATACGCCAGGAGCTCTGGGGATACAAAAAGAATCAAAAGACAGCCCCTGCCTTCAAGGAGCTTACAATTTAGTGGGGGGGGACAATATGCAAGCAAATATGTACAAAACAAGCTAGATACAGGCTAAGTGGCAAATACTTAAAACTCATGTTTCCATCAGCCCCAGGACCAGAGAACAGATAATACAGCACACCTCCTGTGAATCACCGAAAGTTGCAAGGAGCAGAATCCTGCATCTGTTGTCAGATACAAACACCCTGCTGGGTGTTTGTGCTTAACTGGGTTTCTTGCCCCTGGACCAGCCCATGCTTGGCATCAGCCCAAGGGCTAGCAAAGAACGTGAATTCTCCCTGCAGACTCCATGTTGGACACTGGTATTCAGTATAGTTATGTTTTCCCATCACTTCTTTAAGGATGATATAGGGAAAGGGCAGCTAGGTGGTGCAGGGGATAGAGCACCGGCCCTGAAGTCAGGAGGAACTGAGTTCAAATCCAGCCTCAGACACATAACACTCACTAGCTGTGTGACCCTGGGCAAGTCACTTAACCCCAATTGCCTCACAAAAAAAAGAATGATATAAATTGGAATATTTATCAATCTTTTTGTAAAAGCTCTATGAAGGCAGGGACCTTTCTATCTTATCTAACCTTGGCCTCTCTCCTGAGCCATAACAGTGGTCCCTAAAAAAATGTGTTTTGAATTGAACCAGATGGAATTGTTGGATTTGATCCTTATCAGCGATCCTTTTTTTTCCTTTTTCTTCTTTTCAGCAATGTGGATCGAGGCATTTTTAGCTCTTCGGGATTCTATAGCTTTCCATAGCAATGCAGCTCCTGCCTTCCAAGCAAATCCAAAACCTGAACAGAATGACCAGCTCACCCGAGTGACCAACCTGACCATATCTTCCATTCAGCTCCTGAAGACCTTCAGGGCTGGATCCCTTGAGCCAGAGGTCATGCACCTGTATCCAGAGAAGACCGACAATGAACAATTTAAGAAACTCATTCAGTTCATATCTCCAGATCTTGTGTGTATGGCAGCCTCCGTGGTCAGCACCTATCCTCTGGATATGTCTCAATTCTACAGGCTTTTCAACACAACCCACATTCCCCTAAATAAGGATGACTTGGTCACTGACGAAAGCAGGTGCACATTTTGGTGCTACGAAATGGAAATGTTTATGTCTTTAATGTCCTGGATGATAATGGTAATATCGTGACGGCCTCAGAAATCCATGCCCACCCGAAATACATTCTCTCCCATGAAAGTCCCACCCCTGACTTCCCCGTGGCATACCTGACCAGTGAAAATAGAAACACCTGGGCCAAGCTTCGGAATGAGTTGTTGAATAATGGCAATGAAGAAGCCATAAGGCTTGTGGAAACAGCCATCTTCAGCCTGGGTCTAGATGACTTTTCCGTTACAGATACTGACCAATTAGTTCGGACCCTCCACCATGGGGAGGGGATGAACCGCTGGTTTGACAAGTCTTTCAACTTGATCATCACCAAGGATGGGTTTGCGGGCGTCAACCTTGAAACCTCTTGGGGGGATGGTGTGGCCGTGATCCGTTTCATGAATGAGATCTTTAAAGACAGCACTCAGGAGCCCATGATCACACCCTACTCTCACCTCGCTAATGTGGACTCCTCTTACGTGGTGAGGAAGCTGGACTTGTACCTGAATGACACCTTAAGAGAGGGTATTTCTGAAGCCAAGGAAAACTTTGAAGCTAAGAAGAAATCTTTGACTTTTCAGTGTTTCCACTTTGAGAAAGGAGGGAAGGCCTTCCTCAAGAGGCAGAAGGTGAGCCCTGACGCCATGATCCAGCTCTCTCTTCAGAGAGAGCTTTCCTTTCCCCATACAGGCAGATGGTACCAACGTATGAGGCCTGCAGCACCAGGACCTTCAAGCATGGACGCACAGAGATCATTCGGCCTGCCTCTGTTTACACCAAGAGATGCTCTGAGGCTTTTGTAAGGGTGGCTTTCCGATACAAAGTGAGGGACCTTCGGAATATGCTGTCTGAGTGCTCAGAATACCATGTCTGACTGATCCGAGAGGCAGCGATGGGTGAGTAGGAATGCTGGCTTTGAGTTCCTTACCGAGTACTCTTTCCAGAGGAAGGACAATGCCTTTTTTTTTTTTTACCAATTCAAGTAGCAGTGCAGAGTTTTTTGTAGACAAGAGGTTGTTACCCTTCACTAGGACCCCTTCCAACGCCTCATTGCGGCGTGGAGATGACTGACTTCCTGAAGGCTAAGTGAGTGTCCCAAGAATTCCATAGGCCTGTCAAGCTAGAAAGACCTGGGGATGAACTGAGTGTCTGTCACAGAATCATAGACCACGGACTGACTTCAGGCATTGTTGAGGAAACTGAGGGCCAGAAAGTTAAGTAGCTTTCCCGAAGTCACCTATAAGATCCCAGATCTAGAGCTGGCTGTGCTTTCAGCTCATCACCACTTCTCTTTGCCTCAGTCTCCCATGCTCTGTAAGGTCCCCACTGTTCCTCACATTGTAGAATTGGTGTGTACGAGGCTGGGGGTATATGTGAGACTCAATGCTCTTTGAAGTTTCTTGGTCAGCCAACTGACATTTATAAGGAACCTACTATGAGCCAGGTTCTAAGCTAAGTGCTTATAGCCCTAATATTCTATGTTCTACGTTACAGGGTTTCCTCTAACTCTGACATTCTCTCTCCTAAGGCCCCTCCTAGCTCTGATATCCCTTGTTCTAAGGCCCCTCCCAGCTCTGACAGTCCTTTTCTACAGATTGTTTTAAAATGTTTTTAAATTTACCCTTCTAGCTTTGAAATTTCATGATCCTGAAAACCGGTCACTTGGGTGTTCCTTTTTTAGCAGAGCTGTCCTCAGCTCCCCAGGAGCCAAGGCCTCCCACGATGGCATCTTTCTCTTTCCCTCCGTTGGGGTCCATCGTCAGCAGTAACAACATTGTATCTGTTCCCTAGGTCAGGGATTCGACAGGCACTTGTTTGCCCTGAGGTTCCTGGCAGCAGCAAAGAGAGGCCCCATGATTCCCGACTTCTTCCAGGATCCTGCGTGTACTTATCTCAATGAAAACATCCTTTTAACCAACACGCTGAGCAGCCCCTTGGTGGCCAACATCGCTTTCACACCGATGGTGCCTGATGGCATTGCAGTTGGCTACTCCGTCCACCAAGACTACCTGAAGTTCACAGTCTCCTCCCACTGTGGCAGAAACGTCGGCGAGTTCAATCAGGGAGTGACAAAGTGCTTGGAAAATGTTTTTGGTATTCTAGAAGGCAGACCTATTCATAGCTAAGGAAGGCCCATAAAACAAGTGGGAAAGGATAAGTCAGAAGACTCAACTGCCAGGCTTGGAACCAGCGTTAACTAAAGGCCGACTGTTTGCTCTGGTCTAGGCCTTCCACTTTTTCCCAGAGAATCTGAAAATGGAGGGAGAAAAGGGGGGATCTCTCTCTCTAGAGTTAAGAGACCAATCTTATGCCCACTATCCATTCATTCACATGTTGGCACTCAGCTGTGCCATCCTCCAATAATAAGAGAAGTATCTTGTTGTCCCTCCATGCTTCCATTCAAAAGTGTCCCCTTGTTACTCTTCTGAAAGGCTCTAACACCAGCATAAGGGAGAACCATGTGGCTGTAACTCTTAATGGTATACAGAAGCCCTGAAGTCTTTCCCGGGTATCAGAAATGATTTTTATGAGTAGTTACAAGAGTAAACAAGTTCACCCTGTTTGGAGGTAGTTGTGCTACATAAGAGGAGAAGGGGAAGGATAACGTAGGACAGCCCTTTTTTCTGGGGTAACTGATCAAGAGTGAGTTGCACTCTTTGAATGACATTGGTTGGGCCTTATCCGGTGGATATGGCGATGAGGCTTGGGTCTGTCCAGGACACGTGAAGAACATCCCTCTTCTCCCAACTCTTCCACTTAAAAGTCACTTAACTATATGTCCTTGAAGAAAAAAAGTTGGGTCATGTTAATAGAGCTTGGCCACACCTTTCAGATGTAGCTTATCGGTGCGAAGGAATTTAGAATGACTTTCCAAGGCACTTTCACAAGGGGAGCCCCCTCTGAATGGAAGCTTGAACTGATTTTTCCCCCAAGAGACAACAAAATATTCTGGTCTAGTTAAGTGTCCAAAGCATAAGGAATGACTTGTAAGCACTAATTTGACAAGTCTTTCATTGTTGATGTGTTTTAAAAGTTTCTGCATCACTGAGAATTAAAGACAAACAAAAAACTCCTAACCTACCATTTGCTGCATGTGAATCATGTCTCTTTTGAGAGTGGAGACTTGTGTGTTTTGAACACCTGATAGGTACCTAGTAAAGATGGTGGTGTTGTGGTGGGTGGTGGTGGTTATTAATTGAACGGATTGCTTCCCCTTTGCATTTTAGAAAAATGTGAATCTAAACTGGATTCACTTAAGAGTTGAAATGTCTGTTAATGATGTTTTCTCCCTGTGTTTTGGAGAAAAGTTTACATTTGAATAAGAATTCTACTTTGAGTCAAACATGGAGTCTCCTGTCTTTTCTTTGAAGATTTTAATTTGGTCGATGTTGACTATTTAATATTAACATGGGAACGCATGGAGGGGTTGCAATCATCTGCAGATCATAGGTGCCTAGCATTCCTAGAGTCTAGTCACCCCTTTCCTGGCTCAGGTAATATATTCTTTAGGCCACCCATCTCAAAGAAATGGCTTCCCAGAACTCTATCCCCAGGGGAAATAAAAGGAATAGATAAACCCCACAAATGTAGAATAATAATTATTGTCTCCCAAGTCACACTCATCAAGTTAAGGTCGTATTTTAGGTGAAGACCAGGTGATGCTTTAGGTGGTAGGTCGGGTGAAGCTGTTCTTCAGCACCTTTCCTTAATCCCCATAGGACCATCTTTCTACCTCCATCTCCCCTGTGTACTCCTGCTCTCTTCTCCATTCAAGATTTACCATCTCCATCAAAATCTAAAAGATTTTAGATAAAAATTGAGTTCCTGATCAATTCATTCATACCACTCCTTCGCCAGCCAACAACCAGGGGAAGGGGTCTACAGTTTGAGCCCAGCAGCTGAGAATGGCATCAGGGTGGGTCTTCTTTGCTCTGCATCATGGAAAAGGGAGTTTTTCAATTAGGTCTGAGCTGTAAAGCTGGTGTGTCATTGTCAGACTGGCCAAGTTTGGGGGGAAGTCATGGTGTCACATGTGAGAGAATAAAGGCACAAATAACCAGTGAAAAGCTTGTAGAGGCTCCACTCTGGCATCTATACTATGGAAGAAAACTGTCCTCGGAACTTTAGGCACAAGCCTGCTGGAACATTTTTATTCATTTAAATTATTCTAAGTAAGTATTTTTTCTGCTGAAAATCCAGGCCTTTGGAAATTTCTCTAACACAAGTCAATCTGGAGTTTACAATTTATAACATTTCTAGATAATAAACAAAATTTCACAAGATGCATCTATTGGTTACAAAGCCCAGGTGAAAGCTTAGGTAACTTTTCTTTCATCAAACAATAACCTTTTAACTTTGGGCACACCCTAGAGAAGCATTTTTTCTAAAACCTTTCACTCCATTTCTTCAATACTCCAAGTGACCTCAAGAGATACTTCCATTAAACTGAAAAAATCAAATATTTCTTCCTTCTCTTAGTCTGATAATTACATTAATCCAATCAAGGCATGGGGAAAGAGGTCCTGCTCTTAAGCACTTACATACTGCTCTTAGATACATGCCTGCTTTTAAAAAAAAAATTCTAGAAAACATAGAAATTAACAGATCTTTCTTTAATATGGTAAGTAGTATCTAAAACCAAGAACCAGTAATATATGTAATGGGGATAAACTAGAGGGCTTTCCAGTAAGATTAGGGGCAAAGCACAAATGTCCATTATCAGCACTACTCATTGATGTAGTGCTAGAAGTGTTAGTTGTAGCAATAAGACAAGAGAAGAGAATAAGCATAGGTAAAAAGGAAACACAATTGCTTTTTTAAAGATGATATGATGGTTTACTCAGAGAACCCTAGAGAGCAAACTAAAAACTTAATTGAAATAACAACAGCAAAATTGAAATAAAATTAAAATTGAAAAGAAAATTAAAAGAAATCATATGAATTACATAATCGATATACATAAACAACATAATCCAGTGGGGAAAGATAGAAAAATTATATTTTAAATTACTACCAAATGCATAAAATACTTGGTAGCCTATGTGCTAACACACATAGGAACCATACAAAAAGCAACTACAAAACACTCTTCACATAAAGATAAAGCTAAATAATTGGAGAAATATTTACTGCTCATGCATCAGCCAAACCAATAAATAAAAGTGACAATACTACCCAAATTAATTTAATCAGTGCCATGCCAATCAAACTATGAAAGGAATACATCATAAAGCTAGAAAAAATGATAATGAATTTTATCTGGAGGAACGCAAGGTCAAGAATCTCAAGGGAAGACATCTCCAAAGGCCTCATGATGGAAAATGCTATCCACATTCAAAGAAAGAACCATGGAGTTTGAATGCAGATGGAAGCATATTATTTGCTCTTTTTTTAATTCTGTTTTGTTTTGTTTCTTCTTTCTTGTGGTTCCTTCTGTTGGTTCTAATTCTTCCTTACAACATGACTAATGTGAAAATATGTTTAATAGGAATGTATATGTAGAGTCTGTGTTAGATTGTGTGCCATCTTAGGGAGAGAGGTGGAGAAAAATTTAAAACTCAAAAGCTTATGGAAATGATTATTGATAAATCAGAATAAATAAATTAATTTAAAAAAATATCAAAGGAAAGGAGCAGTTAGGTAGTGCAGTGGACAGAGCACCAGCCCTGGAGTCAGGAGGACCTGAGTTCAAATCTGGTCTCAGACCAGACACTTGACACGTACTAGTTGTGTGACCCTGGGCAAGTCACTTAACCCCAATTGCCTCACCAAAAAATAAAAACAAAAAAATTAAATTTGGGGCAGCTAGGTGAATCAGTAGATAGAGCACTGGTCAGGAGGATCTGAGTTCAAATCTGGTTTCAGACACATAACACTAACTAGCTGTGTGCAAGTCACTTAACTACAATTGCCTCACCAAAAAAAACTCCCAAAAACAAAACTCTCAAGGGAAGTAAGTAGAAAAAAGTAGAAAAGAAGAGGGCCTAAACCAAAACTCAAACTATACTACAAAACTGTAATCATCAAAATGAGTTGCTGTGGTTAAGAAATAGTTTGTTCAGTGGCATAGATTAAGTACAAAACATATAGAAGCAAATGAACACAGTAACCTAATGTTTGATAAACCCAAGACCCTAGCAACGGGGACCAGCGCTCACTATTCAAACAAAACGGCGAAGAACATCAGAAAGTCATTTGGCAGAAACTTAAGTATAGACAAACATCTCACACCATGTGTCAAGATAAGTTCCAAATGGATTTATGACTGAGAGGGATAAAGGGTAACGTTCTAAACAGAATGGCAAGGAAGAAATTATCTTTCAGATCTATGAAGAGGAGAAGTATTCATGACCAAACAAGGGATAGAGAGGATCACAGATGATAAACTAGACAATTTTACATAAATGATTACATAAAATGCACACGAAACTGCAGCTAAAATTAGAAGGGAAACATAACTGGAGAAAAAATCTGTGTGGTAGGTTTCATTTCCACGATGCATAAGAAACAGACAGATTCAAATGTAAAAAAGTTATTCCCCATATCAAAGGATATGAGTAGACTTTTAAAGGAAGAAATCTAGGAGGAATAATAATGTAATATAATACAATATAATATGATATATAATATAATATACAATAATAATGTAATATAATACAATATAATATGATATATAATATAATATATAATGTAATAATAATGTAATATAATACAATATATGATATATAATATACAATGTAATAATAATGTAATATAATACAATATGATATATAATATAATATACAATGTAATAATAATGTAATATAATACAATATAATATGATATAGAATATAATATACAATGTAATAATAATGTAATATAATTATTAGAGAAATGCAAATTAAAGCAACTCTGGGATTCTTCCTTTTACCCGGTAGATTGCCAAAATTGATGAAAAGAGAATATTAATACTACAAATGTTGGAGGGTATGTGGAAAACCAGGCACATTAATGCCCTGTTGGTGGAACTATAAACTGGTTTGACATTTACTCCATAGATATAGTAAGAGTAAACATACATTTTCCCTTGACACCTTCGGGGCACAATCCCTTCTGTAACTCCTTGGTCTCCGGGTATAGGAGGTATTAGGCTCATGTTTCCTACAGAGCATTGGTCCTACTAAATTCACACCCAAAGCCAGAATCACTGTCAGCTTCTGCTGAGCTAGGACCCTTGCTCCTCAGGGCACTGATGCTCAGCTGTCTATAACACCCAGCCTGGGATCCTGGACTGACAGATCCCCGTGGTTCCTGCTCCTGGCCCAGACCAAAGACTCCGCTCACCCAGTGACAGGTAGGTCCCCAGGAACCATGAGAATGAGAAGGAGCAAGAGGAGGAGGTTGTGAAGGTGATTTCTCATGAAACTGATTTAAACTTACATATGTGTGTGTGTGTGTACACATGTACATACGAGTGTATATACACATACATACATATGTATGTATATACATTATAAAGAATTACTATTAGTGAGGCAGCTAAGTGGCACAGAGTCAGGAGGACCTGAGTTCAAATCCAGCCTCAGACACATAACACTTACTAGTTGTGTGACCCTGGACAAGTCACTTAACCCCATTGCCTAGCCAAAAAAAAAAAATTACCATCAGTAACTAGTAATTGAGTCACATGCCTACTTTCTTAACAAAGGGCCTGACACATGGTTAAGCACTTATGTACTTCCTTATCTCTAAAAAAATTATGAGAAAATATCGACCCACATATTCATAATCAATGAAGCATCACTGATATGCCAGGCACTGTGCTGAACCCTGAAGTTATATCGACATTCTTCTTGAGGAAAATATGTGGAGGAAAGGGTCAAGCTTTCTCAAATGATTTCCTTCAGCATAACTCGCTCTTTACAGTCACACACTTGACTGAAAGGTAGACCCAGAGAATACAAAATCCCACCGGGTTTGTTGTTTATAGATTATAAAATGGAATTTGCTTTGCTGTGAATGATGATGCTGATGATAAAAAACATTTACCTAAGCACTTACTATAGACCAGGCTCTGTGCTAAGTGCAATACAAATATCGCATTTGAAATGAGGAAAAATCATTTATTAAGTACTCAATGGGTGCAAAGCACTGTGCTAAAGACTATACAAATAGAAAAGTGAGATAGTCCTGCCCTCAAGGAGCTCATGTTCTCATAAGGAATAAATGTTTGTTAAGCATCTACCATCTACCAGGCCCTAGCTAAATCTTCACAAATATTATTTCATTTGATCCTCACAATGACCCTCTGAGGTAGGTGCTATTAGGAGATTCCTGACTAGAGTGTGGTATTTTGGTTTAGAAAGTCATGGGGAATTTGAGTGGAAGTATAAGAGGGTGGACTGAAGCCCCTTTCCCAATGGTGGTACCATTGGGATTGGAGAACTGAATGGTCTTCTGGGATTTGTATTGCATCACAGCTCTGAGGGATTCTAGGGCTTCTTGAAAAAGACTCTTCAAGGGGGGCAGCAAAATGGCGCAGTGAATAGAGCACCAGTCCTGGATTCAGGAGGACCTGAGTTCAAATGCAACCTCAGACACATAACACCTAATAGCTGTGTGACCCTAGGCAAGGTACTTAACCCCACTGCCTAATCCAAAAAAAAAAAAAAGAAAGAAAAGAAAAGAAAAAGAGTCTACAAGGGAGTAGAATAGGAGAAAAGGGCTACATGAACACTTGGGTAGAGGGGGTGTCCTTAGCCCCTACCCTGGATTTAAGGAGCTGAGCTGGAAGGGGAATCAGCAGCCGTGGGGCAATGAGTGATTAAAGAGAGAGAAGAGCTAAGCTGCCGAAGAAGAGAGTAGGCCACTGAATTCCTGGAAATTTCCATCTCCACCCCAATTAAGGGAGCCCCACAAGGCCCAGACATCTTGAGTCAATCAAAAGTAAACTAGATGTGGAAAGTCCTTAACCTCATTGAAAGGACCATGAGGGCTACTGTTGTTGATCCTTTGTTCTGGAAGAGGACGGGATATCAGGAAGGTGACGCCGTGACGTGCAAGTGAATTGGATTGAAGTGAGGGAGGCCGCGCTGTAGTCAGGACTCAAAACTCTGAGGTCAGTTCTCTAGTGCATGCTTCCTAGAAGACTTGTTTAAGAGTGACCTTACACAAGTCAGGCAACACCTCTAAGCCTCATCTTCTTCATCTGCAAAACGGGAGGAATGGGATGGCCTCTGAAGTCTCTTCCAGCTCAGAATCTAGGATTCTATGCTTTCCACGGGCAAAAGCCCATGTCTCCTCCACACGACTATGCACGTGGTGATGAATGTTCTGATGCGGTCTCCTTGCCCAGGGTCCCACAGCCAAGAAGGGCCAGGCCTTCAATGGGACCCCAGGGCTTCCAAGCTCCAGTCCAAGGTCTTTCCACCACTCCACGCTGCCTTCTCAGGCACGTCATTGGCAGAAGTCCATGCTTGCCTCATATGATGGGTTTTCTTGGGTATTTTATGGAAATCTCTTTCATTCATTCCCAATGACACCATGTCCTCTTCATCTGGTGTCTATTCACCCACAGGATAATGGAGTATGCAGGTTCCAAAAGAAATCCCTTTCAGGCTTCCTTCTTTGGATGATCTAAAATCCTTTCCTGGTCCCACTTGGCTCAATATTGTACCATTTATTTACCACCTCTTGAGCAAGCTTGTCCCCTCAGAGATCAAATCTCATAAACTTAATAAGGAGTGGGAAAAAATGCCTTCATCTGCATGTGTCTAGGATGAGCAAGGTGACAGCCCCTTCCAGACCAGCCATGGAATGGGAGAGTTCAAGTCTGGGGGCCACACTTTGGAAAGGACATTGATAATGTGGGAGGTATCCAGAGGAGGGCAGCCAGAATGATAAGGGAATGAGGGACTGTGCTACATAGGGATGGTGGATGGGCATGTCTGGGTCAGGTCAGAAGGAAACTGAGCTCTGTCTTAAATGAACAGAAAGGTTGTTCTATGGGAAAGGAAGCCCGCTGGTTCAAGTTGGCACTAGAGGCAATGGCTGGAAGAGGCAAAGGGACCAATCTAAGCTCAATGTGAGGAAGTACTTCCCAATGAGTAGAATTATTCCAAAGTAGAACAGGCTACCCCAAGAAAAAGGGGGATCTTCCTCACTAGAAGTCTTCAAGGAGAGAGGGTGGAGAATGTTCTAGTGAGGATCCTTGTTCAGGTCTTGGTTACATTAAATAATTCTTACAGTCTTTCTGAGCTCTGACAGGCCCTGATCTAAGACCCCTCCCAGCTCTGACATCCCTTGTCAGAGCTGCCAATAGTCTGGTGGGATCCTCTGTCATTTTACAGATGAAAAAACTGAACCTCACAGAGATAAAGTGACTTAGCAAAGATCACAGACATATTGAGCCGCAAAGCTGGGATTTGAACCCTGGTTCACTTATGCCAAATCTAAAGCTCTTTCCATCACCTTCCCTGTAGGAGGCAGGGAAGCCAATTAGGAGATTACTGCAGTGGGATAAGTGAGGGGTAGAGAGACCTGTGGAGCAAAGGGGAGGGAATTTCTGGAGCCCATTAAGGTTTCCATCATCTCTTCAGCACCATGATGATCCCAGCAGGCAGGCTCCCAGGCATTTTTGTCCTCATTTTACAGATGAGGAAACTTGCGCTGAGGCATGAAGCCACCTGTCCAAGGTCACACAACCACTAGGTATTAGAGCTAGGATGGAACCTAGGTGTAAACAAATGTGCAAACTAATCATTATTTGGTTTGGTTTGGGGGTTTTGGGGGGTTTTTTTTGGAGGCAACTGGGTTAAGTGACTTGCCCAGGGTCATAGAGCTCTAACAGTGTCTGAGGCCACTTACTAGCTGTGTGATCCTGAACGAGTTACTTAGCCTTGTTTGCCTCAGTATCCTCACCTGTAAAAAGAGCTGGAGAAGGAAATGGAAAACCACTCCAGTATCTTTGCCAAGAAAAACCCAAATGGGGTCACAGAGAGTTGGACATAACTGAAATAAATGAACACCAAAATTGTGCCATGGCTTACGAAGTCAAACTGAAGGTATAAATAAATGGAAGAAAAAATATTTGCCCTTAGAGGCTTATCTTATTTCCTAATTGTTCTTATGGTGAAACTAAATTAGATTATTATTTTAACAAGTCTGAAAGAATAGAATTATTATCAGTCAACCAGTCATCTACAAGTCTTTATTGAATCCTCACTATTCCCTAAGCACCATGGATAAAAAGTATGACAAAAACATTCTTGTTCTCAAGAAGCCAAGTTTCTATAATGGGGGACTCAAAAAATAATTAACTACATCAAATATATATACACACACATATCTACATACCTATATACATATACATAATTGCACATAAAAAGGAAAATAAAATTAGAAATTAGAACCTATTCCATAATAAAATGTTAACTATATATCCACTTTTTGAAATTAAAAAAATTGTTTCTTTTAAAAAAAAGTGTCTGAGGTCAGATTTGAACTCAGGTTTTCCTGACTCCAGGACCAGTGCTACTCACTGTGTCCTCAGCTGCCCCTAAACCAAACATTGTCAAATCAACATCTGTGGCCATTTCGAGATGAGTAACTCTATTTATATACTTTGAAATTCCTTTACATTAACCTAATAAGTATTTTGTAAATAATAACACATGTCTGATAAGCTTTTATTACATGAAACAGATCCAGGAAACTTTGGCATTGGTTTACATGTTTAAAAATAAATGAGGAGGGACAGGGTGAAAGGAGAGAGAGAATAGAATAAATGGGAGAGAGGAGAGGATGGAGGAAAATACTGTTAGCAATAGTAACTGCGAAAAAAAAATTTTAAGGAAGTTTCTCTGATAATGGCTTCATTTCTCAAACATACAGTGAACTGAATCAAATTTATGAAAGAGCCATTCCTGAACTGATAAATGATTAATTATATGAACAATTTTCAGATGAAGTAACCAAAGCTATCTACAGCCATATGAAAAAATGCTCTAACTCACTATTGATTGGAGAAATGCACATTAAAACAATTCTGAGGTACTACCTCATATCTAGATTGGCTAATAGGATGGAAAAGGAAAATGACAAATGGTGGAGGGAATGTGGGGACAATGGGGCATTAATGCACTGTTGGTGGAGTTGTGAACTGAGCCAACCATTCTGTAGAGCAATTTGAAACTATGTCCAAAGGAAAACCATACGTATCCTTTGACCTAGCATATCACTACTAGGTGTGTATACTAAAATAGATAAAAAACAAAAAGGAAAAGGATCTGTATGTACAAAAATATTTATAGTAGCTCTTTTCTAATGGCAAAGAATTGAAAATTGAGGGGATGCCCATCAATTTGGGAATGGATTATGGTGGAATGCTATAGTACTATAAGAAATGATGAGTAGGGTGTTCTCAGAACAACATGGAAAGACTTGCATGGACTGATGGAATGAAATATACTACGTACAAAGTAATCGCAACATTGTAAGATGATCAGCCGTGAATGACTTAGCTAGTCTCAGCAATAAAATAACCCAAGACAACTCTGAAAGATTTATGATGAAAAAAGCTGTGCATCCCCAGAGAAAGAATTGATGGTGTCTGATTGAAGCATACTTTTAAAACTTTATTTTTCTTGAGTTTTTTTTTTGTCTTATGTTTTCTTTCACAACCTGACTATTATGGAAATGTTTTGCTTGACTACACATATATAACCTATATCAAATTGCTTGCTTTCTCAATGAGGCGAGGGGGAGAGGGAGGAAGGAAGAGAATTTTGAACTCAAAGTTTTTAAAATAAATGTTAAAAATTGTTTTTACATGTAACTGGGGGGAAATAAAATACTAAATAAAGAGAATAAGATATTTATACTATTCAAAACTCTTTAAATGTTTTGAGCCATATAATTCGAAAATCCTGCATAAAATAAAATCAAAAATAGTGTCAGGCTGCCGGTAGGTTGTATTATAAAAGCTGACATGTACGTTGGATGCTCGCACTCTCCTAGGAGATAAAGCACCAAACCCAGAGTTAGGAAGACCTGAGTTCAAATTCAGTCTTAGACGCTTACTAGTTGTATGACCCTGGGCAAGTCACTTAACCTCTCTTTGCCTCAGTTTTCTCATCTGTCAAATGGGGATAATAATAACACCTACCTCTCAAGGATATTGTGAGGATCAAATGAAATATCCGTAAAGCACTTAGCACACAGTAAGTGCTGTTAACTATTGTTAGTATCTTATAAATATAATACAAATTTTTATTGGTTCACCATCCAGTCCACAATATTATAAATAGAATTTAGTTTCCCAGGCTATCCCAGAATGTTGTAAGGGGACTTTAGGTTCCCAGGCTAGCCCACAATATTGTAAGTGGTGTTTAGATTTACAGGCTACCTCACAATCTTTCAAATGGAGCTTACGTTCCCAAGCCAAACCACAATATGAGGATGAGGATGAGGATGAAGATGATGATGATGAGGATGATGATAATGATAATAAAAAATGTTTAAGTTTCTAGGATAGCACACAATGTTATAAATGGAGTGTGAATTCTCAGGCTGGTCCACCTTGGATGAGGCTGCTATGAAAAGTGGTAGAAAATATTCCTGGCATAAAATGTCCGTATATCATCAGATTCTTGGGGTCCAGCAACTTCTACAGATAGGCGTCCAGCAATCCCAACTCAGGCTCTTAAAATCCTTCACACTCAAATATAAATGACCGTAGTAGACAAAGCTTTGCTATCAGTGATCAAAAGAAGAGTCCAGACTCTGCCAGACTCGAAAAAATTCCTGTTTTCTCACTGTATCTAGTCCCCTACTCACTTCCCAGCTAAGTGGCCTCCTGAGCACCATCTTCCTCATTTGTAAAATGAAGATGATAATGCATTTCCTGGCCACCTCAGAGGGTTGTGGTTAGGATTAAATGAGATGGTACCCTTTTGTGCTGGACCCATTTGGCAGGAACCCTTCCCCAAATGTTTTCAAATGCATAAAATAAAAGGCTTTGATTATAAAAGAACCCAATTCCATTGAAATATGGTTGTAATTGTTTTTCCGTCCAAGTTCATGGACCACCTGAGATCTGCTTAGAGACCCTTTGGTGACCCTGTGAACCCCAGGTTAAGCACCCTCTTAGTGGGCTTCATGTGTATTGCTGTTCAGTTGCATCTGGCTCTAGGTGACCCCATTTGGGATTTTCTTGGTTAAGATACTGGCGTGGTTTGTTATTTCCTGTTCTCAACACTAGATGGTACTGTTTTCCCTTAGTTGATGCTAACCCTTAAGAACCAGGCACCAGGCAAATCCACATTCAGGAGGGAAGTTCTGGGTTTCACAAAACCCCAGGAGTATCAGCAAAGATCCAGTTCAGCCATTGAGTCTCAATGGCAGCGAGCCAAGAGAACCATACACTAAAACCCAATTCCCAATTTCGTTCAGTCTCCAGGAAGGTCACAGGCAGTTGTAAATGGGGGACTCGAGGTGTGAGGTGACGCGTCTCTTTCTTGTAGCACAGAGTCGGGACTCAGGATATGCCCCCAGACCTCCCTGCATTTACTAGGAAATACTCATATGACTTTCTTGAAATAGACTTCCCGTTCCCACTCTGGAAGACTCACTGAGGAGATGCATGCAAGCCCAACAGCCATTTCTGAATGATAAGCAGTTTAGGTTCTGATTATTGACCCAGTCAAGGAGACAAGCAAGGCAGCAGACCTTAGGGTAGAAATTCAACTGCTGCCCACCATCTGCCCATAGACAGGAAAAGGACAGCGCCTCTCACCACTGTTAAACTGGTCCACGGCACTAGGGGAGCTGGTAGCAAGGGGGAGGTAGCATGGTGCCTTGACGGAAAGTGATGAAGTTTTCTGACTGCTCCATTGATTGTATGGTCACTAAAATCCTTAGTTGCTTTCACTCATGCTGTTGTCTGTCCCTTTCTTCCACATTCTGATTCTATGGAATTGACTTTTTGAACCAAAGGGCAGGACTTTGCATTTGTCTTTATTAAATTCTACCTTGTTCAGTTTGGCTCAATATCTAAGCTGTTAAGTTCTTTTTCAAACCTGACTTGGTCATCCAGCATGTTAACTCTCCCTCCTAGCTTTATCTCACCTGCAAATTCAAATAGATTGCCATCATGGTCATTCACCAAGTCACAAGTAAGGTGAGATTGGTTATTTGGTGATCCAATCCTTTACTCAGAACTCAAACATGATAGAGAGTAAAGAAATCTAGACTGCCTTGCCAGACAATCTACTGTCCCATAAAAACTTACTTCTGATGTCAGTGAACTCAAAAGTCAAAACGTAACTCAGCTAATTCATGGACCACTTTCCCACTGTTTCTGGACAACAGAAAAGCCCTGCTGGGATTTAGAAAATGGGGTTAGAAAAGAACTCCTTCAATTCCTAGTTCACCTGGATGCAAACAAGTTATAGCTCAATTTCTCTGGCTGTAAAGGGGAAGAAGTTGGAGTAGCTGGCCTCTGGTTCAGTGAAAATCACCCCACGAGTCACACTTGGATGGCCAGTTCAGACAATTGATTGTGAATCATCAGAGACATTCTGTATCCCTGTTGATGAAAATGTCTTTGTCAATTCCAACTGCTCTGACATCTCAGGAAACCTCATGGCCAACAATAAGGTTCATTGAGCAGGACCATGGGCAGACCAGGCTGCATGTGTATGATCTGCTTTTAAAAAAAACAAGACCCCTGGGTGTGGCATGGTTTCTCATCCTTTCTCCTGTTCACAGAATCTGAATGTAGAATGCTTCTTCTCTTTCCCAACTTTCCCCCTCAATCTCCAGCCTCCACTACCCCATACTTGACTACTGTTCTAAACTGGGTGTCTGGACCCTATAAAGGGTCTTAGCTCTGCCACTTGTGACCTTGAGCAAGTCCCTTCCCTTTCTAGTCTTACTTTCCTAGTTGTGAAATGAGGCAGAGAGGGAGAGAAAGAAGGAAGGAAGGAAGGAAGGAAGGAAGGAAGGAAGGAAGGAAGGAAGGAAGGAAGGAAGGAAGGAAGGAAGGAGGGAAGGAGAAAAGGAGAGGGAGGGAGGGAGAAAGGAAGAAGGGAAAGAAGTGAATGGGATGTCCCTATGAAGACTTCTCAGTTAATTAAAGTTTGGGATAAGACTATCCTGAATCTGGTAATGGGTTCAGGAGGTAAGATAGGGTTAAGTATAGATTTCTGAAAGTTCTTTTTTTTAGTGCCAGATATCAGAGGTTAAAATTTGTCTAGTTGTTAAGCCTTAGCCTATCTTTTGATCTTATCCAGATGCGCCTTTGTCCCTCACCCTGGAAGAATCTGGCTTCCATTCATCTATAAGCCCCGGAACACCCTTAAACTTTCAAGTCCCCTTATCTCCCTTTGAAAGGACCTTACTCAGATGCCTTCCAGTGCCCTTCTTTGTCTGTTCCCATTGTTTATTCAGTCTGTCAGATCTTCCAAAACAATTGTAAACGACCTTTTATGGTGGCCTGGCTCCACAGTACAAAGTCGAAGCTTCACTGCACATTTTTTGCTTCTTTGACATTACCTCAACAAACTAAGGAATGTAGAGACAGTTGGAGGGAGGGGGGTTCGCCCACTAGGGCTGTTTAATCTGGTTCTCTGCTTCTGTGTTTGTCTCCCCTCATCAGAGCACACTGGTGGAGGGACACCCAAATCTCGAGATTTGAAATAACAATAATAATAATAAACTTTCTGTTTCTCCTTGGATACCTCTGTGTTTTGTTTTGTTTTGTTTTTTAATTTGAGTGGCATCCCCCACAGAAAGAAGAAAGGAGGGAAGGAGGAAGATGGTTTGAATGAGAAACTTTAAGGTCCCTCCCAATGCAACATGATCTATTTTGTGTTCTAAAATCCCCTATTCTAAGGCCCCTCCCAGCCCTGACAGCTCCTGTTCTAAGGCCTCTCCAAGATCTGACATTCTTTGTGTGTTATTTTAATAAGGTCTATGTTTGGTTTTCCACGGTCCATTTGGGGGATGTGTTTCCTTAGACAACAGGTCGTTTCAGTTTTGTTAAACACCAAACGTGCTAACAAGCCCCAAACGTTCCCACTTCTGGTGCAAGTTTATCTTCAGGATTTCTCTGTCAATGAATTGCTTGTTGCCCAGTTCTCTTTCTAAGGTCTGTTTAAATCTCCTTTGCTGTCCTTAAACAAGGCAAATAAAGTCAACTTGCTGACTGAACACTCGGAATGTTGAGATTTTTGTTGATCTTTAAATGTTTCTTGTTGTGAATAAAAAGTTCAGTTTGGGAAAAACCAAACAAACAAACAAAACCCGAGTCAAGGTGCCCTGCTTCCGCAGGGCGGGACATCTGGCTCCTGAATATTTCTCTCCACCACAGGGGTCAGAGCCTTTGCGGAATTGGCGAGGCTTTCAAGGCCCACCTGGTGGGGCTGGAACAGGGCCCGGACCTGACAGGTGGGAAATGGCCCAGTACCACCCCTTGTATGATATATGGGGAGGAGGTGTCTACTGTGAATCTCAGCCCAATGCCCAGGAGATCACAGTCCCCGACAGCGATGCAGGACTTGGGGTAGACAGCCCTTCCGAAGGCAGTTCCCCAGAGTCCCACATGACTGGTCAAGTCACCAAGATTGAGCTGGTGGAGAGTGGAGACGAGCAACCACAGGAGACCCCCTCCCCAGAGAACTGGAGCTGTTTGTTAAGGAGCTAAAGCAGAAGGGGATCACTCTGGGTTATACCCAGGCTGACGTGGGCATCACCTTGGGGACTCTCTTTGGCCAGGTTTTTAGCCAGACCACCACCTGTCACTTTGAGGCACTACAGCTCATCTTCAAGAACATGTGTAAGCTCCGAACTTTGGTACAGAAATGGCCAGAAGCTGCAGATGACAATGACTACCTTCAGGAGCTATGCCAGGCTAAGACAGAAAGAGGAAACACACAAGCCTTGAGAACGGAGTTTGGGGAAACTTGGAAACCATGTTTCTCCAGTGTCCCAAGCCCACACTTCAGCAGATCAGCAATGTTGCCGAGGAGCTGGGGACTTGAGAAAGATGCCTGAGTTGGGTTCTGTAACCAAAGGGCAAGTGCAGCAGTAGCAGCACAGTGGAGAAGATTGTGAGGCAGCTGGCTCCTTCCCTGGGGCACCTAAGCCTTTTCCCCCTAGCTCCAGGCCCTCCATCCAGTCATCCCAATCATGGGGGCCCTCCTGTCACCACTCTCTATTCCCCAGCTCCTTTCACAGAAGGGAATGCATTTTCCTCTCTCCATGTTAGGCCCCTGGGCTCTACCATGCATTCAAGCCGAAGGGTTTGGGGGGAGGCGGTGAGAGATTAGAGATGAGGAACCCAACATATTGTTTTAAGGTCTGGGAGTTGATGGTTGAGCTATCTATATCCTGGGAATGTTTAGGAACAGGGAAGGACAGGATCAATATTTCAGAGATTCATAAACAGATTTTGTGAGGGGAATGGATGGGAGGGAAGTTGAGAAGTGCACTGTTTGCTAGTTCTGCATCTCTTTCATCGCTTAAATAAAGCAATCTAAAAATAAAAAAAATACAGTTTGAAAGTTAAGGAGTCTCAAAGCTTACTGTGTGGCGACCCCTTCCTACTAGACACACATGTTGTCACTCAGACAGATGTCTGGCAGTTTTTTTCCAAGAGGAAACAAAGATAAACCTGCCAAGCCACCAGAAGAGGAGCTAGATGCTCACCTGTTCCCTGAGAGGTTGGAAGCTTCAAAACCAGTAGGGTCCAGTGGGAAAAGTGCTGGATTTGGAGATGATGACCTGAGCTCAAAGATTGGTTGGGTCATTTACCTGTGTGACCCTAGTGATCACTTCACTCTATGCTTTAGTTTCCTTACTTGTGAAATGAGGATCAGATGAGGTCCAATTAATCCACAAGCATTTGTGAAACTCTTCCTACCCGGCAGGCCCCGTGGACAGAAGGAGGATAGTGACTGTTGCTGGAAAAACCATAGCTCTGACTTTATGGACCTTTGTCAGCAAGGTGACATCTCTGCTTTTTAGTACGCTGTCCAGATTTGCCAGTTTTCCTTCAAGGAGCACGTGTCTTAATTTCATGGCTGCAGTAACTGTCTGCAGTGATCTTTGAGCCCAAGAATATAAAATCAGACACTGCTTCCAAAGATCTGTGCGGTCAAAGCTATGGTTTTTCCAGTAGTAATATATGGCTATAAGAGTTGACTATAAGGAAAGCTGAGCATTGCAGAATCAACATTTTGAACTGTGCTGGACAAGACTTTTGAGAGTCACTTGGACAACAAGGTGATTAAATCAGTCAATTCTTTTTTTTTTTTTAGCCAAAGACAAGGTTTATTAGAACATCCATCATATTGGGCAAGACTCTCAAGGAGTCTGAACATTAGTAAGCTATTGGCTAGATTTTAAGAATCTGACCAGTGGCTAGTTTATAAGAATCCCAGCATCTTAATGGAGACAAGGTGGACCCTATATACAGAAAGACTGTGGGAGGGATCTAGGAGTGGCCAGTAAGCTGGGTGAATAGAGGACCTGGACCTCGAGGCCAAGGGAGAATGGAGCCTAGCTAGGATTAAGGGTGGGAAATGGCCAGGGGCCATAGGGAGGTAAGACAATGGAGGGGAGATTGGGTGTAGCCACAATGAAAGGCCAGTTAAATCAGTCAATTCTTAAAGAAATTAATTCAGGCAGTTCACTGGAAGGTCAAATACTGAAGCTGAAACTTGAATACTTTGACCACATAATGAAAAGATGGGACTCATTGGAAAAGTCTCTGAAGTTGGGAAAGATTGAAGGCAAAAGGAAAAGGGGACGGCAGAGGAAGAGATGCATAGATCATGTCATGGAAACAATAAACTTGAACTTGGACAGACTCTGAGAGATAGTGGAGAAAAGAAGGGCCTGGAGGCTGTGGTCCAGGAGGTCAGGAAGAGCTGGATGGGAATGAATAACAATAAGGGACTGTTCTTGTGAGCCTGTTGGGATAGGTAACTCCCAGGTGAGAAAATGCCTTCTACCATTCCAAGCTCACACCTTCCCTGCAGCTCTTACAGAGTAGTCCTGAGCCCCTAGCCAAGGTTACACAGCCACGGTGGGTCAGAGCAGGACTCAAAACCAGGTCTTCTGACTCTGAGGCCAGCTTTCTCTATCCACTACTACTTGCTTTTCCCACTGGGTATAAAAAGAAAGGCAAAAGCAGTTCTGATTCTCAGGGAGCTAGTGAGTCAAGAAGCATTCATTAAGTGCCTACTATGTTCCAGTTAGTCAACAAGCATTTATTAAGTGTTTCCTGTGTACCAGGCACTGTGCTAGATGCTGGGGATAGGTAAAAGACAGTCCCTGCCCTCAAGGAGCTCACAGTCTAATTGGGGAGCTAGCATACAAACAACTAGGTACAGGTGGGATAAATTCCAGATCGGCTGGAGATATCTAACAGACAGAAAGTGCTGTGCATGCAGGGAGATTGGGAGAAGGTGGGACTTTAGCCGAGACTTACAGGAGGCCAGAGAAGCCAGAGGCAGAAGAAGGAGACAGATCCAGGCCTGGGGCCAGGCAAGTGACAACGCCCAGAGTCGGGATATGAGAGGGACTGGGGGCTCAGGATGAAAAAAGATATTGAGGGGCTGGGTCGGGGGCTCCAGCATTTTGGCATCATGGATCCATGTGGGACAGCAACCCCAACCCAAATGAAACTCAGAGACTTCTCAAGGTGGAAAGCAAAGGTTACCTTTGGTACAATCTCGTGAGATGGCTGTCTGCTCCTTGCATACAGGTGGAGAGAGATAGAGACCTCGTAACCGGCCGCCTTATAAAAGCTATTCACCGCCCACCACGCAAACAAGTCTCCACCCACCACTATCCCTTACCCCCTTAACTGGGGGTGGGCTTACATTCTAACTGGGAGGTGGGGCTTACATTCTAAGCTGGAAAGTTTCTTCCTATCCCCTCAACCGGGAGGTGGGGCTTACATCCTAGGTGCAAAATTCAAAGACAAAAAAAGAGGCCTGAAGCCAAGGGCAAACGGCTCAGGTTGGGGATGAGGCAGGGCTTATTCTTAAAAACAGGGTCTAAGTGGGGGAGGATTTTGAAAGTAATAATCAAGAATTATTTGACCCTTTGAGGAGCCTTCACTTCTGAGAGTTCATTTCTCACACTACCTTCTGAACTCATTACCTTAATTACACTGAGAAGTCTTCCCTGGGACATCCCATTCAGATCCTTTTGGCAGTCACCCTTTGGACCCCTTCTCCCAAGAATGTTTTCAAACATGTGAAATTGCATACAACACACTGTGTCCACCCAGGAGGGGCTTCAGCCTTGACACCTCGGACTCCAGTGAATCTACAAAAGATGGCAACTCAAGAACACAGGTTAAGTTGGCTTCAGGGCCACACAATAAAATACATAGGGCTGCAAAGGAAACTGATTACATTGAAATAGTTGTCACATTTTTGTTAAAGCTTATGGTCCCCAGATTAAGACCCCCCCCAGGGCTAGAGATGGTGACCACCGTATGCCCTTGGCAGCTGCAGCCCCTGGCACTGCCATCTGACCTAGCCCGTGCCCTCTAGGGCCAGGCCATCCGCCCTGCAGCTGGACTCTCTTCTGTGTACTGTCTCCCCCCAGCAGGACACGGGCTCCTGAAGAGCTGGGGCTTCCTGGCCTTTCCATTTTCACATTCATTCATTCATTCATTCATTCATTCATTCATTTAATCTAACACGGAAAAATGCAGGAGGGAAAGGTGGTGGGACAAGAGGAGTTCTGAAAAAGATCCGGGGGCTGTAGTGGACTGCAAAGTCAGCAGGTGGTGACTTGGCGGGTGAAGCCAGACAGCCGGAGCCTTGTGGAAAGGAGCCGTTCTTCCCTGGAACGGTGGACAGGCCGCACGTGGCGGTGGGGGCAGGGAGCGGGCAACACTGCGCAGATGCCCCAGGTTGCCTAGGCAACGGGCGGGGAAAGAGAGGCCGGGCCCCATGGTGCTGTCCCCGGGGCCCAGCCTGCTCCGGTTCATCTTTCGCCTTCAACTCGGCCGTCACAGCCGCCCCCCGCGCAGAAGCCTCGGGGTCGCCTCCACAGGAGACAAGAGAGGCAGCAAAGACGTGGGCCTGGTGCCCAGCATCGTGCCCACCCTGCACTTCCAGGACAGCCTGCCCCGGTGAGGCCGGAGGTGGGGGGGGGACGACGACAACGACTGACCAGAGAAGGGGCGGGGCCAATTCAGGGGCGTGACAAGGGGGCGGGGCTTTATCCAGTGCTAGGCCGCTTAAACGCACAGCTTGCCCCGGGAGGAGTCGGGGGTGGGGCCAGATAGGGGGCGGGGCCGAGGGAGGAGGGGCACTTCCTAGGAATCCTCGTTGTTTAGTCTGGTTTTTTTTTCAGTTCTGTCTGACCCTTCGTGACCCCCATTTTGGGTTTTCCTGGCAAAGATACCGGAGTGCTTTGTCATTTCCTTCTCCAGCTCATTTTACAGATGAGGAAACTGAGGCAGACGGGGTGAAGGGTCACACAGCTGAGAGGTCGAATTTGAGCTCAGGTCTTTCTGACTCGAGGCCTGGAGCTCTACCCCCTGCTGCACCTACCTGCCCCTTCCCCACCACATATCTATGCCAGGGGGACCCAGAAGCATTTATCCCAACCCTGACCCACCTTTACTCTTGGATCCAAGGACGCTGACCTGCTGACCCTCCATCTCCAGACTTGGGGCATTTTCTCTGGCTGTTCCCCATACCTGGTGCTCTCCCTCTCCCACTGCCATTACTGACCTTCTGAGCTTCCTTTAAGTCCAACTAAAACCCCACCCTCTTCAGGAAGCCCCTCTTGGTGCCAGGGACCTCCCTCTGTTCATTATTTCCTATTTGTCCAGTCTACGGCTTGCTTTGTACCTATTCATTTGCTTGGTGTCTTCTCCATTAGACTGGAGGCTCTTGGAGGGCAGGAACCATCTCTGGCCTCTTTTTGTTTCCCCAGCACTCGGCACAGTGCCTGGTACACAGTAGGTGCTTAATCAGTGTTTATGGATTGACCGGCAGAGCAAGAATCTTCAGCCCAGCATCCCCAGTGGATGAGCCTCAGTTTCTCCATCTGTCAGATGACTCTGAGACGCATGCAGCTGCAGAGCTATAGTCCGAAGCTGTGAATCCCAGGACTCAGGCCTGGAAGAGGCTTCAGAGGTCCCTTCCCAGCCTCCTCACACCATCGCAGGCACTTGCATGGGGCAAGGGGTCAGTCTTCCCTGTCAGATGAGGAGGCTGGACCAAGTGCCCTGTGAAGTCCTTGGCAAGGTATCCCCAACATCTGGCACAGTGCCTGGTGTATAGAAAGAAGCGGCTTAATAAAGCACTTATTGATAGATACCCAAGTGGCACTGTCAGGTGGTGGAAGTAGACAGTTAGGATCTGGAATCAGGAAGAGCTGAGTTCAAATCCAGCCTGGACCCTGTGCCCTCTGGAATGCTTTCTTCTTAAATCTTTTCTTTACTCCCTCCCTCCATCTTCTGGCTCTTACTGAGACCTGGCTCCTTCATGATGCCTGCCCCCCGATGGCCACCCTTTCCAGCACTGTCCCAACTTTCCCTCGTTCCTTCCGCTGCTGCTGGGAGAGTGGGATTATTCCTTGCTCCCCATTGCCACTTTCAAATTCACCATATTCCGTCATCACTTGGTGACTTCTCTCTCCATGGGGTCACTCAATCTGTGTCTGACACCCAGTCAAAATGCTGGTGGTGGCTGTTCTCTGCCAACCACCAGGACACTCCCCTTCCTTTCTCAATGAGTTTGGTGCCCAATTCACAGACCTTCTCTCCCCCCAACTCTCGCCCCCACCCTAGAGGACTTCAGCCTACCTATTGATACCCCCTCGAAAAGCAGGCTGGGCGAAGGAACACTCAGTTTGGGCAGCAGGTCACTGGCCTGCAGAGTGAGCGCCTCCTCCACCAGCAGGGATGGTCACGCCTTTGACCTTGGCATCGCCCATGTGCACCACCCTCATGTTCATGAACTCTCAAATTCCCTTTTCTACTCATAATCCATTGTCATTCAGCGTCCCCCTGACCTCCAGCCCCTTGGCCTCAGTTCTTTCCCAGGTCATCCTGTCCTGCCCTGGCTACGCTCTCCTCTTCTCTTGAGGTGTCTGCCCCTTTATCCTATAGCAGATCTCACCCTGCCAGACCTGAGCCTTGGATTACTCCTTCTCCCTTGTCTGGCACACAGAGGCGGCCCTTCTCATTGCCAAGGAAAACCTAGGCACGGTCCAGCAGATTCCCCTCTGTCACGCTCAATCTCTCCTACTGGCCACCGTCCTCTACCTGTATCTGACATCCTGTACCTCTTCTCTTCTGCTGTTAAACTCCTTGAGAAGACTGTCCACCTCCTCTCCTCTCCCTCCCTTCTCCAGCCCTTGCAACCTCATCATTCCACCAGAATTCCTCTCTCCTAAGTTTCCGAGGATCTCTTAGAGGCCACATCCAGTGGCTTTTTCTCCACTCCCATTCTCCTTGATCTCTGCCGCCTCTGGTGCTGTTAATTACTCTCCCTTCCTTGACACTCTCTTCTCGCTAGGTTTCTGAGTCACTCCTCTCCCCTGGTTCTCCTCCCTCTCTGCTCCTTCTCGGGCTCTTTGCTGGATCATGGCCTCTAACCCTAGGAGTCCCCCAGGGCTCTGTCCTGGGCCCCCTTCTCTTCTCGCTCTGTAGTGAACCCTAACTCTAACCCTTCATGTGTTAGCTCCCATGGATTTAATGACCATCTTGATGCTGACGAGCCTCAAATCTACCCCTCCTGCCCCAACCTCTCTGCTGACCTTCAGTGTCTGCTTCCAGCTTCTGTCCAGACTTATTTCATGTCCCTCTTCTGCACTCATTTTATATCCCAGCCAAATGGGCCTAATGCCTTGCCTAATCTTGGTCCCTGGAATGCACCCCCTGCTCCTCTCTGCCTCTTGGGATTCTTGGCTGGAGACTCAGTTCATGGTCTGCCTCTTCTGGGAAGGATCCCCCCTCCCATTAGCTTGTATTTCTTTGTCAGTTCATATTCCATTTTTCCAAGTAAAATAGAAACTTTGTGGGCAGGGATGGTTTTATTTTTGTTTCTGTATTCCCCGCACTCAGCACACAATAGGCACTTAATAAGGGTTCACTGAATTGGACATATTTTGATTTTATAAATATATGTAAGAGCCTTCAAGGAATTGTAAAGGGAAGGGCAAACTCCTGACAGCCGTTAACAAGGTGTGTGGGCATGTGCTGAGACCTCCCGTGGCCACGTGCTTTGGTGGAAAGCAGCAGCAGCACATAGAGTCAGGAGCCTTGGGTTCTAGCCCTGCCTGGGTCACCTTTGTGGACCTCAGTTTCCTCCTCTGTAAAACAAGAGGGTTGGATTAGAGGTCAGGTCTTTTCCAGCCCTAGACTCGGCCTGTGGTCCTCTGGGGCCTTCTTGTAAGCAGGGAGCTGACTTTGGGCCTTTCTAAGCTCTGGGCACTTTTATCCCAGCGTACACTCACACGGATTAATTGAGTCCCAAGAGGACTCAGAGATGGCTACTGGGTGTCCCTGAGAGGCTGGGTGTCCTTCTGTTGCTATTGGCTTGAGAGTCCATTGTGTTCTCCCCAATACCAGTCACCAGCAATGATGATAGTAATGGCACTTATATAGTATTTTAAGGTTTGCGGAGCACTTTACAAATATCTCATGTAATCCTTACAGCCTTTGGAGGTTGGTTCCATTATCCCCATTTTACAGTTGAGGAAACTGAGGCAAACAAAGGTGAAGTGACTTGCCAGGGTCAGACAGCTAGTAAGTGTCTGAGGTCAGTCAGTCAGTCCTGACTCCAGGTCCAGGGCTCTATCCACTGCCCCACCTAACTGTCAGTGAGGAGCCCTCAAGTACTGGTTAACCCATTAACCAGTTAGCTCTTACCAAAGGATATTTCCTGAGAAGACAGGCTAAGACAGGAGCTTCTACGGCCAGCTGCACAGGGCTACTTTCCTCACTGGTGAGTCCCACTTTGGACTTTCGAAAGCCTGCACCAGCCCAGCCCAGTCTGTACTGTCTCCAAGCCTCCTTCCTGAAGGCAACAAAGAGTGACATTTGGACAAACGTTGGATATTCTGCCCAACACAAAATGACTGGACAGAGGATGGCGCCCTGTAAGAAATGAAGAAACAGAGGGTCCAAGAAGGCTGGGAGGCCTTGCCTGAACTGCTGCTGTGACAAGACAGCCAGACCAGCATGGGCTGTGACGTCGGTACTGGAAAAGGAACAACTTGGGACGATGTCGAAACATGGCTCAGCGCAGCGACCCTCCTCCACAGCGGGGGCCAGAGCGGCCAGATGAAACACGTCCGGACGTGGCCAGCAATGGCTGTGTGTTACGAGGGTTTAGTTTTTCTTTCTTTTGTTAATGGGGGAGAGGGAGGGAAGAAGAAAGAAAAAGTGCTTGGTAACCTTGAAGAGTTTCTACATGCCTACTGGATGTATGCACACATGTCTAGTATATGGAATTAAGATTCTTAATGGCCTTGCAACAAAGGAGGTGTTGAATGGGTGCCAGGATGTAGGGCTGCCCCCCTCAGTGGGGTCGTGAATTCATGGAGAATTGCCACGTGTGGTCAACACAGTATCTGGCCCAACTCTGGCTAAGCACTGGCCCTCCCCTTCCAGAGGTCTGGCAGCCAGGTGAGAGCCCCCGCCAAGGCAGAGCACTGTGAGCTGAGGAGACCAGAGGCGCCCAGCTGGGGAGCCATTGGAAGGGACAGTTCCCAACTGGCAGAATGGAAACTGATTTCAGAGTTCAGCTCAGGTGCAGCCAAGACTGGAGTCCAGTTGCTAGGCTATTCAGAGAGGTCCAGGAAGTCAGGCAGGTGGCCGATCGGCTGGTATTTAAGTCTGCGCTCTGTACTAGGTGCTGTCAGCAGGAAGCAGATAGGGAAGGATGGATGGAGACTTTTTAAAAATTAATTTTAAACTTAAATACAAAATAAGAAAAGGAAAGAAGCATTGCCCTGTGCACAGCAAAATATAAGAGAGGATTCAAAATATACAGCAACAAATTTCCATTTCAAGAAAGCCTATATAATAAATACTGTGTGTTGTGGTGGGAGTGGTCCCTCTTTTCTTCCTTGTAAGGTTTTTTTGTTCTCTGCTGTGTGCTTCTTCCTTTGTTCTTTTTCCTCCCTTCCCCCCCAAGCAGGCTACAATTAAACACAGACACATATATATACATACACACACATATACATACATGCACATATCTATAATTATAATATCTATAATTTCTGAGGGTGGATAACTTCTTCCTTCATAAGTCCAAGTCTTTCCATATTTTTCTAAGTCCACCAACTCATCATTTCCAATACCATAGGAGCATCAACCTTATACTGTCTACCTATTTTAAACAATCTAAATCAATATTGATTAATACGGCTGACCTGGCATTTCATACCTTTAAATTCAGCGTCTTTAGAAAGGGTGCAGGACTGGCCAGAGTAAGATCCTGGGTGTTCTCCAAACTTGTCATTCCTTCTCTAGCCTCAATGCCTTTGCCATCCTGGCCATTGCAGCTTGCTCCAAGGAGCTTCTGGAAACCCCTTTCTTTCTCCCAGGGCCCTTCAGACCGTCCCCTCTGATGCTCAGGGCGGCTGGGGTTTGGCAGTTGGAGCCCCGAGAGCCAAGTTCTTGTGTCGGCTCTGTCACCAAGGCAAGTCACTGCCCCTCTTGGCCTCAGACTCCTCCTTTTCAAGTTGGTTTTGGAAGAAAGTGGTCTGTGATGCCGGAGATGGTGGAGGGCAGGGGCTCACCTCCCCATTGCAGGGCCGTGAAGTCAGCTAGCCTGTGCCAGATTTAGGAGGATGCTATTACAGCTCATAGTACAGGGGAGAGATGTCTCATTGCCAGTTCCATCCATGGAGTGTGGCAGCATCGGGTTCCATTGTATCTATTGTTACCTGGGCCATCAGCCAGGAGGAGCTGGCTTTACCCATTTGGTCAGCCAGGCATTCAAAGTGTGGTCAATAAATGCTAGGTTTGGAGTCAAGAGGCTCAATCTGCATTTCCCCTCTCTTGGACTCAGTTTCTTTGGCTGTAAAATGGAGTGATTGGATCACAAATGGAAAGAATGACAACAAAATACTGTGAAATTATAATATTACCAGCAATGACCAGGCAGAGACAGAAAGAAGAGAGATGAGGACGTTCTTCCCTCATTGCTGCTCAGGACTCGCGCACTCTAGTGAAACCAGCCTCCTTGGGGTCCTCCAGACTTTCTGGTCCATCTCTAGCCTCCGTGCCTTTGCATAGATTACCCCCCATTCTTGGAATGAAGAGGTTGGGCACTGTAGGACGTTGGCGTTGACTGAAGGGCTGGTGAGCTTGGCTTCTTGGGTAGAAGGGATAGCTGGTTCTTTGGGCGGAGCATATGAGGGGACATGCCAGTGTCGTGAAGCAGATCTATGGCTGGGCCCTCTCCTCCCTACGTGCAGGGCCTGGTGATGGCAGGTGAGCCCTTCCTGGGCCCCTCATTGCCAGAGCCTGGGGCCAGGCTGGACACAGCCTAATGTGACTGTTTTTTCTTCAGATTGCCCATTCCCAGACTCGAAGACTCTATCGCCAGATACCTGAGAGCGCAGGAACCTCTGTTAACTGCAGATAAATTCAGGTAGAGATGATAAAGAGCAGGAAACGAGAAGCCCACAGGTGTAAGAACCAGGCCCAGCTCATGGGCCCAGCAGAAATTATGGGGGTGGGGAGCACACCACACACCTCCTTTCCAGTCATGCCTTTGACTGGCAGGACCCGGCTAACTAGAGATTGATTAGCCACCATTTTAGTGGATTATTTCTAGTTACATTGACTGTCCACTCAGTCAGAGCTGAAGAATGCCCAGAGAATATGTCTTCTTCTTTCTTCTCCCCTCACTGATGCCTCCTAAGAGCCCCAGGAGGGGAAAGCAAGAGGGCGGGCTGCTAGTCTGCGGAGGCCAGGGAAGGTTGGAAGTGGAAGGAGATAGCGTCCACAGCCGTAGGGTGCTAGCCCTGGCTACACCGCCCCCGCGGCATCTTGTGGCCAGTCTCCTAGATTTCAGTTTGAATCTCAGGGCTGACGAGGGAAAGGAGGAGGAGGGAGACAGAGAGGAAGCTGAAGGTGCGGCCAAAGGCCACCGCACAAACCAAGACTCTGCTCTGTTTTTCAGGAAAACAGCAGCATTTTCCCACAAGTTTCAGCATGGCCTCGGCAGAGAGCTGCATGACATGCTGATTTTCCAGGATCGACACAGTCAGCACACTAGCTATATTTCAGGTAGGAGGCGATGATGTGGTCAGGGAGCGGGGTGAGGCAGCTCTGGAGGGCAGAATCTAAGAAGGCCATAGCTTTGTCACAGGGGCCGAGCTCTGAGGCTCTTGTCCCTCCTCTTCACCCAAGAAACCATTTTTCAGGATGTCAGAGCAGGTGGGGCCCACTCCTGAGTGATGGGACTCTGCCTCTGCCACTTACCTACTCAACATCATTTTTTTTTAGGCAATTGGGATTGAGTGACTTGCCCAGGGTCACTTTGATTTGAACTCAGGTCCTTCTGACTCCAAGGCTGGTGCTCTATCCACTGTGCCACCTAGCTGCCCCCCAACATCACTTTTCCTAACTTTAACATGAAGAGGGTAAAGCAAGCCTGAAAGTCAGGAGATCTGGGCTCCAGCCTCCACCACCCAACTTGTGACTTCGGTGTCGTCTGTGTCCAAGGCTGGAGCCCCAGACTTGGCGGGGGTGGGAGTGGGGGTGGTGAGGAATGGGAAATAAGCATTTGTTAAGCATCTACTATGTGTCAGGCACTAGGCTAAGTATTTTACAAATAACTCATTTGATCCTTGCAACAACCCTGCAAGGTCGGTGCTATTATCATCCTCATTTTGCAGCTGAGGAAACTGAGGCAAACAGAGGTGAAGTGACTTGCTCAGGGTCACCCAGCCAGTAAGTGTCTGAGGCTGGATTTGAGCCCAGGTCTTTCTGACTCCAGGCCCCGGGCTCTGTGGCGCCCCCTAGCCACCTGACTTGGAGTCCGGAAACCTGGGTTGTGCCTGCACCCAACGCTGTCCGTGGTCCTGCCACTAGAGCCTCCCTAACCCATGCACCCGAGTTTATTCAGCAGTAAACAGAGTTCACAGAAGTTTGCGTAGGGTGGGCCCGCTCCCTCAGCATGTCCTGTAGTGGAATGAAGATTCTCGTTCATAGCAAGGGCCAACCCTCAGGACAACTGCAACAGCGACCATTGGCCGGGAGCAACTTTCCTGGCATGCCTCTCATCAGCCCTCTCCTCCCCTCCTGCTGCCTGGTGGCCGATATGTGCCTCCAGGCCCTCACCCCCTCAGCCCTGGACCACTGCCTCTGTAGCTGCTGGTGGGTCTGCCTGCCCCACCCCACCCCCTTTCCAGCCCATCCTTCACTCAGCCACCAAAAGGATTCTCCTGCTGGGCAGGTCTGACCCCCCCCCATTATTTATAAACTCCAGTGGCCTCCTGTCTGTCACCTCCAGGACCAAATATAAAACCCTGTTTGGCCTTTAAGCCTCCATCACTGGCCCCTGCTACCTTCCCAGCCTATACTTCCTACCGCCTAGCCCCTCTACACACGCACACTGTGACCCAGTGACAGTGGCCTCTGCTTTCCCTTGCAACGAGACCCTCCCTCTCTGGTCTCCAGGCATCTTCACTGGCAGTGTCCCACGCCTTCTAGCTCCCTCCCCAGGCTCCCCTGGTTTCCTTCAGGTTCCCTCTAACATCTCTTTGAGCCTTTCCTGATCCCCAGTGCCTGCCCCTGCCCATGAGGTTGTCCCCAGTTCATGTTGTCTGTATCTTGTCTGGACATAGTTGTTGGCATGTTGTCTCCCCCAGTAGACTGGAAGCTCCTTGAGGGCAGGGACTGCTTTGTTTTACCTTTCCTTATGTCTCCAGGGCTTGGCACTACATGTGGCACACAGTACCCTGGTCATCTCCTCCGGCCCCTAAGTAGATGGAGACCAAGGGACGTCCTGTTTACTGTTGTCCAGTACCACAGAGCCATGCACGCAGGCAGCCACTGAGCCCAGGCCTGAATGGGCATGTCACAAAGGGTACATGCTGATTAGAGAGTGGATGGCGCTATCTCTCATTGCTATCTGGGTGCCCCTGCCTATGAAGCATGATTTCATTCAGAAGGGACCTGCCTTGATCAAATGGCGGGAACTCGGTGTCGTGTTCCCAAACAAATCTTATTAGGTTGTTATTTTTTTTTAAGATAAACCAGAGGCCAGCAACTGCACCAGATCAGGGGTGCCAGGACATGTCTGCTCCTCATGCTTAGAGGCCTCTCTATGCCTTTGGGGGCCAAGACACCAAGAGATAAAAGCTCAGCCTTATTGCCTGACCACCTATGGGTGCCTCTACCTTTGCCCACATAGGCATGTTTTCACTTTCCCTACCACTCCCCCCGCCATGTCCTTCTCAGGGAGGGAGACCCAGCAACCAGAGGAGATAGCATCTGCAGTGCAAGGGTGTTAGCCCTGCCCTCCCCACCCCTACAGCATCTTGTGGCCAGTCTCCTAGATTTCAGTTTGAGTCCCAGGGCTGACAATTAGAACGTGGGTCAAGTGAAGACAATAGTAGTAACACCTGCCTCCCAGGCAGCTGTGGGGAAAGTACTCTGGGTGAAGCAGAACAGAAGTGTGACACCAGCCTTATCTTCCTTCTTACCTATTAGGGTAAATTGGGGGATGTACGTCTTGCTTTTGGCCAAAGCCCTGGTTTGGGAGAGATGTCTTAGTGTTGTGTCCTGTGTCCCCAAAAGTACAGGATTTCTGTGAGTGGTTCTGCTGGTTTGTATCTATCTGAGGGGGCTGGAAGCTTTTGGAGGGTGGTCTTGACCTTGTCAAGACACTGGGGGTCAGAGACCAGGGATGAGAAGTGAGCACAGGCTAGATTTTGAGGCTCATGACAGAATATCTTAGGTTCCCCACCTCTGTTTTAAACCAATTTGTGTCCATCACTAGAATCAATGAATGAAGTAACAGTCCAGGTAACAGGTGAGAAGGGCCTGAAGAGGTGGCAGTGAAAGTGAATAGGAGGGTAAGGATGTAAGAGACATTGTGGAGATAGGAAGCCATTAAAGGCAGAAGGCAGTAGGAGAAAGGTCATTGGTGGAGGGAGGGGAAGCTGGTAGAGGGGCAAGATAGACGGACAGAGACAGAGGAGGGAGGGAGAGAAAGAGAGAGAGAGAGAGAGAGAGAGAGAGAGAGAGAGAGAGAGAGAGAGAGAGAGAGAGAGAGAGAGAGAGAGGAGAGGAGCTTGGGAAGAGAAGATGAAGCCAGATGGTGCAGGGCTTCTGATGACCCACCATCTCTCCTCTCTCTCTCTCTCTCTCTCTCTCTCTCTCTCTCTCTCTCTCTCACACACACACACACACACACACACACACACACACACATGCACATGCACACTTGAACACATAATGGAAAGGGATGCCAGAAAAATATCTGTGGCAATCAGACGATGATTCCTAAATAGCACTTAGTTCCCATATTTAGAATAGAATGCGCGTGCTATCAATTGAATTCAATAAATAGTTATTCAGCACCTTGATTGGGGACTAGAAGGGATGTCAATGGCCATTGTGTCCAATTCTCATTTTATAGACAAGAAAACTGAGGCCTGAAAAGGTTAAGGTATCGTAGGAAATGAGAGGTGAGCTTTGGATCAAGGCACTCTTGACTTCCAAGTTCAGCATCGTTTCTACTATGAGCCACTCGGGGGCACCACAGCACACAGAGTGCTAGACGTGGAGTCAGGAAGCTGTGAGTTCAAATTCAGCCTCAGACGTTTACTAGCTGAGTAACCCTGACCAAGTGACTTCACCTCTGCCTGCCTCAGTTTCCTAACCCATATCCGGGATGATCACAGTACCTCCCTCCCCGGGTTATGAGGCTCAAATGAGATTGTATGTGTAAAGAGCTATGCGGACCACAAGGCACCCCATCAGTGCTTTCATCTCCATGCTAAGTTGCCTCTGTGCTGGGCATTTGGGCATACGAAGACCACCATGGAGTGTTTCTTGCCCTTGGGTACTTCATGTAACCCGTCCAAAAGCCCATATGAGTCTCTCTCTTTATTGGTGGAGATGAGTGCCCTGCTTGAGCAGTCCTGGCTTCCATTCCCAGTTGGCCTCTTTGAATCTGGAAGCAAGAAGATCCCGAAGCAACTGCATGCTTGAAGAGATGGGGAGAAGACTTGCAGCCCCTCACATAGGGCCAGGCCTTCATCACCACCTGTAAGGAAAGATTCCCCCCCCAATTGACTTTGGGACAGGGTTACCCCTACATCCCACTGGATCTATGAATCCGCACAATCAAAGGAATAGAGAACTGGAAGCATCTCAGAGACTGTAGGAGAGACCTTTGAGGTTTGGTCCAATTCCCATCATTTTACAGATGAGAAAACTGAGGCCCAGAGAGGGGAATTGACTTGCCTGAGTCTATCCAGGTAGTAATTGATAATGTGGGGATTTGAATTCAGATCCTCTCACCCCAAATCCGGTGTTGCTGAGTTCAAATCCCTGATTTTGCAGAGGAAGAAACCAAGGTCCTGAGAGGTCACCGACTTGACCGAGGTTATGTGGTAAAGGTGAGGCTAAAGCCCAGTTCTCCAGACCCCCCCAGGCCAGCTCTCTTTCCACTGCTTCCTGTCATGTCTCCTGTGTATCTTTTTACCTCTCAACACTCCTTTCTCCCTAGATATATGGCTGAACTCTTATCTAGGCCGACGCAATCCACCTGTGTTTAACATGAATGTAGGCTTGGCTTTCCAACCAGACCCCAAAGCAGAGTATAACGACCAGCTCACACGTGCCACCAACGTGACCGTTTCGATCATCCGATTCCTGAGGGCCTTCAGAACTCATACACTAGAGCCCGAGGTGCTGTACCTCTACCCAGAAAGGACCGACACGGAGCTCTTCAAGAAGGTCATCCGCTGGATCCCCAAGTCACTTGTGTGCCAGATGGCCGCCATGTTTGATGCCTACCCCATGGACATGTCCCAGAACTTCAGGCTCTTCAGTACAAGCCGGCTGCCCAAGTTTGGGCGGGATATACTTCTCACAGACGAGAGGGCCAAACACCTGCTGGTGCTAAGGAATGGGAACTTTTATATCTTTAATATCCTACAAAGCGATGGGACCATGATCCAGGCCTCAGAAATCCATGCAAACCTCAAGTACATACTCTCTGATGAGAGCCCCGTGCCCAACTTCCCTTTGGCATATCTGACTACTGAGAAACGGGACACGTGGGCACAGCTGAGGCAAGAACTCCTGGCCAATGGCAACCAAGAAGCCTTAAAGAAGGTGGAAACGGCCATCTTCAGTCTGTGCCTGGATGACCTGCTGGTGCAGGATGCTGACCACTTCACTCGGATCATGCTTTATGGCAATGGGCATAACCGCTGGTTTGATAAGTCCTTCAACCTGATCCTGACCAAAGACGGCTCTGCAGCCATCAACTTTGAGCACTCATGGGGTGACGTCATGACCATCCTGCGCTTCATGAAGGAGGTGTTCCAAGACAGCACGAAGGCCCCCGCAATCGGGCCCCGGGAGGTCCCCATGGCCCCCAATGCCTCCACAGCCGTGAAGAAGCTCCACTTCCACCTAAACGACAACTTGAGGGTGGGCGTCACAAACGCCAGAGCCAACTACGACGCGGCCGTGAGAACCTTCTCAGTCAAGCTGGTACGGTTTAAGGAGGGCAAGTGTTTTCTGAAGCAGGAGGGTGTGAGCCCCGGCGCCATGATCCATCTCGCCTTTCAGATGGCATTCCTTGGGCTCTGTGGTCAGATGGTGTCCTCCTACGAGCCGTGCAGCACGGCTGCCTTCAAGCACGGCCGGACAGAGGTGATCCGCCCCACCTCCATTCATACCAAGAAATGCTCCCTGGCTTTCCAGGAGCCCGCCAAGCACAGTGTGGCTGAGCTCAAAGATATGCTGTCCAAGTGTTCCACCCACCACGTCCAGCTGATCAAGGAAGCTGCCCGGGGTGAGTGTTGGTGCAAGCTACCTTCCTGGGCCAGGTCCAGAACTCCCCCACCTGCCCCTCTCTGCCCTCCAGCTCAGCCCTCAGGTCTCTTTTCCAAGTATTCTACCTTGATCTAGAGATGGAGAGAGGAATGAGGGGAAGGGCTGGAAGAGCCCCACTCCTAGAAGGGCGAGCTGTCATCCATGATGCCATCTTCAGCTGTCCAACCAGCTCCTCCCCATCCCCCCACACCACCCCCAGCCCAGACACATGCAGACTAGCTAAGACCTCCTGAGAACACAAAGGGCAGAAACCAGGGCCCTGGCCAAGCGAGAGACTCAGAGTCATAGAGGGAGGCATTGGGCAGAGCCCTGGGCCCTCCGGGGGCAGAGTGGCCTCAGGTTGTGAGTCTCTTAAGAGGCTTTCTCACTCAGTGGGGAAACAAAGCCTCTGCTCCTTTCCCCAACTTGATCTTGTTCAGACCACCAGGGTCACCCCTTCCCTACTGCTGGTTCTCACGGAGGGGACTGGTAAACATCAAGATGTACTCCCTGGAAGGCTGTTCTGTCTTCCTCCTCCCCCTCTTCCTCCTCTTCCTTCACATCTTCTTCCTCCTCCTTCTCCTCCTTCTCCTCCTCTTCTTCTTCCTTCTCTCCTCCTCCTCCTCCTCCTCTGAACACTCTGCCTCAGGCCACTTCCTCCACCCTTCAGAGCCTCTGACCCCTCCTGCTAGCTCCACGGCCCCTCTCAAATACAAGGGCTGCAGAATCCCAGGCCATTGGTGGTCAGGCTGTGGCTGAGGCTGGACCGTGTGCACAGCAGCAGTCCAGTGTGTATATTGATTGATGAAATCTCAGTGGGATACATGGGCTTTTTAGCATCTAATCTAGCATCTAATATCAACTCTTACGAAAAAGTTTTTTCAAAACCTGACCTAGCCACTCAGCAAGCATTTATTTGGCACCTACTATATACCAGGCACTGTACCAAGAACTAGAAATACAGAGGTAAAAAAATAAAACTCTCTTTGCCTTCAGAGAGCTTTCATCCCACTGGGGCAATAGCGTGGACACATGTAAGTAGAATGGGAGCTCCTTGGGAGCAGAGAGGGTCTCACTCAGTGCAATGCTTTGCACACAGCAAGTGTCAGAATGTTTCGTTCATTTATTTATTCATGTAGATACAAAATACGGAGCAAGTAGCTGCCGGGTAATTTCATTGGCCAACAAGGGGAGGTGCAGTCCAGAAAGGCTTCCTGTAGGAGGCAGTGCTTTGACTCTAGCTTTGAAAGAGGCCAGGGATTCTTCAGTGCAGTATGGGCATGGGGCACAACCTGGCCATGGGAGAGGGCATTGTGTAGGTGACAGACGTTTTGAAGTGGGGCAGGGTGTAATCGGGCTGGAGGTAGATGGGGAAGGGATTCAAGGGCCACATGGAAACTCGCAGGTCAGCGCTTAGATTTCCTCCTGAGTTTTGGGGTCCGGATGTGTGTGGGTGCCCTGGAAGCTCTGCATGGGGTGCCCCCTCGTGCCATGCCCAGGCCAAGGAAGCAAGCAGCAAGCAGAGCTTTCTAGGCTCCCAAGTTCAGCTGAATTCTATAGTCAGGTTTTAAGCTTCGCTGACTGTAGAGTCCTGTGCCAGGAGCCTCAGGAGATACAAAGTTCAGGTTAAAGATGTCCCCTTACTCACGGGGCTTACTGTTTTGGGGGAGAGGAGGAGATAAGCATGTGCAGCCAGGGAGTACATCAGAAGGTTCAAACAAATGGATGGGAAGTCTAAGGGGGAGGTCGCTTCTTGGCCTGCTCAGGCTACAACCAGGTAGGGGCTGAGAGGTCAAAGGTTATCAGCTGAGGGGATCAGGGAAGACTTCTTTGAGGATGTAGCATTTGAGTTTGACTTTAAACAGAGGGGAAGAGAGGGTGTTCTGGGCACACAGAGCACTGTGAATAGAAGCACCAAGGCCGATGGGATTGAGGAGGGCCTTCAATACTGGATGCTGTATAGAGAAGTTTTGGACTTCACTTAGAAGACAAGAAAGAGTGGCTGAAGAATTCCCAAAGACGCTTTTCCTCTTCTGCCTTGTGGACAGAGAAATAAAGAGCAGACAGCACAGGTGGCAGGTCCTAGAGTCAGAATCGTCGAGCCACACGAACCCTTAAAGGTCCTTTTGTCTAATCCCCTGCCCACTGGACAAATGCCCTCAACGGCATTGCTCACTATCAGGTGTCCAGCCGCTGCTTGAAGACTCTGGAGAGGATTGGGGAGGGTTCCTTTCAGTTCACTTGAACTGCTCCATATTCGGGAACCTATTAGGGACAGAGGTGAAGCCTGCCTTCAGGGAGCTTACAGCAGATATGACTCAGAGGCATTACAGCTGGTGGGACCATAGTGCCTTGGTTCCAAGATCCAGAGAAGGGAGAGCTCTCGCCATATTCCTGTGCTCCTGAAAGATCTGACCCTTCCATCCCAAGAGCACACCCCATGTGAAGAGAAGCGGAGGCAGAAGCAGATGAAGATGGTAATCCCGGGCTGAGGGCTGACAAGGTTTAAGGGGCAACAGGACAAGGATGTGACAGACTGTGTGAAGGTGAATTGGTTAACTGTAGGGTGAAGATTGGAAAGGGAAGTCAAAGCAAGGGAAGTGAGAAATGACTGAGTAGTGGAGAGATTGAAGGTTGCAATGGGGGCAAAGGATAGGTTTAGGAGGGGTGAGACATAGGGAGAGGTTATGGTCAGATAGAGGAGTGTCAGAGTTTCTGATTAAGGAAATGCTTGTGGGATACCTGATGACCATCTCTGTGAGTGGCTAAGGTGGATACGATCATTGGATTTAAAGAAATTGAGGAACTAGGAGCTTCAGAGAGCAACATGGATGTTGAAGGCCCCGAGTTTAGTGAGAGGAGCTAGAGAGGAAAGGAAGGGGTAAGCCAGGGGTTAAGGTCCTTGAGAAAAAAGGGAGAATGTTCTAGGCGTTGATATCAACAACTACCATGATTTAAATAAAGTGAAAAATTGTAGAGAGAGGTTTCTGAGTGATGACATCAGAAGGAAAGTGTGAAGGTGGTAGTAGGGAGCAAGGAGGATTCTGAATCCCCTTCCAGGCCCAGCGTATGGGAGGCAGAAGGGAAAGCACAGTCAGTGTGGGAGGACAGCCAAGGATTCGGTGTCACCTGGGAAAGCCAGGTCTCAATAACAGCAGGCTAATGGAAGGCTCCTGAAAGGAAGAGGCCCAGAAGGAATGGGAGTCCCAGAGAGAACAATGGAAGGGGGAAAGGTTGTCTTGGGACTTAGAGAGAGAAGAGCTGAGGAGGATGGGGAGGACAGCAGTAGTTTACTCCTAGAAAACCAAAGGAGATTCCGGCAGGCAGCTGAGGGAGATTGTGGAGGAGCTGTGATGCTCCCAGAATATCAGAGGAGTTTGTAGAAGGCCAAGAGTGTCACCCCTCTTGCCCCTCCGGGCGGCCTCTCAGCGCCAAAGACTGGAGGAAGAGGCTGTGCTTGTTTTATTGGCCGAAGACAATGACCCTGGAAGCGGAAACCTCTATGGGGCTGAGACACAAGATAAATGAGCAGATAAGAAAAGACCATGGCCTCACTCCCCATAAAGAGCTTATCACCAGACCCAGATTAAAGACCTCTCAGGGTGTTAGAACAACTGGCAGATGTGATTCCCCAGCTTCTGTTCCCTGAGGATAGAAGAATCCCAGGAAGGCTGGAGATGGATACATTGTCTTAGAAGGGAAGGAACGGAATCCGCAGATGAGGGGACAACAAGCTGGATGTTGCTTGATGCCAAGTTCACTAAAGGGAGGGTCAGTGAACCTCTAGAAAAGGAGAAGGGGACTAGAATGTGGTCACAAAGAGCTGACACCATTTCATCAAGAGTAGACCATGCCAGACTAACCTCACTTCCTTTTTGGAAAGGGTTACCAGACAGACAGGCCGAGGGAATGCCAGAGCTAGGGTTTATCTAGGTTTAGGCAAAGCTTTTAGCAGTCTCTCATCCTCTTCCCCCAAGTCAGCCAGCCCCTCCTGTACACTTTCCCATTTCTGTTTGGGCGCTGCATCTTTCCTGTCACCCGGGCTCACAGGCGTAGGGTTATCCTTGACTTTTCTCTCTCCCCCATCTACCAGATTCAGTCAGTTGGCAAACGTTGTAAATTCTACTTCCACAACATTTCTCACGTCTATCCTCTTCTCTCCATGGACACCCCCTCCTCGCCTGGGCTACCACCATAGTGTCCTTGGACTCTCTGCTTCCATCCAGCCCCCACATTAGTGGCCCAAATAGTCTTCCAAAAGCATAGGTCTACACATGCTACTCAAGGGGCTCCTTCAAGGGCTCCCTGTTACCTCTAGGATGCAATATAAACTGCCCAGCTTGGCATTCAGAGCCCTTCAGGCTGGCTCCAGAATAGGAATCTAAGCTTTACTCTTCTTCACACACTTAGTAATTCAGCCACACTTGGCTTCTTGGTGTTTCTCAAACTTGGCATTCTAGTTCTGCCAAGACTTTGCCCTGATGGCTGGAATCCAACCACTTCTCCCTTCTGTCTTGGCTTCTCTGTGGCCTAGCCTAGAGACCCCCCTCCTTGTATTAGCACTGTCTCCCTCTTCAAACTGTCTCCTATTTATTTATCTCTTTACATGTTGTATTTATACACACCCCACCCCCCAGCACAGAAGAATTTGATCCTCTTGACAGTGAATATTTGCCAATTTGTTTGTGTACCCAAGTGACTAACACAGGACCTTGCATGTAGTAGGGATGGAAATGAAATTCTTTACTTGTGGATGAGATAGAGAAATGCAAGGTAAAACCATATCCAATGGATTTGGCACCAGACCAAAGGGATGGTCACCTGTGGTTTGATGCCAGCTTGAAAAGGATAGTCCAATGGAGTATTCTGGGCTCTTCGTGATGGATGTTTTCATGGGAGGCGTGGATCAAGTCATAGATGGCAGACTGAGCTAGAGAGGATAGCAGACATATAAGCAACAGCTAGAACCCAGAAAAGGGCTTGTCAAGCTTGAATATGGAACCACATAGAATCACATGATATTTAATAGGGACAAATGCAAAATCAGATGCTTGCTTCAAAAAACTCAGATTCATCTAGGGGAGGTGTGGCTGAACCATCAGTGGTCCAGAAAAGGTCTGGTGGTGCCAAGGAATGAGTCAATAATGAGATGTGGAAGCCAAAGAAGCAAACATGGGATTAGGTCATTGTCCAGCGTGAGAGAGATGATGATGGTGCCATCGCCCTCTACCTTATCAGACTGTGTCTCGAATGTGGTGTTCAGTTTGGGGTACCTCATGGACAATCAGGAGGGCAACCAGAGTGGGGGTTCCCAAGACGGGGATAGGCCTTGGGAACATGGCCCAGGAGAAGCTGTTATAGGAACTGAAGATTTATAGCCTGGAGAAGAGAAGACTGAGGGGTGGGGGGTTGGGGGATTGACATGATATCTGTCCTCGAGCATTTAAAAGGTCAACCCATGGAAAAGTTATTAGGCTTGTCCATCGTGGCCCCAAAATGCAGAGCTAGGAGCAATGGTGGAGGTTGCAAAGAGGACAATTTAAGCTGAATGTCAGGAAAATGTCCTGCCAATGAGAGCTGCTCTAAATCAAAATGGGGCTGGCTGCCTCGGGAGGTAGGAGGCTCCCCCAAGCAAAGGTTGCGTGACTCCTCTTGGGGCATGTGGTCAGGGAGATTCTCCTTCAGGTGTGAGTTGGGCTAGGTGGTCTCGGAGGGCCCGCTCAGCTCTAAGCCTCTGTAATTCTGAGATCAGGTCATGGACCATGGTACTTGGAGCTGGAAGGACCTTTGAGGCCATCCAGTGGAACACCTTCATTAAATTGTCAGAGCTTAAGAACCTGAGGCCCAGAGAGAGTAAGAGCTTTGCCTGAAGTCATGCAGCTACCCCAAGAGGTGGGTGGGGCCAGTCCCAGAGCCATTTTCCAAGCTAAAATGCCACCACCATTTTGGTCATTTTCACAGGTCAAGGGTTTGACAGACACTTGCTCGCTCTTCGGATCTTGGCCGACACCAAAAAGGGCTATTTGCCTGATATCTTCTTAGACCCTGCCTACGATCAGCTCAATCACAGCTTCGTCTTCTCAAGGTATCTGTTCAACCCGACATTGAATTTCGGGGCCTCTATGCCTATAGTGCCTGATGGCTTTGGGATCGCTTACTTGATACAAGATGACTGCATCATCTTCAATGTCACCTCTTGCTGCAATTACGACATCCAGGACTTCATCCAGAGCCTCAAAACTAGCCTGGAAAAGATTATAGTCATTTTAAAAGGCAAGCCCATTACACGTTAGCACTTCCTGGCCTCCCACAGAATAAACCATGGGAGCTGATTGGATGAAAGAGGAATCAAAGCCTTTCCCTAGGCCCACAGTGACCAAAAACCTCAGTTGGGAGTTAGTGAAACCTTGTCTGCAACCTTCTGGCCATATATTTCAAGGCTTCTCCACCTTTCAGGAATAGATGTTTGACTGCATATGTGGTCATCTAAGAAAGGGCTCATATATCTGGGGTTGTTCCTCCTTATCCCTCCCAACTGTGGCCTCTCTATTTGCCCATCTGTCTAGCTCAGTCATTTACCATCTGTTTCTATCCACCAATCTATCATCTGTGTTCATCTATGTTAAACTATTAATATAACAATCTTATCATTTATCATCTGTCAATTATCTATATGTCCATATCTATCAGCTACTAATTTATCACCTACCTGTTAATTATTGATTTCTATATCTCTTTCTTTACATCTACCCACCTATCATTTGTGTATATATCTGTCCTTCAGTATCTCTCTATATCCATCTATATTATCTGTCTATTGAGATTTCTCCATTTTTTATCTACTTATATCTGCCTAGACTTCCCTCCATCCCTTTATCTATTACTCAGCCATCTTTATAGCTATCTTTCTATCCTTCTCTGTAACTATATCTCTTTTCCTATCTATCTATCTATCTATCAATCCATCTTCTTACAATAAAACTTGAATTTAGCTGGGATGCTTGGGTTAACCTTCAACACTTTTTTCATTCAACTCTTACTCAAAGGCTTTCTAAAACCTCTCAGCCCACTGAACCAAATTCCATCTCCCTCTAATGACAAAGACTTTCACAATACTAGTTTGAGTGTGGACATTACGGAAACTGTCTCTTTGAACACAGTAGTGTAGCTGATAGTGTCAAAGATGGAGCTGAATGGAACGAAAGCCCAGGACACATCCTAGTCATCCTGTCTTTTTTTCCAATAAATCTCTGGTGTCAGCTGGATTGGTCATTTGCCTTTTTTTTTTCAAGTGGAGCACTGAAAATATCGGAATACGTTGATGCTTTTACTGGGTTGAGTTCTTGCTCAGTAGAGCTCTTGTTAATTGTGGATTTGTTTGTTTGCTTTTCCGGCCCCAGCCACCTGAGGGCCTCCTCTTTCCATCACACTTATCGCTAGTTCCACCACTCCTCTCCAGTGACAAGCTGGCCAAGGTGAGAGAGGAAATGCCCAAAGAATGAGTTGGCGCCATGTTGTGGTTGATAAGCCTTCCCCATCACCTTGTCTCTCTTGGCTAGGCCATGCTTGTCTTTGGGAGTTTGTCTCCTCCTTCCCATGCAACCCAGAGGAGGTCTCAGAGAGCTCAAGCTCATCCACAGATGAAAGCAAGTCATCCTGTGAGTGAGCTAGAGGTCGAAGAAGCTCTTGGCCGCCTGTCGCCTTCATCACATCCCCAGGGCGGGCCACCTTGAAGATGTTATCTGATTCCAAGGTCAGGAGAATGGGGGGGAAGAAGGGAGTCCCCTCACAACAGAGGATCTGGAAAAACCTGAGGAGCCTCCTTTGCTCATAGGAGAAGCCCAGAGTTGAGAGCCCCATGGGTCTGAGGGCTGATCCCACTTGAGAGTCCAAGATGGTGGGCACAACTTTACCCCAAATGCCTTAGAGCTCAGGATTCCCTTCAAACACACGACCCCAGTGCTTCTTCAAAATTAGGGCCCGCCAGTCAAGTAGGTGATGATGCAGGAACATTGGTGGTGTCACTGGGTGAATCATGGGACTACAACCCTTGGAGTCCCGGTCAATAAACTATTATATGGTTCCTACTTAGCTAACGCTAAAGAAACACCATTCAGACAAACACCAGGGATATGTGAAGGTGGAAGCATCCTTGAACAGGACTGCTTTGATATGATGTCTTCTCACGATATTTGCCAGGAGAATTTGACCAGCATCCCTTCAACTGGAATCCCCCTCTTCATGCATTAGGTCAGGTAGCCATGCTGTACCCAAGCCTATGTTCCCCTTTCGGTAGGTGCTCTCTGCCTGCAGTACAGCCCTTTCCCAGTCATGTTTCCCCTCTCTCAAGGGGAGGGAAGGCCCGAGGCCTCACTAAGAAGGACTCTAACAAGATCCAGCACTCCTCTGTATCCCTTGCCAACCCCAGTTAGTTCCTAAAAGCCTAGTCCAGGGTTGGAGGTCACAGACCCAGGTTGGAGTTGGAGCCTAACATCTGTAGAGTTCATGGTTTTTTGTTCTTCCTTCCTAATCACCCCCACTTTGGACCCCTCCCACTGGCTGTATAACACTGGTGAAGGGTAGCAGAAGCTTGTGAGCAGTGTCCCATAAAATACCAAAAAGCTACAAAGGAGAAAACAAGTCAGAAAGCCTGGCATGAGAGCCCACAAAGCTAGATTATCCCAGGACCATTCACAGATGAAACAGGTAGGACAATAAATGAAAACCGGAATAAATATTTTCAATGTTTCTATATCAATTGGTTTTCATCATCAGTCATATTGGATTCACCATAACAATGTAAAAAACAAAAGACGAAACCTCTAAAACCTCAGTTTACAGTCCAAAATGTGCTATCTTCAGTTAAGACCTACCACATACAGTGTATACACTCAGCACCAAACATGCTAAGACAAAAACGATACAGTTGGGGAGAACAGCTGGACCGTATATACCACATACAAACAGAAGAAGATATCTTTAAAGTCACTGTCCTTTGTGCCGGAGTTGACATAATTTTGCAAGTGCTGAGGGACCGATTTTCCAGAATATCTGAGAGAGAAAGATAATGAACAATTGGGTCAGCACATGCGGTTTGGATGTCATTTGCCTACCTCCTCGTCTACAGAAAATCTTTATAAAAATGACCCACAACTAATGCACTGTTGGTGGAGTTGTGAACTGATCCAACCATTCTGGACAGCAATTTGGAACTATGTGCAAAAGGCAACCGAACTGCATAGCCTTTGATCTAGCAGTACCCCGACTAGGTCTGTATCTCAAAGAGATCATAAAAAAGGGAGAAGGTCCTATATGTGCAAAAATATTTATAGCAGCCCTTTCTGTGGTGGCAGACTATTGGAAATAAAGGGGATGCCCATCAATTGGGGAATGTGATATATGAGTGTAATAGAATACTATTGTTCCATAAGAAATGCTGAGCAGGCAGATTTCAGAAAAACCTGGAAAGACTGATGCAAAGTGAAATTAGCAGAATCAGGAAAACATTGTACATAGTATCAGCAACACAGTGTGATGATCCACTATGAATGACCTAGTTCTTCTCAGCCACACAATGATCTAAGACAAAATTACACAGGACCCACGATGTCAAATACTATCAACCTCCAGATAAAGAACCGATAGACTCTGAACACAGATGGAAGCATACTTTTTTCACTTTTTTGTGTGTGTTTTTTTTCCTTTTGATCTGTTTCTTCTTTCCCAACTGTGACTAATATGGAAATATGTTTTACATAATTGCACATATATAACCTATATCAAATTGCTTACCATTTTAGGAAGTGGGGGAAGAAGAGAGGGAGGGAGAAAAATTTGGAACTCAAATCTTATAAAAATGAATGCTAAAAATTGTCTTTACATATAATTGGGGAATAAATACTACCAAAAAAAGATAAGCCACAAATAGTTTGAAGATATCTTTGATGGACATATGAGAAAGGAATGGAGAGGTTTTCACAAATCATTTTCTCTAGCACACAGTTCCACCATCACAATTTCCTGAAAAGTGTAAAAAATCCCATTTTTTGCTTTTGGTTCTTTTTAAAAGCATTTGATTTAGCAGAACAAAATGCAGCCTTAAGCACCTTTCTCCAGTAAGATGGCTCTCCTATGTATTACTAGACAAAACTTGATAAATGCAACAATGGAAATATTTTTCATCTGAATATTGATATCAAGAGAGGCGTAAAGCAAAGATAAATACGGTCACCAAAGGTGTGTTCACCATTGTCATGAAGATCAGCCAGTGCAGATTTCCAACAAAAGAAAGGTTCTATACATGCCAAGGCCTTCCTTCTAGATGGGAATGGCATTGTACTCTATTGCACTGAGTCCAGGAGCATTGAAGAACTTTCTAAATGAAATTCACACACACACACTTCATTTATGCCCCTCTCTTCGCTCAGAAAAATCAAGTGGATGAAGAATGTGTACCATCCAGCCCATGATAGAGCCTGTAGAATAGACACTATAGATAGACAATGAGTTAGGCCTAGGTCAATTCAGATGAGAGGAAACAGACTACATTTCACTCGAGAAATTGCTCAGGGCTTTCAAAATCACAGGCTTTCCCCGTGAAACCAAAACTCATCTTTTTTTTTTAAACACCAGTATTCTTCAAATGATACTATATGACTGTGAATCATGGATCACAATATCCAAAGAATAAAAATGGTGGGACACTCAAAGGTTAATGCAGAAAACCTTAAATAGGCCACAGCAATGGTATCAAACTCAGAGATGGATCCCTGCAGGCCACAAGTTGACTTAGAAAACTACAAATGAACACTATTTATGTTGTATTTTTATTTTGTTAAACATTTCTAAATTTCATTTGAATTTGGTTTGGGCAGCACTTGGGAGTTATGTGGGATGCAGGCAGGTGTGAGTTTGACCTCTCTGGGTTATAGTATGCTACCAAAGAAAAACTGCATTGAGAATCAGTGTAAAAGAATTCAAGATGTATGACTGAGAAAGGAGATAGACCAGTCATGTAGTAAGAATAAGGTCTGAGACATCTCCCAAGGTCTCATGATGGAAAATGCTATCCACATCCAGAGAAAGAACTATGGAATTTGAATGCAGATCGAAGCATACTATTTGCTATTTTTTTTCTTCTGTTTTGTTTTGTTTCCTCTTTCTTGTGGTTCCTCCTATTGGTTCTAATTCTTCCTTACAACATGACTAATGTGAAAATATGTTTAATAGGAATGTATATATGTAGCCTATGTCAGATTGTGCACTGTCTTGGTGAGGGTGGTGGGGAGGAAGGGGGAGAAAAATTTTAAACTCAAAAGCATATGGAAGTGATTGTTGATAAATCAAAATAAATTAATTTTAAAAAAAGAATAAGATCTAATATACGGACAACCTTTGTGTCAAATTGGTACACATAGAACATTAGACCAGCACCCACTAGCGTTGCCTCCTGCAGAGGATATGTGAGTAAACACAGGCAGGAGTCACACAAGACGAGAAGTCATGGATGGGTAGATCTTCACCAATGGAAAAAATAACCACATGGATCCTCTGGAGTGTATTTTCCAGTATAGTTCAAGGCACCAGCAAATAATAAAATCATCCACATTTGTTTCTTTTTGTGTGTGTGTTAACACTTTTATTTTCTCAGACTTCAGGGTTTATACATGCAAAAATGGATGGAATAGAATACAACTCAATTCTTTTAAGTATACAAAAGATAGTTTTAGAAACATTTTAAGATACCTCAAAAGAGTGTATTTTAGCTCCTCTTCCTCCTCCTCGTCCTCCTCGTCCTCACCATCACCACCACCATTTTCCTCTTCCTGCTTCTGTAGCTGCTGCTTCTCTTCCCCAC